>NC_052059.1:48506189-48827195 GCF_903992535.2 Arvicola amphibius
TCTTTTCTGTTAGGCTTAGCCTCCAGACATTCTGGGTGCCTTCTGTACTTGCTCTAGCTTGTCAATCAAAGGTGTGATTGACAAACTAGTTTGAACAAAAGTATGGACAGATGGAGCCTAGCAGAAGGATCAGTTCCTTTATTTTGGTCATGAGACTTCTGGTGAGGTGGCCCAAGCCAGGCATGGTCAGCCCCCTCTGGGCTCTGCAGAACTTAGCCACTGAATGGATCCCCACAGTCTCTGGTGAATGGGACGTTTCCCCAATCTACTGATGAAGAGACCAAGGCCAGGAGGTAGAATGACCATTAATGGCATGCCTCCTGACTCCTGTTCCCACGGCCCACACCACTGTCATCCTCTGGAAGGTGACTACAGAGTTGTCAATGTAAAAGCAGCTTCCAGGGGAAGGAATGAACCCATGCGCAGCCGCAGTCAGGAGTCCACAGGACTGTGAGCTGCAGGGATCACAGCAGGACAGTGTGTCTGTATGCGCCCCCTCCCATATGGCCCGCCCCACCCACACACATGGGGTGTGGCACTGAGACATGGCAGGTGGAGAACAGAGATCCCAACACTTCTCATCAGTCCCTGCTGAGGACACCCCAGAGCTCAGGCAAACCTTAGTCCATCAGAGGTAGGAAGGCCACCCTGAAGTGTGAGCATTCATTCTGCTTCTGATGCATGACTGGGAGCGACAGGGAGAAAGAGTGCCAACCCCTTGGTTGAAGTTGCAGGTGGTGTAAGGCCACATTTGCCCAAAGTGCAGGTAGTGAGCCAAGCAATTCTTTTTCCTCTCCCTTCTTCCCAGCCCTGAAGGCCCCAGGCTCTGCCCATTGGATCCTTCTCTGGTAACCTGAGGCTCTATGCCTTCCTCTTTGTTCAGGGAATGAAGCTAAACCTGTGTCCATACAGAAACAACTGACAATTGCCTTCTCCAATCCCAGGGAGTCCCTGGGTGTTCTTGATCCTTGTACAACCAATCAGAATACAAATCCAAATCAGAAAGAAACTCCTCCCCAAGCCCACACCTCCTTCAAGGCTCCTCCCAAGCACACCCCTTCAGTGCTCCTCCCAAGCTCACATCCCTCAAGGCTCCCACAGCCCACCCTCTTCAAGCTCCTCCCCAAGCCAACCTCCTTCAAGGCTCTCCCCCCACAGCCCACACCCTCCTTCAAGGCTCATCCCCCCCCAAGCCACACCCTCCTTCAAGGCTCCTCCCACAGCCCACACCCTCCATCAAAGCACCGTTTGCTTTGCTTTTCCAGCTCCATCCATTTGCATACTCAGGCTTTACAATGCCACTTCTGCAGAGTTCTCCATTTAATATTATAATTATAATTATTTCACAAGAATTTTGCCATCAGTTTTTTTATTCTCTTATCATTCTGTTGACTGCAAAGAGTTTCTGGAGGGGACACCACTATTATCCCAGCAAATTAAAAGCAGACATTTTTTCCTTTTATTCTTTTCTTTTCTTTTTCTTCTCTCTTTTTTCCTCCCCTTTCTTTTTCACTTAAGATTTTCATAACCAATAAAGTCTCAGAAGTTGGATCAGTAGGCCAAAAGATATATAGATGTTTTTATGACTTAAATAAAATCCCATAACCAGATTGGTGGCTCACAACAAACACAAAGGAGATTGAGGGTAGCAGGATTGTCATGAGTTTGAAGTTCAGCCTAGGTTACATAAGTAATTTTTAGGCCATCCTGGGTTACAGACTGAGACCACCCTCCCCTCTGTCTCAAAAACCCAAACCAACCAAACAATAAAATCACAGTCAAGGACTCTCCCAAATTATGCTAATTCACACTCACAGCATAGACGCTTAAGAGTGTTTCCTTACGTCCCTGTTTCACTAGGCTTCGCAGTTCCCTTATTGTTCATGTCACAGTTAGCACGTGGTACCTTGCTATCAGGATAATTCTGTTACAGAAGCAGCCTTTTCAAGGTGATGTGCCTCTTCACTGGAATGGCCTCGCTAGTTTAGGTATGCAGACCAATCAAATCACTGTTTGTGGAGTCAAATATTTTCTGGGCCCCCGACTCATGCTGGCCAAGCCTAGAGCAATGTCCTTCCTTTGGGACCATTTACGCACAGCAGAGTGAATTATCTCCTTCCAACAGTGTTCTCTGCTCAATGACCACTCCCTCCCCCCCCCCCTTTAATTCCTTCCAGATGGTGCTGTCCTCAAACAGGGAACAATTCTTTCTTGAGTGTGACTCTCTTAATTCGTGTTATGCAAACAGTTCATTTATCTTCCCTCCCTGGCATACCTCCTTTTAATGTGTTTTAATGATTTCTTCAACTTCTATGCTTTCACGAGTGGGAAAGGAAACCATAAACTAAAGACAACCCACATCTCCTGCATCCTCACTGTGTGCCAAACACTCTTCTGCGTGTCTTCCATGTTAATACAAGGAATCTCAAAATCTCAACTACCTTTAGCATCCTAGTGTTCCAAATGGGGAAACTGAGGCAAGCAGAGGGTAAGTCACACACAAGATCACAGGACCAGGAGGCAGGGGAGAATGGCTGGACTCTGGAAATGTGGCTCCAGGGTCCCAGTATGAACAATCTTTGCTCTCTGAGGAAGGATTGAACGTGGAGAACAAACTGTGGCAGACACACATGAGATGCTGAGTAAAATATGGAAGATAGTGAGCTCCTTAGCATAAACCCAGGCTGGAGCTGGGGTTCTCAGTAGGAATCACACAGTCATTTCACTCACAGAACCTGACTTGTTATTGATTGCTGGGTCCTACTTGATGAATTAATGCATATCTTGTGACACTATATAGCCACTGTATGCACGAATACCTGCCTCAGGCCGCAGTAGGCTCAGGGTCTTGAATAAGCCTGTTTCTCGTAACTTCCACTGCCCCACCTGGCCTTCCATCCACACTCAGTTCTGAGTCAGCTCCTGGCCGCAGTTGGTCCTGTTCACGATAAACCATCATCTTCAGGCTCAGTCAGGGTGTCCAGATGTGACCTGTGCAGATTGCTATTCCCCAGCACAGCAAGAGTGCACTAACAACAGTGAAGCCCATGTGTGTGGCAGGCAGGAAGGCTCTCGGGCCCACTGGGGGTTTAGGGACATGGAACATTGGGCAGTGCTGCTAAATCCAGCCTCTGTGGTTGTTGGTGTGTGTGTGTGTGTGTGTGTGGTGTGTGTGTGTGTGTGTGTGTGTGTGTGCGCGCGCATGCGCACACGCGCATGTTCATCAGATGCATGTGCTGTGTGTAGGTCAGAGGTCAGTTTCAGGTGTTGTTCCTCAAGCTATGTGACTTGTTTTTTGAGACAGGGTCTTCACTGGGACCTGGATCTTGCCAATTGGTTGGGCTGGGCTGGCCAGTGAGCCCCAGGAATCCTCCTGTCTCCATTCCCCAGCACTGGGATTACAAATGGATGCCAAAATGTCCCAATTTTTATGTGGTTGTTGGGGATTGAACTCGGGTCCTCATGCTTATAAGCCAAGCACTTTACCCGCAGAGCCAACCCTTCAGCCTTGTCCCATATTTTGTATTGGGCCACACAATTATCAAGCTGCTTTATTTCAATCCACACCTTTCCCTGGGAGGTGCCGAGGACAAAATCCATACTCTTATTCTTCTGAGATGTAATGCCAGAGATTGAAGCACAAATCAAGGGGGAACTTGGGCACCTGCCCCTTACTTGTTCTCTCCTCTGAATCTGTTACGAGGGTAGCCAGCCCCTTGCCAAATCCAGGCAGGAGGGAAAGGAAAATGGCAGTTATCATATCTACCGTGTGTCAAACAGTCCTGGTTTTAGAAGTTGCTCTATTGCCCTTCCAGAAAGCTTGGGGAAGTAGGAATGGCCACGCCCATTTTCAGGTGAAGCAGATCCTAGAGGTGGCAAGGTGTGGGGATGAGGTTGGCTGCTGGGCAGGGAAGGCCCCCAGAGCCATAGCCGTAGCCGCTCCAGCTCACAAAGGTGCATGGGCATCCACTCTCTTTTTATCCAGAATTGGCCCAGAGGGAGGCACTTTCCCAAGTGTCTTTCAATGTCCCGTGGTCCTTCCACTCTTGAGGACAGACAGTGTCATTGTTCACACTGGGAAAATCTAAAAAAATGAGCCTTCCAGTTACTAGCTCAAGGTCACGCTGCTAATAGGAGTAGGGTGTAAGCCTACACGCCTCCCAAGGTTCCGGCACAAACCCTGCCTTATCATCAGGCCAGTGATGCAGAAGACAGGCAGGCAGGCAGGTATCAGCAGTCACAGAACATATTTTCAAGGCGGAGGTGTGGGGGGGGATGAGGCTGAAAAGTAATGGCCATGCCAGCATTGTTCAAGGAAGTAGATAAGGAACGAGGGGCAGGCTCTTCAGACGAGCTGTAGTCCTGGGCTGCATTACCTGAGGTCATGGTGAAACGTTTCGAGCAAAAATAATCATTTATAAGCAGAGGTCATGGGCAGGGTCACGTACTCGCTATGCAAGCATGAGGACCTGGGTTCAACGCCTGTGTAAGAACATCATCTGAGCACGGTGGCATGAGTTTTGCAGTCCTGGCGCTGGTAAGACAGAGACAGTGTCAGGGTGGTCCACTTGGAGAAAGATCTTCTTGGCAGGATCAAATGCAAAGCCTGGTCCCTATGTGTTTGCACTGGCCACACACAAAGGGAGTTGCTCCTGGTTCTGTCCGTATCTTGGGTCAGGAGACTCTAGGAAAGCTGGAAGGAAAAAACGATCCATGTCACAGCTCCGTGATAGACTCCTCATTGAAAGGCTGGAAGAATATTGGGCTCTACGTTTGTGTACATGTATGGGTATGCATGTTCATGTTGTACGTTATGGGTGTGTGTGCACAGGCATGAGGATGGGCGTGTGTGCCATGTGCTAGAGCGCAGGTGGAGCCAGATGTCAGCCATGGGGTGGCATCCCTTGGGAGCTCTCCACCTTGTTTTTTGAGCAAGGTCTCTCACTGGCCTCGAATGGACTGATATTGCCTGGAGAGAGGTGAACTGTCAACGCGACCCACGTAATTACGAAGGTGCCATGGCCCAGTGTGGCCCAAGGAGGAAACACAGCAATGAACCAAATAAAAATTCCTGGCAGCTTTTCCCCCATTTTCAGGACAACAAGGCCTGCATTTTTAGACTGTGTGTTGGGCCCTCAAATGGACGCACAGAGGGCCTTGACCCAAATTCACCGACTGTCACTCTTGGCCGTTCATGATCAGCAAGTCTGACAAACACCTAGTCCTGGGGGCAGGTGGACGTCATGGAAGCCAGCTCCACTTGTCACGTTAAAGACTCATAGACCTTCAAGACTGGAAAGCTTCACACTGGAGCGTTGGAAGTCCAAGTTCATAGGTTTGCCTGCCGCATGCTGGGTTTCTCCAAGGCCTCTCACTGGGTGTACAGGACCCACACATACCTGCCGCTCATCCTGCTATGGTCCTTAGAAGGACCATGGATCATGATGCACCCTTATGATCCCATTCCTCCATAAGTCCCTCCTTTAAATTCTCATCTCCAATTTTAACTTCTACTGGCATGGGGCACAATTTCAGTTCAGTCCCCAAACGGATCCTAGATTATGCCCAGTGAGCTGGAGACACAAGACATGGAGCAGGGTTTCCTCTGCCCTCCTTTTCCTACCAGCAGATGGAACCCACCCTCACAAGATGGCAGACAGTGAGGCATGTGAGATCAGGGCAGATCTTAATAAGGACTGTGGAAACTTGCTCCGAGTCTATAATGTTAAGTATATAATTAGTATAATGAAAAGGAAGTAACAGGCTATTGTGTTTTTTTTTTTTAAATTGTGTGTATGCACGGGTTCTGTGCTGTGGGTATGTACAAGTAAATTCAGGGTACCTATAGAAGATCAGAAAAAGTGCTGGACCCTTAGAGTTTGAGTTAGGGTAGGGAAGGAGATGAGTAGAGCTAGGACGCTAGCTAGCATGGACTCAGAATGTGTGACAGGTACTTTATGGTATCAGGGGCTTTGGCATGCCAATAGGCGTCACAGAGAGCCCATTTGTTCCTTCTGCTGATGATAAAGGGAACTGACTTCTTTAGATAGAAAGGAACAGACTTTACAAGTTCCTGAGGAATTCCTGGATTTGTCTAACCATCAGAATTTGGGGAAATGGAGTAGTTTCTTTGGGATTCTGATAGTTCTGGGCCTCCAAATGTAGGCGTTAGAAAACAAACTAGGATCCTCTATAACCAGTGTGTGCTCTTGACTGCTGAGCCATCTCTCCAGCCTCTTGGGATGGTTGTTTGTTTCATTTGCTTTTTGTTTTGTTTGTTTTTGTTTGTGTTTTGTTTTTTCGAGGACAGGGTTTCTCTGTAGTCCTAGCTGTCCCGGAACTAGCTCTTATAGACCAGGCTGGCCTTGAACTCACAGAGATCCACCGCCTCTGCCTCCTGAGTGCTGGGATTAAGGGTGTGCGCCACACTGTCCTACTCTGTTTTTTTTGTTTTTTAAGAATAAAAAAGATTGTCTACACCATTTGACCCCTACTAATCCAACTTCTGGGAACTTACTGTCAGGAAAAAATTTTCAACGACGGGGAAAGGTTTCTATGTTTATTTACCAAGCTTAAAACAGGGGAATCACCGGGAAAAGATTGGGTCAGTTACAATGTGTTTTGTGTTATTGCAAAATATGCCTTTGTTCTTCACCCCCTTCCTGGCTCAGGACTGATAACCACTTCAGATCTGCACGATATGCCAGAAGTGTCTCCTGGTATGATGATGAAGTGAATGATGGTTGGCCACCAGGGCTTTCAGGAATGGTATCTGGAACACGAGAAAAAGGCCAGCACACAGCGCGCGCGCCGCGGCGGCACACACACACACACACACCAACCTTTAGGAAGGAGGAAGTGCTGAAGGTTGAGTGGCTACCACTGGTCAGTGATATAATCAATCATGTCGATAAAAAGAACCTTCCAAATCTGAAAAGGCTGAGTTTGCAGGGTTTCCAAATAGCTAGAAGATGACATGGCAAAGAACTCGGATGCCCTGTGCGACCCGCATTGGGCGGTGGTTCACAAACTGTCATGTCCAAAGGAAAACTGTCTGCTGTGCCCCAGGCACATCTTGGTCTCCATCTTTGGGTAATATCCTTTATTATATAACTCATAAGCATAGTCGCTTCCTTGGATTTCTAGGAAATTGAACTAATCCAAAGGCAGGTTTCTGGAAACCCTGGTTTGTACTCACCATCAGAAGCACAGGCAAAAACAAAGCTGGGCCTGAGTCTGGCAGTGGAAGGTGGCACACACCTGGAGACGGAGTTCTCAGCCTGTGGGACCGCACTATCTTTGGGGGTAAGATAGGAGTAAGTCTGAAGACATGCAACTGGTATCCTAGCAGGACCTCTTGCTTTTGCTTGCTGTGGGGAGGAAGACTCGTTGACATGGTGTGCCATTGTCTCCTCTGACTGTTGATTGAGAACCAGAGAAGAAAGTTTGCTTTCCCCCCCCCCCCCCTCGGGGTTCCCTTGGAGGAATCTTTTCAGTCATTAAAATTATAAATGACCAGGACAAAAACGGTAAAATTCACATGAGATCATTATGCTAATATTAGGTGGGACAGCACCTCAGAAATGACATTGTAAAACCTAGATATGGAAAAGGGTGGACCTGAGGCAGAAGCGAAACAAAACACTGACTTGATGTAGGGTGTGGGCTTAGGGAGGAACTTTTTTCCTTAATTTGGATTTATGGTCAAACTAGTTGTGCAATGATGAAGGATCCACTCAGCCCCTCGGGGAAGCTGACTGTCCATGTTTCCTGCATGAACACAGTCTCAGCACCATAGCCTGTTCAGAGAGGAGGACTCGGAGCTGGAAGGTTCTGAGGAGAGCTAAACAGGCAGGGCCTGAGACTTCCAGGCTTCCAGGGCCTTGCCTGAGGACCAACTGGCTGTGGATGGAGAAAGAGGAGCTGCTTATCTCGCTACCTGGTCTGTGGGCAAATGTGGCCTTGGACCACCTGCAACCTCAACCAAGGGGCTGGCACTCTTTCTCCCGGTCGCTCCCAAACACACATCAGAAGCAGAATGAATGCTCACACTTCAGGAGGGCCTTCCTACCTCTGATGGACTGAGGTTTGCCCGAGCTCTGGGGTATCCTCAGTAGGGACTGATGAGAAGTGTTGGGAACTCTGTTCTCCACCTGCCCTGTCTCAGTGCCACACCCCAGTGTAGGGGGGGAGCTATATGGGGGAGGCACATACAGACACACTGCCCTGCTGTGATCCCTGCAGCTCACAGTCCTGTGGACTCATGGCTGCAGCTGCGCATGGGTTCATTCCTTCCCCTGGAAGCTGCTTTTACATTGACAACTCTGTAGTCACCTTCCAGAGGACGACAGTGGTGTGGGCTGTGGGAACAGGAGTCAGGAGGCATGCCATTAATGGTCATTCCACCTCCTGGCCTTGGTCTCTTCATCAGTAGACTGGGGAAACGTCCCATCCACCAGAGACTGTGAGGATCCATTCAGTGGCTGCAAAGCCCAGAGGGGGCTGACCATGCCTGGCTTGGGCCACCTCACCAGAAGTCTCATGACTAGAGAGAGGGGACAACCCTTCCACCACACTCTGCTCCACTTGTCTTCATCTTGGAAAGTCCCCTTTGTTCTGCCCATCATCCACAGATAGGTCCTGTCCTTGGCACATTGCTGGCACACAGACTAGATAGGATGCCCGTTCCGAACTTCAAAGCAGGCCAGTCCCACCAGTGTGTTTGTTATTGTCCCCGGAGGCCAGGCTGGATACATTGTGTATACTGTGTCCTGGAAGGAAGGGTTGCCTCATCCTGATCCAAGCACACAGTGTCTCTAATCGTTTCTGCTGATTACTGTGAAAATGAGATCCAAGACGAATATAAACCAAAGCCTCCTAACGATGAGATTAGCCCTGGCTTCCCGTTTGGAGGCTAAACTGTCTGAGATCATGGCCAGCCATTCAACACACACACACACAGAGAGAGAGAGAGAGAGAGAGAGAGAGAGAGAGGAGAGAGAGAGAGAGGAGAGAGAGAGATGGGAGAGAGAGAGAGAGAGGAGAGCGAGAGAGGAGAGAGAGAGAGAGAGAGAGAGAAAGAGAGAGAGAGAGAGAGCTTCCACGAGACACATGTACCTGATAGGAAAGCGATTGATACTGTCCAAGTGCAAGTCAAGATGCTGAGACCAGCACAATGCTTGAAACAGAGCCTTGAGCTTCATCGGCAATGAGTAAACAGTTGTCAAAAGTGTTACTGAATGCAGAGTGTCATGAAACACAAGTGTCCTCGGCTCTTCCTAGAAAAAGATGGGCTTGGACCAACTGTCTTGGCAAGTTGTGGGCTGTGCCAACAACTTTTCCTCCAACTATGTCTGCAGCATCCAAGTCCCTGAAAGTACCACCTGCTGTACCACAACCCAGCCACCCTCCCCATCTCTAGTTTTCTGCCTCCAGTGCATCTGGCATCTTAGAAACATGGGGAATGGTTTGAGAATCATACTTTCACACCCTCAACCCCTGGGAGATCCTAATGGATGGAGGCAGGAGCCAGACGATAAGGCTTTCTTGGAACAGCCAGCTGGAGGCCCATGTGACCGGCTCCTTAGATAGTAGACAGGGGTGGAGTCCCAGTGGAGACCAATCAGAGCCACATGCTTCCTCTATTTCCTGGTTCATTCTCCCCCATCTCCCACCACATCTCACAAAGAGCGATGAGGCCACCACCTTGTACTCATGTTTCATAGAAATCCCAGGTCAAAACAAGAAGCGTGCCTTCCTCCACCCTGCCAACAGGTCATCTCAAACCCTGTCTCCCTTTGTGCTTTTAACTCCTTCACTTCTTGGCTTCCTACTGTCTTGAGAAACCATATACAAGTTTGGATTTAGGCTGTAGGCCCACCCATGTTTTAAGTCATCTGATCCATGAGTGCGAGGTTCCTACCCACTGTGTGAGTCTGATTGCTGGTGAATAGATAAGCCAAAACTATGAGTCCTCCTACCAGCATAGTTTTGGGAGGGAAAACTATATACAAAGAGAGTCTACTGGGACTGGAGAGATTGCGCAATGGTTAACAGCATTGGCGGCTCTTGTAGAAGACCCGTGTTTGATTTCCAGCACTCACGTGACTGTTCACAACGGTCCGTACCTCCAGTTCCATGGCATGTAAGACCATCTTCTGGCCTCTAAGGGCGATGGACATATATGGGGCACAGATACACACACAAATTAAATACCCACACACATAAAATTAAAATGTGAAGGCACTTACAAAAAGAAAGAACAAATCCATAACTTCGTTTTGGAATGGCAAAGCCCAACATGAAGATGAACTAAGGATGAACACTGAGTGAACATTCTTCAAATATGTGGTGACTAAGATGTTCTAAGATGTTCCTCTCAGCAATGAGGAGACTGTACTGAAGGGAATAGGAACCCGAGGGGGCTTGGGAGGCTGTGGTACTGACCATAGAGAAAAGTAAGAACCTGTACTACAGTGTTGCGGCTTGGAAGCGTCCCTCCCAAAACTCATATGTTAAAGACTTGGTTCCTAGCCTATGACACTAACCAGGAGGTGGGAGAACTGTCATGTCGTAGTGTCCAGTGGGAGGAAGTTAGGTCATCAAGGGTGCACCCTTGAGGGTGGTATTGGGACCCTGAACCCTTCCTTTCTCTCCCTGCTTCCTGGATGCCAACGAAGTCAGCAAATTTGTTCCCGCTTTGACTTCCCCACAAGGATGGGCTGTGACCTGGGGTTGTCAGCTGAATAAACCCTTCCTCCTCTCAGCTGCCTCTTGTCAGCTATTCTATCATAGCAACAGAAATGAGACCAGAACACACTCCGGCAGCCTCACTTAAACCTAGTCACCCTCTAAAGTGCAAATCATATTTTCAGGTAACTGGAAGTCAGGGTTACATCACATGACTTTTAGAGAAGAAAATCCTGCCCCCAAAGGTACCTGAGTGAAAGATTAACTAGGAAAATCTGGGGTACACATGAGAGACAGGTACTAATTTCCATGTTCATGACGTCAGGCAGGTTGACCCAGGATACTCAGAAGGCGCTACAGCAGTGGTTCTCAACCTGTGGGTCGCAACTCTTGGGATGGAACAACCCCTTCTCAGGGGTTGCCCAAGACCATAAGAAAGCACACACACACACACACACACACACACACACACACACACACACACATCATAAACCAACAAACAAAAAAGAAAGCACAGATATTTACATTACAATTTGTAACCGTAGCAAAATTACAGACTAATATTATGGTTGGGGTCACCACAACATAAGGAACTGTATCAAAGGGTCACAGAGTTAGGAAGGCTGAGAAACACCGCTCTACAAGATAGCCTTTCTGAGTCTTTTGACTCCTGGCAGCCTGGTATTCCCAGAGCTGAACGCATCTGCCAGTCATTTGCCACCCTTGGGCTTGCACTTGAGGGATCCGACCATGGCCATTGAGAAACTCACAACTCCTCCAAGCAGGCACTGCAGCGTGAGTGTACGTCACACGCTGACCTTACTTCAGCATGGTTAAGAGTTAATTAGTTCATTTAGTGGCACGCGATTGTACCACAATTAAAAAAAAAAAAAATCTCCCGTAGAGAACCTTCTCCGTAAGGCAATGCACACAGCTGGTGTTGGTTGTGGCAGTTTCGAGAAAGTCACTCTCAATGACTGGCTAATGGAGTACTTACAACAGATGTACAGAACTAAAAGTGTCTCCAGGCAACTTTAAACCCCGTGTTCAGACACACCAGATGCAGGGCCCCACCTAGAGAAAAGTGACAAGCTCACTGACCTTCCCAGGAATCTCAGCATTTCATTCAAGCAAAGGTTCCCAGCTGGCTTGTGGCAATAAAAAGGGTCCTGCCTGCGGTGACGTCACACACAGAGACATGCGTGTGGATTGCTCTCATCGAGCCCAGCACTGAGTTTTCTTTCTTATTTGAGGCGTTCGGGATGGAAACAAGCCTGACAGGCTGGAGCTCATGTACTGCTTAGCCCCTTTCCGTACATGGAGCACCCACCCATCATAAAGACAGCTACTCCCTTCTGGAATTCTATTTCATCACTGAGTTAGCAGAGTGATCATCTACACATCTTAAAAACAAGCCCATGGCTTAAGCTGTATTAAGAAGTTGTGACGTCATTTTATTGATTTATTTCACGTTATACTCATTTCCCCTCCTTAAAATTTATTCTTTGAGAATTTCGAACAGTATTTTTTATTATATCTTTCCCATTCCCCTACTTTTCCCAGACCCCCCCTCCCCTACTGTAACCCATTCAACTTCATGTCTTTCTCTCTCCTAAAAGAAAAAATAAAAGGAAAAAAAAAAAACCCCACCAGGAAACACGACGTCCAATTTGTGCCGGCCATCTCTTCCTGACCACAGGGTCTGCCCTGGGGAGCGGTTGCTCCACCCAGGATCTCTCCACTGAAAAAAAACTGATTTCCTCTTTCCAGGCAGTTCTCATTTGTGAAGTTTCTCAGCTAGGGGTGGGACTTTGTGCCCATGTCTCCTCATGCTGCGGTTTCTGTCTGCTTTGATGTTGTGCAGGCTCTGTGTGTGCTGCCACCGTCTCTGTGAGTTTATATGTGCATCTGGAAAACCACCTCTGGCTCTCACAGTCTATCCCCCTCCTCTTCTGTGCAGCTCCCTGAGCCTTGAGGGAGCCTTCGGCCTGAGCACTCCAAAGTCTCTTGCTTTCTGCACATTTGTGGGTGTCTGTATTCATCGCCATCTACTGCAAGAAGCAGCTTCTCTGATGAGGGTTAAATCTGCAAATTTCATTTTCCTCAACAGCTGAATAATATTCTGTTGTGTAGAGGTACCCTATCTTCATTATCCATTTCAGCTGATGGACATCTATTCTGTTTCCAATTCCTGGCCATTATGAAAAGAGCAGCAAAGAACGTGGATGAGTAAGTGTCTCCATAGCAGGAGGCAGAGCCCTTGGGGTATATGCTGGAGTGGTATAGCTGGATCTTGTGGCAGATTATTCCTAGCTTCCCAAGGAGCCACCACGCAGACTTTCACAGTGACTGTACCAGTTTGCACTGCCACCAGCAATGACTAAGTGTTCTCCTTTCCCTACATCCTCGCCAGCTTGGGCTGACACTTGTCTTATTGATCTTAGCTGTTTTGACGGTTGCAAGACGAAACTTCTAGTTTGTTTGGATTCACATTTACCTGATGGCTAAGGATGCTGAACACTGTTTCTCAGACCTTTGCATGTCATCTTCTGAACACTGTTTAGTTCTATACCCCGCTGTAAATTTAGGTTATCTGTTTCCTTGACATTCAGCTTGTTTGAGTTCTTTGTATATCTAGATACTAACCATTTATCAGATGTATAACTGGTAAAGATTTTCTTCCCATTCTGTAGGTTGCCTATTAGCTCAAATGATGGTCTTCTTTACTGTACAGAGGTTTTTTTTTTTTTTTTTTTTTTTTTTTTTTTTTTTTTTTTTTTTTTTTTTTTAGCTTTCTGAGGTACTGCTGATTAATTGTTGATCTTAATGCCTGTGTTTTTGGGATCCTGTGCCAGTGAGCCCAATCATGTTCCCCAGTTTCTCTTCTGTCAGATTAAGGGTATCTTACATTAAAGACTTTGATCCATTTGGAGTTGAGTTTGTGCAGGTGATGGATATGGATCTATTTGGGTTCTACATGCAGACATCCTGTTTAGCCTCACTGCTTGGTGAAGGTGCTGACCTTTCTCCAGTGCACATTTTTGGCTTGACTACATTTTACAGCTTACTATAGAGCTACAACAGCTGGACTCTGATCATCTAAAGGAAACCCTGTTTATTCCTGATTTAAACTGATAGCCAGGCACTGTGCTAGACAGTTTCACACATATGGCATCGCAGATATAGGACCAGATCTTTTCATTTTTATTTTTTAAAGACTTATTTGTAAATTACATAAAGGTCTGTGTGTGGGGGGGTATGTGCCCAGGACTGCAGGTGATGAAGAGGCCAGAAGAGGGTGTCAGATCTAGTGTGCGGTTACAGGTAGGTGTGAGTCACCTGTTGTGGTTGTTGGAAACCAAACCTGGGTCCTCTGTGATAGCAGTGCACACCCTTAACTTCTGAGCCATGCCTTCAGCCTGATTTTTTTTAAATTTATTTTTATTTTTATGTGCATTAGTGTTTGATCATGGGTGTCGGGTCCCCTGGAACTGGAGTCACAGATAGTCGTGAGCTGCCACGTGGGCACTGGGAATTGAACCTGGGTCCTTTGGGAGAGCAGTCAGTGCTCTTAACCGCTGAGCCATCTCTCCAGCTCTCAGCCTGTTTTTTTTCCTTAGAGACAGGTGATGTGTGAAACCTAGGGTCTGGCAAGATACTCCAATCACTGGGAAGAGGAAATTAAAAGTGGGGGAACAGAGACTTCTTGTGCTCCATTGCCCCAACGGTGAACCTTTCTTCCTGTCCCATGAAAAGGTGGATCGGCAGTCAGATGCTGGGGAGGTGGGGGCTCTAAAGAGAGCTGCAATGCAGGTGGCTCTGGAAGAGGTGGGCTCCAGGCTCCCACAGCAGGGACAGTGTGGCTCTTGATCCAGCATCGGGCTGCCAACCCTCAAGCCGGTGGCCACACTGCTCTCTCCAGTGGAGCCTCCTGTCTCTGCCTTTTTATTATTATTACCTGTGTGTACAGGTGTGTTCATGTGTGTGTGTGTACGCATGTGTGTGTAAGTTCAGGGGACAGAAGTAATGTCCCATGTCTTCCTCAATTGCTTTCCACCCTATGCCCTAAGATAGTCATCCACTGGACTGGATATCACTGATTTTGCTTGATTGACCGGCCAGTGAGTTACAGAAATAATCCTGTCTCCACCTCCCCAGTGTGCAGTTTATAGGCCCATGCTGCCACAACGGAAATAAAGATGGGATGAGGAACTTGAGGTCTAACTTCTTGACCTGAGTGGACAAGAAGGGAAGCTAACACTAATGCGTGTCTACTCACAGTCGGACAGAGAGCCCCTGAGGTCCTTGTTCCCTTGTCTGAATTTACATCCGAGGCTTAGCAAGACCGAGTGGCCTGCTCAGAATAATTGCACTCAAGAACAGCAAATGCAGGGTCTGTCTACACCAGCCCGGCTGCCTCCTTCTGTCCCGTGCCCATGCATGATCCACCCATCTCGCTCTAGCAGGAACCCACCAAAGCTGGGCAAGCCTCCTCCCGTGTTTCTCTGGGCTGCTTCCTAGCCTCCGTCCCACAAGGCTGGGATCGGAAATCCATCAAGGGCAGCCAGCGTGCTTCTCCACTCTATCTTTGCGGACAATTTGTTCCGTAAGTGCTTGTTTTCAAACCACTCAACATCGCTCCCCCAGGGTGTCCACACGGCTTTTGGTTGGAGCAGTGTTGGCCACTTTTCTCAGATCCATGTTTCTTCACTTGTTGAGCCTGTCATAAAGTATTTTAAGGAGGCTGAAAATTATCCTCACTAACAAGCGTGTAAGGCATCTGGGCCGGGCTTGCCAGGAGTATTAGACATTTATTGGGATTTCTCGCTCAGAACTTGAGGCTTGGAGCCTTTGAATTTCTCACATCACTGTTTTCCAAAGAGTGGACTGGGAAGACAGTGAAATCATGGATGCTCTGAGCTGAGAGTGACCTTAATTTACTTCTCTCTTTCAGATGAAGAAATCTCGACTGGAAAAGGAGGTGTGACATGTTTTGGGTCACCTATATCACTGGTGACACAGTCAAGACTCATGCACATACTTCTGCAGACACGGTTTATATCTCATTCTCCTGTACCACACAGCTGTCAAGAAAACCAGAACTGGGTGTCAATCCATGCATCATCTACCAGCCCACTTATTTATCCATCCAACTACACATCTGCTATCTATCACCCATCTACCCAAACATCGATCCATCCATGATCTATCCATCTGCCCATTAACCTATCCATCTATTCACCCATTCATCCACCACCTAGCCATCCATTCATACATGTGTGCGCTCATTCGTGAATCCATCCACTCATCCACTACCCACCCATTCATCATCTATCTATCCATCTGCATACACATTCACCAACCCTTATCGACCTACCTTGTAACTAACTCATAGATGCCTACGCCTATCCACCCTTAGCCATCCATCTGAATCTCTACTGACAATAACAGAAGGGCATTTCTACCTAAACAGTTGGGATCTTTCCAATTAAAACATTAACACAAATAATGATCTGGGAGGATTGATTGGTCCCCAGAGTATTTGGCATTATAAAATTTGTGGGATATCTCCAGCATTGCAAAAACATTTGGTGTTGCAAAAGGCTTGAATGAAATTGTGCCAGCAACAGTCATCAGTCTCAGCATGGTGTGAGATGGATTCAGAGCCTTTTGAACCAAACAGAACAATTTTGATGACAACGTTTGACATGTTGCAATAAAAAAAAAAAAAAACCAAAAACCTATTACATGCATGTCATGTTTACAGTTTTTCAAACTCCAGCAGCTTTGTGTGCCGGGCAGACGGTTACATAAGGGAAGGGGGTTCAGAATATTAGAGTTGGGTGGAATGGGAGGCACAGCTAAGTCAGAAAGGAAGGGATCACTAACCTGTAATCGAAGTGACGACTGTGGTTAAATCCTATCTGCCATTACCCTACTACACACTCCTCAGCAAAGGAATCGTCTTTCTGAGGATCTCATTTTTTTTTTTTTTTTTTTTGGTTTTTCGAGACAGGGTTTCTCTGTGGCTTTAGAGCCTGTCCTGGAACTAGCTCTTGTAGACCAGGCTGGCCTCGAACTCACAGAGATCCGCCTGCCTCTGCCTCCCGAGTGCTGGGATTAAAGGCGTGCGCCACCACCGCCCGGCTCTGAGTATCTCATTTTTCATATGAAAGTGGGATTACTGGCATCTATCCCGGAGAGCTGTGTGCAAAGACTCAAGAAGAGAATGAACTCTAGATGAACATCTACTATGACCCAGGTTCTGTGCTTTGTGTTTTATGCAGATTTTCTTCCACTTGAAGAAATCAAATATGAGAGAAGAAGACTTGGCATATATATTTGAGCTCCACTCAAATCCAAGCTGTGGCCCCGGCCACCATTAACATCCTTCAGGGCTCACCCACTGCATTCTGATGACTCCCTTCTCATTATCAACTCTGTTGGCATTAATACTCTAACACAGAGCAACAGACACTTGGCCAGCATTCAATATCCATTTATATCAGATAAAGAATTGAGGCTAATGAGAAGAAATAATATTCTCACTACTAGTCTGTGACAACCAGACCCTTAGATGGGATCCATATGTGTGTTTCTCTGGCCCTGGTCCGAGATCTGTGACTTTTTAAAACCTCAATGCATAGTTATTTACTTTGTTTACCCAGGTGGCCACAAGGCTAGCTCCCCCTAGGGCTTGGTGATCACTTGATGATTTCCAAAGAGGCTCAGAACACTGTCTTCTCCTTTCGGTCCACCTCTGCTAAAGCAATTCTCTCCCCTACTACACTCCAAACTACCCTTTCTCATGCATGCATGCATGCATCCATTGAACCATCCACCCATCTACCCATCTACTAGTCTGTCCATTTATCAACACATCCATCTATGCATCTGTACACACATCCACTCATCTATATATCTAGCCATCCATTACTCACCTACCCATCTCCCTATCATCCATATATCTACCCACATATTCATTCATCACCTATGAACTCACTCATGCAAGCATCCATCCACAATTCCACCCATCCACACATTGTCTAACCACCTAACCGCCGACCCATTCAACATCTATCCATCCAAGCACAAGAGGAATGTTCTAGACCTGACATGCGGTGCTAGGCTACAGATGAAACACAGACACACTTAAAATGTTATAAAATTACCAACAAAGTGTTCAAGGTGCATGTGAAATATAAATGGGGAGGTAGATGCAGAAGCTTTGACATTCTCTGTTGCTTCTACTTTGGTAATCACTGCCATGCCTGGAGTTAGGGCTGTACGTAAACGCCCTTGTCTTCTACATAACTTCACTACTTCTAGACCCATGAATGATGGACCTTGGTGCTGAGGTTGCAATCTGTACCCTTATGTTTGCACAGCAAGCCACTGACTAACTGGGCTCGCTCCCTAGATTCGGAATGCTTCCTAATAACAGATAACCCAAGAAGTTTTGGCAGTAGATAAATCTAGCTGTATCATTTTAAAGAAGGATTTGATTTACCACCACTCATAAAAGAACAAATTGGGATAATCTGCTTCCTGGGAAGGATGTAGCGTGAATGCCAAGAATGTCTAACCTACATCCATCATGGGGAAACCAAACAGACACAAGCTGTAGGAGAGTATGCAGCAACTGACCTGTCTTTTTCGAAAACATCAGTGTTGTGAAATACAGTGAGGGGCCAGGAGTCTTTCTAGAAGGAAGAGCAATGGGGCAGGACATTCACGTGTGTGACCCTAGACTGGATGGTGCCCCAGGATCAAAATGACGCTATAATTGACATTACTGGAGCAACTGAAGAAAGTTAACCTTCATTGTTAATGAATTCTTATTAAATATAAAGGAGGGCGAGAGAAAAGGAATAAAGAAATAAGAAAGAAACAAAAATGTAGCAAAATATTCATAGTTGATGACTCAAATAAAAAGATGTGTGGGTGCTGGTTACAGTGTGTTCTTTCTCTGTAGGTTTAAAATGAAGTCATAAATGAGACTGGTCTGATATACACAGGGCTGAACAGGATGGTCACACCCCTGATCCTATGCACAGTATATATTTTAATGTAACTCTGGTGACAAGAGCATCAGGTGGCACCTGTATCTCCTTTACTTATGTTGAGCATAACATCGACCTCAAACCCCAACCTTGCCTTAAAAATTGTTGTCAGAAATGAATTGACTCTGTGCATGGTGGCTAATTCACATTCGCAGGCCCAGCACTTGAGAGATAGAGACAGGAGACTAGCCTCAAGTCTGAGGCCAGCGTGAGAGCCAGGCCAACCTGGACTACAGATTGACACCATATCTCAAACAAACAAGCAAAATTTTCCCACTGTACCCATAAGTATTTCAACTATTATTGTCCATTAAGCATTAAAATGATTATTGTTGCGCCACAACCTCCCCATTTCTGTGATACCACTTCAGCACCGTCAGTATTAGATGGCTGGGTCTGAGCTCGCTCTCTCTGGTCTTCAGGCTTATGCTGGATTCAGGTCCCCCATTCCTTACAGTTTAGGACAGAACTCCAGGGACCACCAAGAAGACTAACATATTATTTGGGATTGAACTACATAGAACAAAATAGCATTGCACAATATGCCATTTGAAGAAAAAAAAAACAAATAAATAAGATGTGATAGTCACTCATAACCTTCTGGGGGATAGAAAGCAAGCCTTCCTTGGTCACCCCATAGCTGCCTATGATGATAAGCACATCATATTCAAACACTTGGCTTCATAGTTCACAGTAGACATATGAGAGAGTTAAAGACTCGGTTCCCCTAAGCTGTAAAATTCAATTAATAAAAATGGATTTTAAAAACATTATGAGCTCATTATCCAGCAAAAAGAAAGCAAAACAAAACAGGAATTTTCTCGAAATATAAGCGGCCAGTGCTACCTCATGCTGGCAAGACCACAGTGAAAGCCAACGTGTTTACACGCTGCTGATGACTGTGCAAAATTCTTTTGGAGAACATTCTGGCGAACTGCATCCTGAGCCGTAAAAAGTGTTTACATTGTTCATAAACTGTTCTCCATCCTGGGGGTTACCCCCCGCCAAAGGGTCCGAAAGAACAGAGATGTGTCTTACATAACAACATTAAAACACATGCACGGCAGGAGGAAGGAGACGTATACATGCGTGTGAACACAGGTCTAAAGGAAGCTGTTGTGGAGGTGACTGAGGTCAGAGTGTGGGAATGATGGGTAGGTTCTGATGCACCCACACGGTGCTGTTATAGTTGGGCCACATAAGGACTTTGACTAACTAATCCCATATTGACTAAGGGAGGAAAGGAACATGTCAAGGGTTGAACTGTGTCTCCCTCTAATTCATACATCGAAGCCCCAGAACCCAGCGCTGTTACCACATCTGCAGAGAAGGCCTTGAGAAAAGTGGAAAAGTTTACAGGAGACAGTGAAAGGTTTCCTAATGCATATACATGTGCACACACACATGCAAATATGCATACACGGAGCACACATAACACACACGCCATACACGAAACATACCACACACACACACACACACACACACACACCCTCACTCCTTCTCTCCCTCCCTTCTTCTCCCTCTCTCATACACTCACATATAGTGATGAGCGATGGGCCGCATTCCTGCCACCCAGATCCCGGCCACCTGGCTAGCTTATGCCCTGAAATAACAACACACAAACTGTATTCATTTAAACACTGCCTAGCCCATTAGTTTCAGCCTCTTATTAGCTAATTCTCACATCTTGCTTTAACCCATATTTAGTAATGTGTGTAGCACCATGAGGTGGTGTCTTACTGGGAAAGATTCAGCATGTCTGACCTGGTGGCTGGCTTCATGGCGACTGTCTCAGAGAGGAGAGTCATGGCAACTGCCCGAGGTATCTGTCTCACTCCCAGCATCCTGTTCTGTCTACTCCACCCACCTATGTTCTGACCTATCAGGCCAAGCAGTTTCTTTATTAATTAACCAATGAAATCATCAGATAGATAGAAGACACACCTACATCACTCACATACACACACACCACACACACACCATGCCATACACACATACCGTACCACACACACCACACACACATACGCTATATACCACACAATACTATACACACACAACAGATCACGCACCTACCACACACACACAGACTGTGAAATCTTGGGGACTATGAACGACAGAGACTCAAGCAGACTATTAGACACTCCTGCCCACAGCACTATTTGTTAGAAGGCAGAAGTAACCCCACATGCTTAGCATATAACCGATGAACCTTGATTTTAGTGAAATCAACCCATCACAAATAGGATCCTTCATTCTCCACCTGCAGGAGGTACCTAGTGTAGCCTCAGCAAGTGGATGGGGATGGCCAGGGACTAAAAGAGGGAGAGAGAGAGTGAGTGGTTAATAGCACAGTTCCCTCTTGAGAAGCTGAAGACTGTTCTGGAAATCGAGCTGGTAGTGACAGCCACACAACAACGTGGATACACACAATGTCATTACTGTGCAGTCAAAGGCTGGGTGTGGTGATGCATGCCTTTAATTCCAGAATTCAGGAGGCAGAGGCAGGCAGATCTGTGAGTTCAAGACCAGCTTCATTTACATAATGAGTTCCAGGCCAGCCAGTCCTACATAGTGAGACCCTGTTTCAGGGGGGTGGGGAGAATGAAATAAAAGAAAAAAGAAAAAAGAAAAAAATCTACACTTAAAATGGTGATTAGGGCAAATTTTTGTGCGCTGCGTTTTCCCACAGTGGAATGATTCCAGAGGGTAATTTGAGAGGGGTGTTGAGTAGGGTGGAGGGTGGAAAGATGGACTGAAACTCAGTCTGGGTCTTGAGATTCAACCTCAGGGATGATGGAGGTAACTTAAGGGAGCATCTGGCTAGATTCAGGCAAGCTCTCCAGGCAAGCGATTACTCAGCGTCAGCCCGTCCCACCCAAGTCCACATGATGGATGGGCCAGCTGGGAGGGACCCCATGAAGCCCCAGCTCAGCTTTCATGATTGAAATTTGGGGACCTGGCTCCCAGCCCATCCACTGGAGTCTTCACTGCCTCCCATCCCTTCTTCCATCAAATAAAGAGGTAGCGAGGCCTGGGTTGGGCTTCTTCTATGAGCTTGTCTAGAATGAGGGGCTAGCCTCTCTGCCCAAGACAAGAGGAAGGACACGGCTTGGGTACCACATGCTTGGGGTTTGTGTGGCTGGGGACTTTCGAGTTCCTCAAACTAGCCATTCCCGTGGGCTTTGGTACGTACCATTTCCAAGCCCCTAGCCTAGGGAAGAAAAACAAACAGCCGAGAGCAGGCAGCTCCAGCTGCTCCACATGTCCCGAGGCTGGGATGGGGAAAGCTAGCCCGGCCCCAGATGTCTAGTTAAATGGAAAGCAACAGGCAACGGGAGGGAATGGGAACATTTCCATAAAGCCATTTTATCAAGGAAATTTGAAAAGTCATCCCCGAGAGCTCGTGGGTTTTGCTTCGTAATTTCAATGCGGGCCTATGATGGGACGGCACATCTGTGTGGGAGCATGTGCCATAAAGAGGGCCTCGTAAAAAACCCACACGCCCAGGCTGTGTGTGCTGAGCCCAAACGAGGGGAACAGAGAATTGGCTCAGGGCTTGAGTCCTTGTGGAAAAATCAACCCCTGTGTCAATCACTTCTGGCTGCCTCGTTTCTCCCCCAGTACTTGTGAAGAATCCTGTGTATGACAGAAGACCTGAGCTCTGGCTCGGTGTGATCACGTTTGAGGAGAGCTTTGCCTGGCCTGGGTTCTAGGTCCAAATGATCTATCCGTGTGCCCCTTGTGGAGGCCAGGTGTAAATCGTAAGTAGACAATGGGAGCTTGTGAGACAGGCTTTGAACCAGGAGCAGGGTGAACCCCAGCCCCCCACCCCAACCACTAGTACCATTTAAATTGGCTGAATTCCTGTGCATCTAATTTTGTTATTGTTGGTCATGATGTGTGTGTGTGTGTGTGTGTGTGTGTGTGTGTGTTTGTTTTAGTATGCATTGGGACTATAGGAACTCCACAGGGTACTGAGTTCTTTGAGTTTAAGAGGGATTCCTGTGGCATTTTAAAGGGGGCTGTTTGATTACCAGCACCAACAGAGTTAGAGAAGATCAAAAATGAAAACTATGTCCCAGCAAACCTCATACCCACCCGACACTATGCTTCTCATGTCTCCAAGTTCTCTTTCTTTATCCTTTTATATACATATTTACATAGTGGTCCTCTAAGTGTATACATACTAGGGGCTCTCTTTCCCCTTCTTATGGCTTCGTAAACACTCTCCTTGGTTGCTGACATATACATATCTATTTTTTAAGGCACTACACATTAGGCAACTTTTTTTTATTAGATGCCAGCTTTAGATGAAGACTGGGAAGAGTCAAGTGAGAGACATGGGTGTGTGCTGATGGAATGAATGTGGAACAAGGATGAGGTTGTCTGAGGAGGATTCTTCTCTTTGAAATCCACACTTGGGTAGACAGTGGGCCATTTGCAGAGATGCAGGATACTGGGAGAGGAAAAAAAATCAAGAGTTTTGTCGGTATGCCAAGTTTACTATGCTTACTAAAATACCGAGTGCTCAATGGGATGTGTTAGATTGGGATCCAGGAGAAAAATCAGAGGGGAAGACAAAATTTGAGGGGGCACTGATGTGGGCTTCCTCTCTATATGTGGTGAATATGTTTTATTACCAGTGGTTAATAAAGAAGCTGCTTTAGCTTGTTGCAGGTCAGAATATAGGTAGGTGGGGAAATTAAACTGAATGCAGGGAGAAAGAAGGTGGAATCAGGCAGTGGCCACATAGTTTCTGATGGAGAAAGACACCAGAAGCTTACCAGTAAGCCACAGCCTCATGGCGATACACAGATTAATAGAAACGGGTTAATTTAAGATGTAAGAGCTAGCTAGAAATACACCTGAGCTATTGGCCAAACAGCGTTGTAATCTGAGTGACCAGGAAAGCAACGCACCATCTCCTCTTCCAGGGCACAATAGTGATGTCAGTCACTAGGGAGACAGTTCAGCTGCAGACACTGAGAAGAGGGCCCAGACTGAACTCCTTGTTCCCAAAGAGGTATAGGTGATGCAGGTTGGTTGGGACGAGAAGCCAAGAGCACCCAGTGATTGGTCAGACTGAACTAGAACTTCTCAGTATCTTAGAATGCCCTGTTGAACTCAAGGAAGCATTCACCGAGTGCCTGGTACAAGGCCGGGAATATACAGAGGCACTTTGGAGGCGACAGCCTGGAATGTAAGTGATCACTCGCGTCCCCATTTTAATGCTTTTAAAACATGAAGCTCAGGGAGGCTTAAATCATTTCCCCATCTTGCAGAACAAGAATGACTAGAGCAGGGGCTGGAGAAATGGCTCAGCGGTTACTAGCAGGTACTGCTCTGCAGAGGACCTAAGTTCGGTTTCCCAGCATCCACACTGGGTAGCTTATGAGCCCCTGTAATTCCAACCCCAGGGAGATCAGATACCTTTGACCTCAGTAAGCACCCGCCCTCACGTGCACATGCCCTCACACAGAAACACACATATACTCAAAATTTTAAAAATTAAAAATTTAAAATGAATAATCAAGCTAAGAGGCAAACTCTGGTTTGCTGAACCTGAAACATCTCTGTTGGTTCTGTCTGTTTCACTGCTGCCTGCTCCACCACCTGATGCCTGATCTCTATGGCTAGGGCATCTTCTTGGTCCTCTCCTTCCTCCTGCTCCCCCACCAGGCCTGATCTCTATGGCTAGGGCATCTTCTTGGTCCTCTCCTTCCTCCTGCTCCCCAACCAGGCTTGATCTCTAGATCTCTATGGCTAGGGCATCTTCTTGACCTCTCTTTCCTTCTGCTCCTCCACCAGGCCTGATCTCTATGGCTAGGGCATCTTCTTGACCTCTCTTTCCTTCTGCTCCTCCACCTGATGCCTAATCTCTATGGCTAGGGCATCTTCTTGGCCTCTCTTTCCTTCTGCTCCTCCACCAGGCCTGATCTCTATGGCTAGGGCATCTTCTTGGCCTCTCTTTCCTTCTGCTCCTCCACCAGGCCTGATCTCTATGGCTAGGGCATCTTCTTGGCCTCTCTTTCCTTCTGCTCCTCCACCAGGCCTGATCTCTATGGCTAGGGCATCTTCTTGGCCTCTCTTTCCTTCTGCTCCTCCACCAGGCCTGATCTCTATGGCTAGGGCATCTCCTTGGTCCTCTCCTTCCTCTTGTGCCCCACAGTGTGTGGCATACGGCTGGCATTTGGTAGGCGATAAGTTGGATGTGATGAGGGAAGGCTCTGTGTCCTGGGGCGTGCCCACTACGCCATCTTGCCTACAGGATTATCACAGAAACTCCAAGTGTTTCTGACTTCTCACCAATAGGGTGGAAGTGAAAGCATGTCAGTTGCTTGACTTCGATCCAGATCCAAACTCACAGCCCCAGGTAGGGACAAAATCCCCCCAGTAGTCCTGGGCACCCCCAGCAGAAGGCAGAAGGACAGGTAGATTGCAAAGGTGCTGAACCCTGAAGAAAAAGGCAGGCCACAAAAGAAGGGAGGAGCTAGCCCCACCCTGCCTCCTTTTCTCTTTGCTTAGAAAAATTTTATTCTCTAGGGAGGTCTGTGCGCTGTACACAGTCTCCCGTGCCCTCCTCTTCTGTGTCCTGGCAGACACTCAACACACATGATCATATCTGTGGAGCGCAGTGAAATAAGATCTAGGTTCTTAGTTATAACCATCGCACGAGTGCCAATGGACTTGCTCGGCCAAGCACCAAGAGAGGCGGCTTATTGATAGGATGAGTTAGTGGCGCTCTGGCCACGACAGTGCACAGAGGACTCCCTTAGTGGCACTCTGGCCACGACAGTGCACAGAGGACTCCCTTCTTCCTGGATAGGGGGACTAAGGGCGATGTGTGTGTCCATGGAGAAGAGTCCTTTCCTCTTTGTGGATGGAGACACTAAGGATCAGACCCTTGGAAGAGCTTGTCCACGGTCAGTAGCTAAGCCACGATCTGGTCCCCTGCAGCCGTTCTAACTCCAGTGTCCCTGTGTTTCCCCATCAGACAGTAGATTCTACCTCACACCAGGAAAGTTCAGGTCAAGGAAATACCAAATTCTCCTGATACCCTCCATACCCCGGACCTGACATCCAGCCCTGTGGGACCATGGGCCACAATGCCCTAACCCTGCATTTTATTCCCCTCACTCTAAAAAGAAACTGTTTCCTAGATTCCTTTGGTGTTATGGGATGGATGACAAAATCTACCCAAAACTCTTTGAAAATTGTGAAGCATGAGGCTGAGGTCCAGGAGCTTGCTGACAAGCAGATAGGTCAGAGCAGAACTGCCAAAGCCTTCCTCCTAAGGGTCAGGCAGCAAGTGTTTTAGGCTCTGTAGGTCATGTAATGGCTATTACCACTGACCTAGCTGCTACAGAGTGAAGGCAGCCATAGATATATGCAAATGAATGTGTGTGGCAGTAGTCTAATAAAACTTTATTTATAAAAAGGTGGTGATCATATGTGGCCCTTTGCCTGAAAGGATTCCAGTGGGACACAGATGAGATCTCGCCTCTGCTCTTCTGTCCCTGTTGTGCAGCCAGGACTTGATTGGTGACCCAGAGAGAGAACTTAGCCATCATGCTGTCACCATGCTGTCTGTCCCTGTCCCCTACCTTTCTCACCTCAAGGGAAGTCAGAGGCATCATCCTGGGTGAAAGACTTAGGGTTGGGGGCGGGGGTTGTCAGGGTGTCACCATGTCAGACTTATCCTACCGCTTTAGCCCTAAGAGGAGATGGAAGATGCTCTGATGGGGGTGGGGGGAGACCCAGAAGAGTCGGTGGCATTCAGGGCAGTGGTAGTCTTTCAGGTGAGTGTTGGCCAAATTTAAGGATCCTGGAGGTGACATGTCTCTCCTTGTGGGGCATAAGGGGAAAAGTAAAAGTGTAGGCTGGTGAGCCCCTGGTCACGTTCTCCAGGGAACGGTACATGTGGCACCAGGCTACGGAGTGTGGTTTGGGTTGGGACGCTGGCGAAGCCTGAAGGGGAAAGCTGAATGACAGATGTCTGCAGCCATTGTCAAATTGGTGCAACAGGCTGCAATGTTTGGCAGAATCCAGCGTGATGACATCTCCTTGGGATCCCTGACAACATCTGCATTTAACTTGAAACAGCAGCAGGACCAATAAAGCTTGTTTTCCCATCAGAGAACTACGAACTCTTACCAGGAAGTGTGTCTTTTGAAAGAGATCTAGGGGCTAGGGCAGGAAATGCCCATGCTTGTTTGGGGCTGGATAGTATTCCATACTTAGATCTACATGGGCCAGGCCACAGTCGGCCTAATCTGGTAAATGCTGCCCTGGTTACACCACACTATGGATAGTGTCTATGTTTATCACTCAAACCTAGAGCTTTTTTGGGGGGATGGGTATTGAGAAAGAATGGCATACTGTGCTTATTCTATCCATTAATAATTTACAGGAAATTAAGAATACAAGAGGTGATGCCTCATCAAGAATAAGTTCTCTCAGAGTGGAAGGAACAGGTATCCAAACCAATCATTTCAATCTGGAAATGCACAGAGCGAGGTCTCCATACCTACGGGGTCTCCAAACCTGGTCCAATGAGCTACTGCTACCGGAGGGGATGGCCTTGCTCACTCTGGGGGTTGCAGCCGGTCGACACTACAGACAGCATGAGGGACAGCGGGAGGCATAAAAATGTTTCTCTCATTTGTGGCTGACCTTCAGGCGAAGTCAAGTACTTTATCTGCCTGGGGAGCGAGGAGGGAGGGAGGCTGTACAAGATGTCCTCGGAGGCCCCTTCCAACACGGAGCCTCGGTGCCATGGGTGGGGCTGGCACCGTGGATATGGCACGAGTACCTTCTCCACTCTAGACCCACAAGTTGGGAATGCAGTTCGGGGTCTGAGCCAGGAGCCCTTAGATGGCATCATGGGGCACTTGTCTTGGTTCATTAGAATCAGCTGGGACTTAGGCACACACTGCACAAGCGCAGCCCTATCTTCAGACAGGCATGCGTGCTCAGGCTAAACCAGTGGGTCTGCTAATCCTTTGCTATTCTCAAAGCAAAATCCCTCTGAGTGTGTTAATAATAACAATCTAATGGTCACCGAGTTCTCTTCCTGTGCCAAGAACTAAGCGCTTTCACGCATTAATTTGTTTAATCTTCACAACAATCCTACAGGGGTGTGGACTATTTTACAAACGAGGAAATGAGAAATATCGAAGGTTGTTACTCTTTTTACTCCCAAGATGACACAGCCATTCAATGGTGGAGCCTGGAGTTTAACCGCAAGTTTGGCCTCGGGGCCCAGAGCCTGCACTCTTTTTACAATATGCAAAAGACAAAGAGAAAAATAAACTGTCATTTGACCCAATATTTTTCAGACTATGGCTGTGCTCCATTCAGAGATTATGAAATGAATGGCTGGTTTGGAGCTGTTTTAAAAACTAAAAAGAAGTGAGTAGAATAGGGTAGAAAACCATCAGTAAAATCAGACATTTCAGTGTTGGGTGTGTTTGTGTTTGTGTGTGTGTGTATGTGTGTTTGTATGCTGGCTGTTATGTAAAATGTATCTTAGTCATGGAGAGAGAGAGAGAGAGAGAGAGAGAGAGAGAGAGAGAGAGAGGAAGGAGGAGGAGAGGAAAAAGAAGAAGGAGGAGGAGGAAGAGGAGGAGGAGGAGGAAGAGGAGGAGGAGGAGGAGAAGGAGGAGGAGGAGAGGAAGAAGGAGGAGGAGGAGGAAAAGGAGGAGGAGGAGGAGGAAGAGGAGGAGGAGGAGGAGGAGGAGGAGGAGAGGAAGAAGAAGGAGGAGGAGGAGGAAAAGGAGGAGGAGGAGAGGAAGAAGGAGGAGGAGGAGAGGAAGAAGGAGGAGGAGGAGAGGAAGAAGGAGGAGGAGGAGGAAAAGGAGGAGGAGGAGGAGGAAGAGGAGGAGGAGGAGGAGGAGACACGGTGGTCATGTTCATCCTGCTGACTTTACAAATGAATAGCGTAATATCCAGTTAGCTGAGAGATGCTCTGAGAGTATGGGACACTGGCAGATGAGCCAAAACTAACTTCCAGTCTCCGTTATTCATCTCAGTGAACTGCCAAGGAAACCAAGGAGAAGAAAGAGTGACATTATCAATGGCACCAGTAGTATCAGCCCCGCCCTCAGCCACACACGCCGGGTACCGACCACCTTCCTGAGTGCTTCAGGTGTAGCGACCCTGTAACCCTCACAGCAACCCAGGGAGGTGGGTAGGAATATCAGCTTCCTCTGTTGAAACAGAAGGACCGAGTACCAAAAGGTCAGGTGACCCGGCAATGGAGAAGCCAGAGTTCAAGCCCAGATGGGCTGACTCCAAGATCCAGACTCACTCCAGTGTGAACTACAGCACAACCCTTTCTGTCCTCATACTCTCTCTGAAGACTATAGGGTCAGCATGTAGTAAGATGAATGTGTGCTCTCACCCTCGGCTACATAACTAAGTCTCCTAGCCAAATGCTTTCCGTTTGTTTGTCTGTCCGTTTGTTTGTTTGTTTCGACACAGGGCTTCTCTGTGTATCTCCAGCTGTCTTAGAACTCACTCTGTAAACCAGGCTGGCCTCGAACTCACAGAGTTCCGCCTGCCTCTGCCTCCCGGAATGCTGGGACTAAAGGTGTGAGCCACCACCGCCAGGTGCCAAATGTTCTTGACGGGCAATTCCATAGTCATAGCCTTCAGAGGCTAGAATAAAGCGAAAATGCCATTTCCCCCGCATGAGTGTCTTTTAAAGTTGTCTTGTTCTCTCATCCATTCACACACCTGAAAGTCAGCCCTCGAAGAATCAAACCAAACAGACAAAAAACTGTAAGGCAAAACTAAGTACCACGCCTGTCTTTGTCCTAAACGGACTAAGGCTGTTGGTGCAGAGACTGAGATTCCCTGTGACAGAAGAAGGTGGGCCTGGGCCAGGAAGAGCAAGTGTAGAGACCCCAGATGGAGCATGAATGAGGTACCCCACAAATCCCTTCCCTGTGGTCTCTGTACTTGCTATGGGTGGACCCCAGATCTGCCTCTCGGTTCTCATTTTAATTACCTTCAAATCCCCACAAGGTGCAATGGGTTGACAGCTGACTCTACCCATGTTAATTACCTCCTCGAAAGTGATCTTAATGACTTAAGATTCACCGCCTCCCCAGGAAGAAAGAGAACTAACGCCTCATAGATGCACGCCTCTTTCCACCACAGGGGCAGGAAAATTCTCTCTGCTGTCCTCAAAGTCAGGATTCTGTCGCACAGTGAGCAACGTCCTTGGCAGTGGCTACAGACACAGGATGGGATGCCTCGGGATTGTCCGAATAAAGACATCATGGCATCATGCTCTGACCGCCACGATGCATGGTGGCATCGGCATCCACAGTGCAGATGGCCATGTGCTCTGAGGACACGTCATTGTCTGCAGGTTTCAGGGACCAGCCTGCTTGGAACAAGGTAATTGAAGTAACTAGTGCTCAGGTCAGATCTCCCCTAGGCGGAGGTCTCCACAACTCTGGCATTCAGGAGTGGGGCATTCTTTTTGCATAATTTGCTATACATAGCTACATTGTGTGTGTGTGTGTGTGTGTGTGAGAGAGAGAGAGAGAGAGAGAGAGAGAGAGAGAGAGAGACTTTAAACTCATCCTGAGCAGCAACCACACCTCATTACCTTTTTATCCCCTTGATTGAAGATGATGGTGGCAATTGTTAGCTGTCACTATGAAGAAAGAATTAAAGCCAGGTGTGGAGCACATGCCCATGAGCCCAGGACTCAGGAGGCTGAGGCAGAAGACTGTCAAGAATTTGGGGCCAGTGTGGGCTATGTAGTGAATTCCAGTCCAGCCTGGGCTACAATACAGGAGAGCATGAGGGGTATGGATGGCCAGTTCTGCCTGAGGTGAAGCACCCCCAGTGAACCCCAAAGGGAGCCAGCCAGGCAAGCTCCAGATCACCCGAACAACCTCCTCCACTTCCTATTATCTTGGTGTTTGCTGGGGGAGCATCCTTGGAGATATTCAGTCAGGTGGCCCAAGAGCCCTCATCCCTGAGACGGGGAAGAGCCTCCTTAAGGAACTTCGCTCAGTACCACATTCTCCTTCTGATGGGAGTGGTCACTGCTGCCTGCACTTCCATGGGCTTCCCTTACAAAACCTCTCCCAGAGGCCAACATGGTTGTCCAGACAGGAATCTAGGCAGTTGATAACAGCCACACCCCCTGAGACAAGAGATTAGTTCTGATCCGCTCAAAATTTTTATCGCAAACAGGCAATAATCCGTGACTCCAAAACTTACAGGCTGAAAGGGGACAGTCATGACCCAAAAACCCTGCTCATGTCTGAACAACTTGAACAACGAAGGAAGGCTGGCAGTGTTTCCACAAGATTGGGAAACCACATCCGGCCCTCCTTGCTGAAGCTTCCGGGATGTCATCATAAATCCCATGAGAACACTTAGCCAAGAGAGAGAGAGCCTTTCCGTGTCACGCTGCACAGCTCTATCGCTCGCAGAGTGCCTCTCTGTGCTGAACGGACAGCCGTCCGTCTTCACAATACCCACCCTTAGGTTTCAGGTCCATCCTCAGCCAAGCAGAACATGTGGCAGCCCTTCAGGTATCAGAAGAGAACTTTCGTCCCCTGCACGCTTCTCTTGAGATGAGATGGTTTCTCCCTGTCCCCATCCTTAGCCTCCAAGGTCCTATCCCAGGTCCCCTTCCACCTTTAGAAACCCCCTTTTGGCCACTTAAAAGTTCCTGTTCAGAGTCGTTGTAACACCATGGCTTTCCTGCCGGGTTGAGACACTTTCCAAACATTCCTGAAATTTGTTATGGTCCTGGCAGCCAAAACCACAAAACCCAGATCCCAGGAACATGTTCAAATCATCCCCTGACTGGTTTGGCCCACGGTAGACCTTGCTGGACACCATCCTTGGGTCGCTGGGATGAGTCATGAGTTGCTCTCAGTGTTGCTGTTGGCCATTCCTCAGTGCAGGGCTTAGTGAGACAGGCACCACCCCTGATACCCTGAGTGTGGAAACCTGAAGGCTCAGGCAACACCAGCTATCCTGTTACAATGCCCAAGTGGCTGGTTCCACTTGGTGGGGAGTGAGTCAAGACCAGGGAGGTCCTGGGCATTGTTTCAGGATTTCCAGCAAAGGGCCATCTGTATGGGCGAAACCTCCAGAGTCTTGCCCTCTAGTTAACTCAAGGACCCCACCCTGAGCACTCCAAGGCAGCTCTACCTGGTCCACAGCTTCACTCCAAACAGCCCCACCCTCTTCCATGCAATAGCCGTTTCCTCAGTGTGCCCACTCCAGCAACATTCTGTACCCTAGGACAGTGCCCACTGCATATCTCCTGACCCAGGGCTCTGGTCACCTGACCCTGGATCGGCCTCTAGAGTAGAAACCCCTTCAGAGAATCCCCTGGCTCTTCCAGGTGGTAAATGAGCGGTCCTTCCTCTGGAGAGAGCCTGGAAGAGACCACCAGAGCCTGACTTTGCTGTCTCCATCATGGTGGGATAAACTGCAGGTGGGAAACTGGGCTGCTCATAGCACAACAGACTCCCATTGAATCCCTTTATTTTCTTTATTTTTCTTCCTTTATTTCCTCCCTTCCCTCCCTCCCCCTATCTTTCTTTTCTTCCTTCTTTTTTTTTTTTTTTTTTTTGAGACGATCTCTCTTTATATAATCTTGGCTGTCCTAGAACTCACTATATAGATCAGGCTGTCTTTGAACTCACAAAGATCCACCTGGCTCTGTCTTCCAAGTGCTGGAATTAAAAGTGTAACAACACCCGCCCGCCCCCATCCCTTTCTAAATCTGCCAGCTCTGCCTGGCCCTGGCTCTAGCGTGTCCCCCCTCCCATCCCACCCACAAAAGGCCCATCTCATAAACAGTCATGGGGGAAGAACCGTGAGTTGAGCTAGAACCAATAATACCTCCTCAAAATTGCAAAGGGAAGCTAGGGATAGGGACAGGGGTAGGCCCTGATTAGCCTCAGCCCCAAAGTGCTATGTGACTGTTTTGATGACACCCCAGAGGTTGGGGAGTCCTTGTGTAAGGCATGTGTCTCCTGATGAAGCAGGGACAGTCAGAAGCCACCCTGGGGAGCTGGATCTGTCCTACTGGCTTCAGAGGTTCCACACCCTCAAATGCCTCCCCTTCCAGTCCACTCCACACAGAAACAGACAATGCTACCTAAGAAGGCGTTCAGTCAGAAAGACCAGCCAGCAGTTTCCTCTCCGATTTCCATAGCAACAGGGTAGGCCAACATCTTCCTCTCTGAGTTTCTATAGCAACGAATGCAGCATTTGGGCTTATGACAGTGGGAGTGGGGAACGGAGGCGCTGAGTCTTCCTCCCTCATCCCCAAAGTCCCAGATACAGAAAGATAGCACTTACCTGCTAAGATGAAGATACCCACAAGAATCAGGAAGACCAGAAGGTAGAGCCCCAGGACTGCATGCTTCAGTGCTGACAGGGAGCCCAGCTGGGTACAGCAGCCACCCACCTTCCGTTTGTGACATGGACCTAAAAGAGAAGAAATGGAACAGAAGTCAAAAACAACTTCATGGACTGTCTTATGAGGTCTCGCCTCTCCCTCTTGCATACAGACGTTTAGGCCCTCCTGCACGTCTATGGTACAGGAACTTTCTAGAGCCATCACAAGCTGTTCAGCTTCTTGTCCTCCACCCGCCCTCTATGAATAACCCAAACAGGTCTGTGTGGTCTCATAAACACATCTCCAAGTACCAGAACCACACTAAGGCAGGCTTACCACGCAGTCTTTATCAAGCGCCATTACTTCCCACAATCCAGGGAATATGGAGAAAAGTCAACGTGAGAATTGCTGGGCTCACAAGATGGCTCAGTGGATGAAGATGCCTGGTGCACATGCCTGGAGACCCGACTTCCGCCCCCACAGAGAGAACCGACTCCATGGAGTTCCCCTCTGACCTCCATGGTGTACCGTGGCATGCTTACCCACACATACACATCACGTGTGCATACATGCACACATGTTAATAATGATTTTAAAAGATTAGGACTTGCAAGTGGTTCGGAGCAAATGGGAAGGAGCACAAGGCTCTGGCCAGACTATGGACAGGCGCACCTGCTCTGGAGGAAGCGGTGGGCTATGTAAGACTAGAATGTTGGGGACGAGGTAGAACAGTGTTCTCAACCTTCCTGATGCTGCGACCCTTCAATACAGTTCTTCATGGTGTGGTGACCCCTAACCGTAAAATTAGTTCATTGCTGCTTCATAACTGTAATTTGCCTACTGTTATGAACCATAATGTAAATATCTGATGTACAACCCTGAGGGGGTTGCGACCCACAGGTTGAGAACCACTGTGCTAGAAAGCGTTGCCTGACTCCTTATCTTTAATGTCGTCAACAATTAGAAGCTAAAAGCCGTGGAGGACATGAATAAAACAGGTTTGGAAGCCACATCTGATCACCAGCTTGCAAATGTAGGTTTAACCAAAAATCGTAGTAACCTCATCCTGTGCAGTTAGACCACAGCGTCTGCTGGAGAGAAGACATTGACTGCTGTCCTGGGCCTTACAGACAGTGTGTCCAAGTCTCTGGGCTCACATCCAAAGTCAGCTAACTAAATGCCTGATGCATTATTTGCTTTTCTTGTTGTTGAGATAAAATTCCTGACAAAAACAATAAGGAAGAAAGATATTGTTTGGTTTGAGCATGTGGTCCATTTTGCAGGGTGTCTGCCATATGACGTCACACAGCATCCATGGCCAGGAAGCAGAGAGAGATGAATTGTGATGCTTCTTTTTATTCAGGACCAGAATTCCAGCCTATAGGTTGATGCTACCCGTATTCAGAGTAGACCTTCCCTCTTCAGATAAACTTCTCTGAAAAGGGCCTCATGGGTACACCCAGGGGGGTGTTTTCATGGTGATTCTAAAACCTGATGAAGTTGGCAACCAAGATTAGCTATTATAGTTGGGCATAGTGGCGCACACCTTTAATCCCAGCATTCAGAGGGCAGAGGCAGGCGGATCTCTCTGAGTTTGAGACCAGCCTGGTCTGCACAGTGAGTTCCAGGACAGCTAGGCAGCCACACAGAGAAACTCTGTCTTGGGGTAGGGATGGCGGGGGGAGATTAACCGTTATACCTATCTGTCGCGCCTGCGCTAGGGGACAGCTCACGAGTTGGGCAAGTGGCTGAGGTTAAAATATGCTAGAGATGTGAGTCATTCACGAAGAGAGAATGCAGAATGTCGTTTATTCAACCTTAGAGAAAGCCTTATATACCTAACCTCCACACAGTAGAAATGCCCCAGGCAGGTGGGAAATTACCAGGTTCAAGCCAGGGAGCAAACAACTCCCCTGTAGCTAACCACCAGGGTGGGCAGAGCCAGCACAGGAACAAACAAAATGTTTTGCCAGAACCTGCAAGCTATCCTCCATATGAACCCTGGGAGGAGGGGTAGACCTGTGGGCCCTACACCTGTCAATACAGTTACTGGAGAAACTGAAGCAGGAGGATGGCAAATCTAAGATTGTCTGGGGCTGCATGGTAAGTTCAAGGCCAGCCTGCGTAACTTAGTGAGCCCTTGCCTCAAAAAAATAAAAAAGGCGGTTGGTAGACCAGTGGTAGAGTGCTTGTCTAGCATGTCCTGGGCCCGAGGCCCCATCATCAGGACCACAGATGGCAGCTACTGCTAGTGAGAGACCTTGCATTGGGACTCAGGGCATCTGTCGATGCAATTTGTCCTTCAAGGCCAGTCCTTCAAAGCCCACACAGAGACCAGGAAACTTACAGACCTTCTACGTCAACCAAAAGAGGGATGCAAGGACCCCTTTTCCATCCCATCTCAGGACAGTTTATAAGAATCAATGTACAACGTTCTTTTCAAAACACAAAGTCTCTCTCTCTCACTCTCTGCTCCATGGAGGTGACAGGCCGCTCCAGAGGGACCGTCCTTTATAGTCCACTGCCACTGATTGGACGGGTATGAGGAAGGAAAGGGTTGGCAAGAGAAGCTGACCCTTGGTCGTTTCATTGACTTTGAGGCACTTCGAGAGCCGTGTTTTCTCTTGAGCGTCCTCTGAAGGTTTGGTTACCATGGGGACACTGTGGGTGCCGACTGATGCCCTTGGAGCTAAACAGAGATGCCTGGATCCTCAGAGGTGTGTTGACTTGCATAGCATCTTCCTGTTCATATCCTCCACTTGATTGTAAACACTACCTTTAAAACACTACGCAGGACGGCTGCGCAACCTCGCCACAAAACATCAGGCACAATGCAAAGCTAACTGCCAAAGAATAAAAGCCAACGATCATCCTCCTCAATCCTTAAATGTTAGCAATTTTGAAAAAATCAGGCTAGTTTTCCACGAGCATTTGAACAGAGATCATCTTCTTTTTTTTTTCTTTAACTTACCTGGAATTTTCTTTCTAGAATTTTCCATCTCTTTCTATACCAGGATCCAATTGGTTTTAGTCCTGCATTTGTAGGCTCTGGAAACACTTCATCTACCCCTTCTGGTGAGAGCCACTTAACAGAGAAAAGCCTGCCTCCTGAAAGAGCCAGGGCAGAAGGCACAGCACCGTATAATCTTACACACATGTTAGTTCTCATTACCACAGTGGGAGTTTCAGCTGCCCTGCTCTGGGTCTCCCATGCCTGAGTCTCAAAACAAGAGCAGGAGGAGGAGAATCACAGCCACATATACTGAGACAAGGCTAACCTTTGTCATTGGTGTTGCCACTGTATTGCTAGCTCACTGCAGGAGGATGTCATGTGCACATTGTATGGTAACACTCTAGTTTGTGTGTGTGTGTGTGTGTGTGTGTGTGTGTGAAAAAGAGAAGCCCCTTTCCTTGCATCTGAGGCTTCTACTTACTACTGAGCACCCCACCTGTGATAGATCCCTTTGTCGACAAACACAAGGAAACTTGACCTCTCCTTGAGAGAGTGTGGTTCCTTTAGGAACTCTTAATCCCTTCCTGTACTAAAGAAAACTATTTCAAATGGAGCAGAATAGGGGCTTCAGACATATATTTCCACAAATGGTTGGAGAAGCAGAACGTGAAGACCATGACGAGATGCCTAGAACATATGAGAATATGTCTGCAAGGGAAGGAAAGAGAAGTTGAGACAAAGACTAACAAATGGAGGAACTGTTGTTGCTGTTGGTCTGTGTGTGTGTGTGTCTGTGTGTCTGTGTGTCTGTGTGTCTGGATGTGTGTGCACGCACACACACACACGTGCCAGAGGTCAGCTTTGCCTGCCTCAGTGCTCTATTTGATGAGACGGGTCTCTCACGGAATCTGGGACTCATCCATTTGACCAGACTGAAAGGCCAGTGAGCTGGAGGAGTCTCCCTGGATGTCCTGGAACTGCAGGTGTGTGCTGTCAAGTCTGGCTTCTGCCATGAATTGAAGGGGATCAAACTCAGGAACTTGTGCTTGTGTGGCAAGCGCTTTACTGACTGAGCCATCTCCCCAGACCATGTTTTTATTGTTGCTTGCCTTTTTTTTTCTTTTTTTGCCTAGATCAAGTGAGGAGGCATATTTTCAAGCAAATTCTTTATCTGAAAATGACGGCAAATTGTTGTAGAATATTAATTTAAGATGTGTTACGCTTGTTTATGCTGTGGAACATTTGTTTAATGATGCAAAGATGTGTTGCATTCTTTTATATTGCATTTGTTTAACTCTGTGAAGCTGTGTTATTTTGCCTGTCTAAAACACTTGATTGGTCTAATAAAGAGCTGAATGGCCAGTAGCAAGACAGGAGAAAGAATAGATGGGGCTGGCAGGCAGAGAGAATAAATAGAAGGAAAATCTGGAAGGAGAGATGGAGGAGCGAGAGAAGAGGGGGCCAGCCATCCAGCCACACAAATAGACATAGAATAAGAAGGAAGGGTATACAGTGAAGAGGGAGTGGAGCCTCTACTGGAAGCGCTCTGGTGCTCTGGCGGAAGAGGTGACTGTATCTGAGGAAGAATCTGCGTAGGAGAATGCCATGCCCATGGACCTGAAGGGCAGGCTTGACCGCGGGGCTTGTCCCTCCTCTCCCTCCAGCCTCATGGGTGCGTGAGCAGCTGTTGTAGATTCAAAATCTGGGACACTGAGAAGTAAGTGTTCTTCCCAATGTGACAACGATTCTGCAGCGAGTCCTGGCGAAGCTGCTAGCTATTAAATGTTGTTGTCGTTTGCAGCTGAAGGGGCACCGGCCACCAGACTGATGGAGAAAATGGTGAAGGACAACGAAGCCTTCCAAGCCAGCAGCTCTCAACCCCCTTTGGAGTGCAATGACCCTTTCCCATGGGACACCTAAGCCCTCGGGAAACACAAATATTGATGTTATGATTCATAACAGTAGCAAAATTACAGTTAGGAAGTAGCAACTAAATAATTTTATGGTTGGGGATCACCACAACATGACCACTAGGAAGGCTGTGAACCACTTGAATCCAAGCTCTAAGGGGATTATGGGGGAAGTTTTTTCCTCTGGATATGGCCTCCAGAAGAGACAGCAGCATCTTGGAGACCAGGAAGTGGTCCAAGAGGTCATGAGAAGGCAAGGCTAATGGCTCTGGGCAATTTGAAAACTAAGCCCACATAAAATGACTTAAAGATCTCAGTGTACCAGCATAGGAGGCAGTGATCTAGGCTTAGTATGTCAGCATAGGAGATGGTAATCTAGGCTCAGTGAGCCAGCATAGGAGACGGTGATTTAGTTGAGGAGCAGGTGGCTACTCATGACCCCTGGAGTGTCCCCATCCTTAAAAATCTGCATCTACCTGCTCCCTGTACTGTTTCCCATGGCTGGGTATCCCAGGGTCTTGCAATCTTGACATCATCCCACTGTTGAAGTTAAATTTATTTAGGGATAAAACTGCATCATCGTCACAAGTATAGAGTTAATATCTTCCTAGTAGGTAGCTAAATAAATACCTCACTATTAAAATGGCAAATATGCACTTGTGTGTGACTCAGTCACTTTTAGTGCCACTGTGTTGAACATAGTGGGAAACACTGACTCTGGTGACGGTAACACACACACACATACACACACTATGGTGGTACAAGTTTATCATCACAAGACTGGGGAGGTGGAGACAAGAGGATCCATGGGGTTCACTGACCAGACAGCCTAGCTTACTTGATGAGTTCCAAACTAGTGAGAGATCCTGTCTCAGAAAAAGAAAGAAAGAGGTGGGGGAGGAAAGGAGGGAGGAAGGGAGGGGGAGAGAGAAAGAGAGAGAGAGAGAGAGAGAGAGAGAGAGAGAGAGAGAGAGAGAGAGAGAGAGGAAAGAAAAGGAAAGGAATAGAAAGAAGAGTAGACAGTATTTGAGGACATCCATGCACACGCTTGCACACACAGACACACGAGAATATTCTGGAAGGTAGCACATTGAGGAGTACAGCAAGAGAACTATGCTAGGACCTCACACACATATCTCCTGTACTGCCCTCATTATGAGTAACTGTTGGGGTGCACTTCTGCCCACCCCATGTGGGTGGACAGCAGCAGAGCCTGGTGAGGTTCTCTGTAGGAATGGACACATGTGAGTACATTTATTTTTTCTGGAAAGGTCATCTCTTACATTTGCCTCATACAAATAAATAATTGGCAAATTCTACTTGGCTAAAAAAAATGTACCTTGGAGCAAAATTTTGTTTTGAAAGGGCAAATGAAGGCGTAGCTCTCCTCACGTTCCCCGAACTTCTGAACATCACTTAGTGCCCACATAGGTATACGATGCAGTCAAGCCCTTGCAACCGAGATTTCTTTGACATTCTGTGGGTTGAGCTCCACCCTGGACAGCCTCATTCTGCTCCAGTGATGAAATCACAGATCTGGGGCATAGAAGTCCGTGGTTCTAGAGTAAAACCCTTGTCATATCAAGAGAGAACGTGAAGACACATTCTTGAACAGAAAATGAATTGTCTATTGTAAGAATGCATTTTACTTGGGGGATAAACATTTGATTTCTTTTTTTTTTTGATAGGATATATTCAAAATAAGATTGCCTTAAAGTATTTTATTATTCCCTGAGGTTAGACGTGTGGAGTTCTTTTAATAATGGGAATAAGAGCATGCCCAAAAAGTATCATCAGGCAGCCCAGGCCCCGTCCCAGCCCTGCCAGGAGGGCAAGCATGGGGTGGAGCCCTTTGTAGGGAGATTTAAAGCCTGTCTGTCACGTAAGGGCTATGGGACATGAGGAAGCATTCCAAGCTGTCCCTCATCAATATGCTCTTCCCCTGAAACTGGAATGTTCCATTTCTCTAAAAATAATGTTTCCGATTTTTAGTTACAACTTTAGACACTTTCGGGAATTATCTGCTTAGACTTAATTTTTCTTTCAATCTACAAGCACACTTGCAAGTTACGTCTGATAAATCAGGTATTTATCTCCAAAGTAACTGGGTGGAAACAGCACCCAGGGGATGGGATGGTTCTGAATCCACCAACTTGAGTTTTAACAATTACAACGGTCATTTTCTTTGATTCTCATTGGTATTAGTCCCAAGCCCATAAACAGCAGGTGGGGCCGGCGTTTTATTGCTGGGAGGAACCCCCAGTGCTCAGCTCATCCAAGGATCTCCAATAAACCTGCCCAAGTCTGACTTCATTAGGATAAGCTTCATTCTCACACTGGTTACTCATCGCTCATGGTGTTTTCATTGTACAACATGCATGATGAGAGGCGGCCCCAAATGACCTCTGGCTCCGCTGCAACTTTGTGCTTTTAATGGGGACCTCTATTAAGCTTTGTTCGTAACAGTGAAGAGGACACATATGTGGCAGGGACAGAGTCAAGGAAGGACAGCGTCTCTGGCTTGAAGTGACAGTGGGCTATGCAGTACGTCTTACCGGGATCCAAAAGGGCCTAAACATCTTAGATAAGGTGATGGATACAGTGGCCTTCATTGCATATGCTAGAGATATCTCCCGAAACCCTTGTAACCTCAAGAGTGAACAGGTCTTTTGTACATCAGTAAGATAGTTGGGGACACCATGTAGCTTTAAAATAAACCTGGCCACTAAAAAGACCAAGGCACACAGAAAAGGGTCAACGTGTAGCCCACCCCTCAACCACTAAGAAGGGAAAAGAAATGAAGGTTGGTCAATAGCCAAAGATTACTCAATCATACTAGCTAATATATCTTCCTGGAAAACCCGAAAATATTTGGGTTCTGAGGGCTTCCAGATAGCTGAATTTGTGAACCATGGCTTCCCAGGAGGTTATGTGGGTTCTGCACCCCCTCCCATCCCCCATCCTATGTAATGCTTCCATGCGCTGTCAAGCAATGTCCTTGGTAACACCCATTGTAATAAATGGGGACATGTAATCAAAGTGTTTTCCTGAGCTCTAAGGCACTGCAACAAATGAGACCAGAGGAGGAGATCTTGGGAACTGTGACTTATAGCCAGGGATGGAAGCGTATGCCATGACCTGAGGCACATGAATGGGATTTCTAGTGGGTCAGGGCTGTGGGGAGTCCTTCATCTATACTGTCTGCAAGAAGATACTGTCAGAACCAAAGAGAATTGGAAGACAGCTAGGGGGCGCCCAGCTATGACAGCAGAGCTGGTTATTGGTGTAGAGGATACCCCCCATCCCACCTCCACAATTTTGATAAGCAGAGTTAGAGTCTTCTTTGTTGATTGTTGAGTGGGAGGGTAGGAAAAGAAAACCCAACACCTCCACTTGGTTTGGTTGTCCTATCTCAGCACAGTCAACTAGGCCATAGTGAGCAGTAAACATAGTGACCCTGTCTGCCCCCAGGCCTTGTTTAGTCCCTGGGGAAGACAGGCCAAAAAACAGGAGGTGCAGGGTAGGGGTGGATGTAGAAGTGATCTCCTCCATCATTAAATGAGTCTGAACCTTTCACATCTATTTTTTTTTTTTTTTGGTTTTTTGAGACAGGGTTTTTCTGTGGCTTTTTGGAGCCTGTCCTGGAACTAGCTCTTGTAGACCAGGCTGGTCTCGAACTCACAGAGATCCGCCTGCCTCTGCCTCCCGAGTGCTGGGATTAAAGGCGTGCGCCACCACCGCCCGGCCCTTTCACATCAATTTTTAAGAAAAGGAGAGAAGATGGTTAAAATGGGGAGGGGGCAGCCCAAGCTAATTCCACTAAGACTCTATGGGGCTCTAGGACAGATCTTCCTAATATTTGCAGTTTGTCTTATAATTTTGTCAGTTCCCCATAAAGCTTCTGTGTCCCAAGCTCTATCTGTTCCCAAGGTTACTCTGGATAAAAGATTCTTTGAAAACAATTGATGGCTTGTGCTTATTTTCCACCAACACAAGAACCGCCTGTTGGCTGCTGTTCATCGGCTTTGAGAGCTAAGACTCAGAGATGGAAAGAGAGTCCAGGCGTGGCGAAGGGCAGGGAAGGAGAGTCAGCGAACTACCAAGATCCAAGTGGGATGGAGAAAGCCATGGAGTACTGTACAGAGACTGAACAACTTGGTAGGGGGGGGGCTGGTGGAAGGTACTGCAATTTTTGTCCCAAATAAAATCATATTATCTCAGGTTTACTTGAAAATATGTACATGATATATGTTTGTATATACATATGTGCATATATGTATATATCTAATGGAGTTAGGCCATGTGTGGTGATAATGATCTACCCAAAAGCCATAGACTAGCTAACAGAATTCCCAGTGTCAGGCATGGGAAAACTCCCTTCAAGTTGCTGGTCAGGAAAGTCAAAGAGACCCCCCCCCCCCAAACACTCCAGGCTTTCACCCTTGTTTGTCTCCCAGAACTTGAAGGTGAGACCCTACTGTTGACGACACCGTGTATGTTTGACACAAGACTCGAAGGAATAGAGTTGGAACTGACCCGGAAGTCACTTCCCTGAGGAAGTGTCTATGAAGTATCTGAAGAGTCTATGCCAGCTGCCAGGAAAGAAAACAACGTCTGCGGCAGATGGGGACCATTCCAGAAAGCCACGGCTAATCCAAATGGAGAGAACGAAATGTGGGGTGCCCAACCTCAGGTGACGCCTCTACAGCACAGCTCCCATACAGATGGCTCAGAGGGCTTCACAGAAGCGGGGATGGAAAGAGTTTAAGAGTCAGAACAGAGCCGGGCGGTGGTGGCGCACGCCTTTAATCCCAGCACTCGGGAGGCAGAGGCAGGTGGATCTCTGAGTTCGAGGCCAGCCTGGTCTACAAGAGCTAGTTCCAGGACAGGCTCAAAAAAAGCTGCAGAGAAACCCTGTCTCGAAAAACAAAAAAAAAAAGAGTCAGAACAGAGAAGCTACACCCCAAAATCTCATAAATTTGGTCACCTAAATAAGACTGGTACAGAGGCAATGTGGATGGGGGTAAATCTCACAAGGCCCTACCACGAGATGAAGAGTTTCAGGTGACTGATGGCCGCTGGGAGAAAAAGATCAGCTTCTGCTGGAACAAGAGCCTTGTTGGGTTATCAGGGGCACAGTGGCCAGCCCTAAGCATTTGGGAGGAGTTGGAAGGAAGAGAGTGAAGGGGGAAGGATATAAATACAGTCCTCATGTATAAAATTCTAAAAAAAAAATTAACTTAAAAAAAACAAATGAAAGGCAATGTCCTTGTCTTAAAAGGACACTACAAAGAGAGGGGAGATATGCTATCTAGACGTACAGGGTCTCAAAAAGCATCGGGACTAGGATTCTGCCTAAATTTAGCCCAAAAGGTCCTCTTCTTGGGCTGGAAGGATGGCTCAGGCAGTAAAGGGCTTGCTTTGCAAGCACAAGGACCTGTGTTCACCCTAGAACCCATGGAAACAGCTGGAATAGCGGTACATGCTTATAATCCCAGGACCAGGGAAGGAGGTCAAATAGACCCCTCGGGCTTACTGCCCAGCTGTCTTAGCCTACCTGGTTAAGTTTCAGATCAGAGAGAAAAACACGATGATGCCTTAGAAATAGCAACAAAAGGTGGACCTCTGACTTAGACACACATACATATGTATGCACATACATACACATGGGCGCACATACACACATGCACACACATACACACATTCATGCACACATACATACACAATGCATGCACACACATACACACATGTATGCACACACATATACATACATATGTACACACATACATACGCATACACACACACATACACACATGTACACACACCACATGCGTGCACACACACATTCCACAACAAACAAAAAAAAAATCCCAGAAGATCATCAGCTTGTAGAATAGCCCCCAAATGCCAGTAAAGATTCCAAGTTCCTCTCCCTTCCCCAGCCAGATGCCTGAGCTGAAGATGTTTGCTAGGTGGAAGTGGAGGACGCAGCCCAGTCTCCATCTGCACCATCATTCTTTCCAGAACTGTAAGGCACCCGCCCTCCACCCTGCTGTGATGGGCGAACTGGCTTCTCCCTTGAGCAGAGAAAATCAAGCTCAACGCCCCTGCCGTCTCTCCTCTTCTCCAAGCAGCTGCAAGCACACGTCGGAAGGGTCACAGGGTGTCTGCTTTGGAGGACAGAAGGGCTGGACCATCTGAATGGGACTGAGCTTGATGTGTCCCTGAAGGCTGCAGCTGGACCCCCTCGACCCCAGCACAGAGCAGGGTGTGCCACAGAAGGAAGCCCAGCACATCTGAGCAAGGGATGAACATGCCTAAAGCTGGGTTTGTCTGTGGTGGTGTGTTAAAGCCTCCCCTTCTTCCTCCTCAGGACCTCTCTGTCTTTCCCTTCCCCCACCTCGCCAAGGGTTTCAGGGTCTCTCAAACAGGTAAAGACAGAAGCACGTGGCACTGAGTGTCTACAGCTGTGCATGGTTCAGTCACATCCTCCTCCTCTGCTCCTGGGAGGACAATGACATTCATCTTTTTTAAGGATGAGGTCTCTGAGCAAAGCCACACCCCCTGCCAGGGCAAAGGATGGCCCTGTTTTGCACACAGACTTCTAGGTTTTAAAAAGGTAGTCTATATTTACATTATGATTCATAACAGTAGCAATATTACAGTAAAAGAAAAAAAAGTTAGTCTATGCAAATGGGGGCAAGGATATGAGACACTCGCCAGGGACAGAACGGGGGTCCTGGAGCTGCCACCACCCTTCGGCCTGAGGATGTCTCAGGGATGAAACAGAGTGACTGGAACTCAGAAAGAAAAAGCTCCCCCAGAGAAGACTCCTAGCCTGAGGTAGCCCTGCAGGGCAGGCTTTGAGGAATAGTACATACCCAAGCCCCATGTCTTCCCTCCTCCCATCTCATGACAGGGTCCCCGTACCTGAGCCTAAGGAGGCATGAAGTAGGGTACATAACAGGGGAAAGTGGGATGGGGGAGGGGGTACACAGAGGCTTCTGCACCCAGCTTGAGGACTGTGCCCAAGCTCACAATGGTTGTGTGTGGCCTATGACCTGAAAAACTGCAATTCTGACCTCTTTCCCCCTCTCTAAGTCTCTTTGTTTTGGGGAGGTAACCCACTGGGTCACCAGGCCACCAGCATCCCCAATGCTCCCGACCTCATCTACCAGTACTTGGCTCTCGGTTCTTGCTTACCAGGACATGTCCCATGGTGTTACAGTACTGAATGAGTTAAGGGCCCTCTTCGGCTCTAACCTATAAAGGGTGGTGACCCTCAATGAGACCCTTGCGTAGCCGCCCAGCAGCCCTCGGCTACACCAAATGAAATAGGGTTGTCTGCTGGATGGAAGGTAGATGTAGCAGGTCCCCTGGGAGACTAATTTAATTTTATGGGGAAGGAACGTGGGACCGCAGAGTCCAGGCTGCAGGCACCCCGCCATCACCAGAAGCACATGTAACTCATTACCTCCCCTGGCTTCCCGTGGGCAGCCATGGATGACGCCACACGTGCGTGTGGCGGGGCGGGCTGAGGCCACGGGGAGAGAAGCAGGACGATGTTTTCCTGACACTAACACCTCTCTCAGGGCCTCGCAAACCGCTTCAGAGGAGGCGGGCTCAGCCGGGAGCCTTTCATTCCCAGGACTCCTCTGGGTCCTAAAGCCAGGGGCCGAGACTAGAGGGGTCCCCAGCTGGCTGAGCAGGCAGGGGGAACGAAGGCTGGAGGAAGAAGGTTGAAGCAAGAATGAGGCACGGTTGAGGCAGGGGAGGGGAAGGAGCATGGGAGGAAAGAAAGGAATAGGAAGCAACCCTGGTTGCTCCTCTTTTGAGTCTCTGGCAAAATGCACGGGGCTTTCGGGTCTTCTCTGTGATGGTTCTTCTAAGTATTTCCGGTATTACATCCCCTCTGCAGTTGCCTAGCAGGTTCTAGTCCCTGTCCCTCGGCTTCTGGTCTACAGTGGGCTCCAGGGAGGCTGCTGAGCGATAAGACATAGAAAGGAAGACAGGGCTTGGGAGATAGAGAGGACTTGAACTGCCAAGGCCACAGTGGAAGGTAGACAGCTGGACAGATGTGAGGATGAGAAGATGCCAGTGTTAGAAAGGGGGGCCTTCCATGGAGGGGACCAATGGCGTGCCACAGTCCCTCTGCTCCCCTTAGCAGCTGTGAAGTAAAAAGGAATGAAGGCGGGGAAAGAGAGAAGAAGGCAGAAGCTAGGAACAAGCAAAGAGAAAGGTGGGGGAGAAATAGAAGAGTTGGGAAAGAAGGGGGCAACAGTCAGCAGCAAGGTGACCCCAGGAAATGCTGTTGGCGAATGGTCCGTTCCTTGACACCGAGGACACTCCCTGGGCAATGGACCCCCCAATCCAGCATGCAGCACAATGCTTCGATCCCCAGACCTGATGCTGTTTCATGCTGTGGAGTTCCGACCTCTGCCTACAAAGGAACTCTCGGCCTTGCAGCCTGTACCGGAAACACTGGCTCATTTGATAAGATGGAGTTCTTTGTCCCTGATGCTCTGGTGAGGAGGGTAGGCGGTGGCAATCAAGCAAGGGTTAGTACCAGTACAGCCACACATCTCCCTAGTTGGGTGAGCCTTGTCTCCCCATGAATGCCTGCCTAGGACTCTACTGAGTGAGCCCAGCTCAAGCCAGTGGCTGGCCAAGGCCACATCCCTGAAGAACAGGGTTGCCAGGTGAAAGGCAGATTCTGTGTTTTAATTCTCATCCACCTCCTAGTCAATCTCCTTATCAGAATTTAGAGGTGAAGATCAGCTCTTAATCATCAGTCCCCTTTCCAGTTCTTTTCCCAGGAAGGAACCCTGAATTATAGGCAGGGAGGTCCTGAGTCAGGCTTCAGTCCGTTACTAACTACTTGAGTGGCCTTGGGTAAGTCATGTGCTAACTATCCCTGAGATTTCCTGAGTGCCCATCACCTAAAAAGTGCCTGAAGGACCCAGAGAAGAGTCTATCACCTTCCCTGGCTTCAAGATATTTGTAGTGCAGTAAGGATGAGAAACTTTACATGCACACACAAGTGCATGCACAGACACACACACACATACACAAGCCCTGCCAGCCAGAATATACTATATATTATATAATGATTAGTTATGGTTGGTGCCCCTCAAAGACTCAGGTATTGAAGCCTTGGTTCCCGGATGGTAGATCTGATCTTTGAGAACTGAGAGGCTCCCAAGGGCCCTTACCTATTTAGTGGATTGGCACAATGATGGGCTCATATTTAGTGACATTATTTGTAGCTGATGGAAACTTCTGGAACCTGGGTCTACATTGGAGGCTTGCCTTCGGGGGCTGTAGCTTGTCCTGGACTTATTCTCTGCTTCCTGGCCACCATGAAGTCAAAAGGTGGGCTACACTATCTATGTTCCCACTGTCACGATGCTCTGCCTCACCTCAGACCCAAAAGCAAGGAATCCAGACAACTGGGGGCTAGACCTGTTCCAACGGTGAGCCCAAGTAAACTCTCCTCCTGTGAGTGGTTTCTGTCAGGGGTTCTGTAGCCATGACTGGACACCAGCACCGCAAGCTCTGAGATCCAAGCAGGGATGTGCCTGGGGAAGGGATCCATGGGGCTTGAGGTGATGGCTGGAGCCCAGGTAGGCATGGGGTGGGAAGACTGTGGGCAAGAACAGGATGGTACAGACAGAACCCATGGGCTCATGCTGGGAGTGATGGGCAAGGAGGCCAAGACAGAAGAACCTGGAAGTGTTCAGTCAGGGCCAGACCTCTGTCTAATGTGAGTATTTACACCCGTGGTGCTCATCTATTTTATTTTATTATATTATTGTTTTCTAGACAGGGTTTCTCTGAGTAGCTCTGACTGTCCTGGAACTCACTCTGTAGACCAGGCTGACCTCAAACTCAAGAGATCCACCTGCCTCTGCCTCCCTCCCAAATGTTATTTTTTTAAATAACTTATTATTTTAATTTTATGTACATTGGTGTTTTTGCTTGCGTGCATGTCTGTGTGAGGGTGTTGGGTCCCCTGAAACTGGAGTTACAGACAGTTGCAAGCTGTCATATGGGTGCTGGGAACTGAACCCACGGTCCTCTGGAAGAGCAGCCAGTGCTCTTAACCGCTGAGCCATCTCTCCAGCCCCCACCCACAGTTCTTAAAGTCCCACCTGCCTTAAAATCTGAGTCACACCTGAACAGCTGGGCTGTACTTTGATGGTCTTGCTCCATGCCAAGACCCAAGGGACCAGACTCCAACAAGAAGAAACACAGCGTCCCATCACCCTACATTTTAAGAGGCCGCCTTCAAAGGGGCTTGGAGTTCATCCAACACTTCACAGTTTTAATCTACAGAAGGCCTCCCGGAGGGACCTGGCCCAGGTTTTCCTCCCTTTGCCACCTCCTTCCAGTTTCTCCTTTCCTCTCTTGGCCTTGCTCCTCTTGCTCCTCTGTTTCGCTCTCCAGAGAGGAAGATCAAAAGAGCATCAGGATCCTTCCAAAAAAGATCCTGGCTGTCTGGAGTTTCCCCACTTCTGTGCCCCACTCCCAGACCCTACCAGCGGAGGACAAAGGTAAAGGAATGCAAAGAACTCAGAAGTGGGGTGCGAAGGCCTTTGCTTTGCTACTTTCAGATGTCAAGGTCCTTGTGCTCTTATTATCCACTTACTCCTTAGCTGGCTCTCCTGTGAACATTTAGAGAGCACTCGCCCCTGAGCCTGGGAGGAATCAGAGAACAAAGCAGCCCTCCTGCTTTGGAGGAGATGCCAACCTTCCTTCAGCCTACATGCATCTTACCACGTGAGCAGGGAAGAAACAGTCTAACAACTGTGAAAATTGCCAAGTGTGCGGAGGGAGAAAAGGCTGTGGAAGTAAGGACAATGAGAGCTGGGAGCAGAGGTGGGAGGGTAGCAGGAGAGGAGGCAAGAGAGCAAAATCCAGAGTTTGGGAGGCCTGATCCGAGGGGCAGTGAGGACAGTGTCTGCATATGCTCTGGAGAGAGCATCATCCTCAGCGGCAGAGGCTAGGGAGAGCGCTGGGGACCCCATCCTTGAAGGTGAGTGTCAGCACAAGAAGAGAGCTTGGGTTCCTTGGCCATATAATCAGGGCCCAGGCTTTGACTTGCCTTTAAATGGGGGTAGCATCAACCCCCCAAGACTAGACTTAAAGAACCACACCCCAAATGCAATGACCTCAGAGATACCCACTGTGTCTCATTCTGGCAGAAGAAGACACAGGCCTAGAGTCAGTCTGGAATCCACAGTTCTTGGCATCATTGCACCAGAAACTGGGGCCCAGGGAACCCTTCCTTAGGACACTAACGCAGCTGAGAGCCTCATTAATCACTGTATCACTGATGCTCTGGCAGATGCATCAGCTTGATGCCACCAAGCACAGAGCCGGGCCCACTGCTTGGTTTTGTTTCTCTGGTCCAAAGGAATGATTGTTTTTGATCTGAGATCCAGAAAACAGGAAAAGGAGACGGGAGAGGGGAGAAAGAAAAGGTGGTGGCCCCAGTGACACCCCACACTGCAGGCTTCACTCCTACCTCAAGCCTGGAGTCCCAGGTTGACCTTGGGAGACCCCCTCCAACTACCCTCAACCCCAGTCCTTTCTGGCCAAACTTGGCTTCCTTCCTAATGCACCAATGAGAATAGAACTGAACCGGGAGCATGGTTCAGCATCACCCTTGCTGATATCCTGAGCAAGGCAGCACACACACATATGCACACATGAATGCATGCACACACACATGCATACATGTATGCACGCTTGCGTGTGTGTGTGCACCTTCCCTCTCTCTCCCTAGTCCGGGGAACATGTTGACTGAATCTTTTCGCACCTCTTTCAAATTTTTTTGTGATGGTTTGTCTTGATTGACAACCTGATGGGGCTTAGAATCACCCTGGAGACACATCTCTTAAGTGTGTCCATGAGGATGTTCAGACATGTTTAAATGAAGGGGGAGATCCACCAGCGCTATCCCATGGACAGGGGTCCCAAGTAAATAAGATGGAGAAAAGGGATCTCCATACCCCCATTTGTCCCTCTCTGCTTCCTAACTGGGGATAAAATGTGGCCCCTGCCACCCTGCCATGACACTCTCAAACCGTGAGCCAAAATCAGCCTTTCCTTCCTTAGGCTTTTGTTGAACATTTTGTCACAACAGAGGAAAAAATGATACAGTCATCCTTCAGCCCCTTTCCAGGAGCCATTTCCCTGCCTGACTTCAGCATCCACCCTGAGGGGACTGCTCTCGGGCCAGCTCCTCCTCCCACCAGTCACCCTGAGTCATCTGAGGGCAGGCGCTGGTCCAGTTTCCTCAGGAGCAGAGCAAACCTGACAGCTCACATACAGACTAGACCCCGGTGAAGAGCTGAGCGTCCCCATGGGAGGGTCGAGGAACCCTTGCTCAAAAGCTCAGGTTCCCCTGTCTGTCCCTCCACTAGAGCTGTCCCCTCCTTCCTCTCTCAGACACGGCTTCCTGTCCTACATCTGCTCCCATGAGGAAAAAGGCAAGAGCCATAGCTCCTGAGAGAGGCAACTGACAGGGTGTCCCCAAATCAAGTACTGTTCTGGGAATTACAACAGGGACGAGGGATTGTCTCTAGGCAGTCGGCCTAAAGGGAGAGTGTCTCTCTGTTCCACGCAAGCCCAGTGAAGAGTGGATCTGTGCATGAAGCAAGCTTATATTAGGGACAGTACTCGAGGACAGTACAGACATCTATTAAATGCCTGCTTGCTGGTGCACAGGGATATGGAGCTATTCAAAACGCCCTGGTTCCTCGGTCTCCAGTCTGAGGAGCAAGGATATTCCGTGCTGGATCCCCTCTAAGGGGCTGGTGAGTGATAGAATCTTTAATGCTGTTTTCAGTCTCAATAAGTCCATCTGTAAAAATGGGTCCTCACCTTGCCGATGACATGGGCTTATTGAGATGAACGACAGAAACCCCACAGAAGGGACCTCCAAAGATCCAGTATTCGGCATCTGCTAAGCTAGACAGGAAGGCCAGCAGACGCTGGGATAACCAAGGCCGGGGTGGGGTGGGGGGAGCAAGGGTCCTTGACAGCTTGAAGTACTCACCATCCTCGCACAGGTTCAGCTTGGACAGGCTCCTGCCGTCAAAGGGCTCCTCAAAGATGGAGCCGCTGTCCCGGTCATTGACCGTGTGCATGTACATGGCTTTGTTATCCATCCTGTCCTGGAGCCGTGGAGACACTGGGTAGCGCGAGCAACAGAGAAAGGAGACACCAAGTCAACTATATGGAAAACAAACAAAGGGTGGATGCAGGTGCCCGCCCGCAGGACCCCCCAGCCTGGAGTGTGGTCTTTTCTACATCTGCAGGAGTGAGATGCACCATCCAGGTGCAGGACCCCTCCAGCTCCAGCCTCTCCCTGTCCAGTGCTACAAGGCCAAGCCCTGGCCAGTTTTCAGCTGTTCCCTTAGCAGCTCTCTGTGGGGCTGGAGCCTTAGGCCGGACAGCACTTGCAGGAAATGCTACTACCCACATGGTGACTACAGACAGCTTCTGACAGAGGTTCTTAACCTGTGGATTGTGACCACTTTGGGGTCACATGACCCTTTCACAAAGTCACCTAAGACATTCAGAAAACACAGCTATTTATATTACGATTCATAACAGGAGCAAAAGGATAGTGATAAAGTAGCAACAAATAGAATTTTATGGTGGGGGAGAGGGGCCACCACAACATAAAGGAACTGTATTAAAGGTTTGTAGTGCCAGGAAAGTTGAGAACCTCTAAGGAAGCTATCAATAGCTTGGGAGGGTCAGATAGTTGCATAAGGGAAATTAGAAGCACAGATGCATTGAGAGTTTTAGGGTCAGCGAGGAGGTGAGAAGGCCCCCTAGTTCCACAGTGGGCTGAGGCAGGAATTCATCTCCTAGGGAACCTAGTGGGTGAGCAGTCTCAGTGAGTCTTAATGAACAACTCTTGGCCCCTGGACTTCTGCCTATCTGATCCCCCAAGGCTGAAGCAAGGTCTTGAGCTCCAGACTTGGGAAATCCTTTCCCCTGAAGGGATCCAGCCATGGCGTTTGCATAGCCGCCAGGCCTCCACCATTACATTCTGTGTGACTGGAAGGCCATCCTCAGAGCCTACGCGGGAGGGTGGCTCCAGGGCAGAGAGGCATTGTGAGACCCAGGCTGGAAGGGATTTTCTGAGATTTTCTAAGAGGCATTTGCATTCTTTGTGTAATGAGAAAAATCCTTTTTCATAAAACCAAATTGCAAAGTGTTTGTTTACACAGAATCCTTTGGCTTTTTTCCCCTCACGTATATGCCCTGTAATTTTACACGCTGCTTTCAACACAGTCCTAAGTGGCCATAAGTTTCTGTCAACTGGTTTTCCTGATGCTCTTTAGTCGTCTGGCTGTTTAACCAAAATAAAGAATGGGGGAGGGGAGGAGGGAGTGACGGGAAGGAAAAGGAGGTAAAGGAAGAAGAGAAAGTAAGTCAGACAGTGAATTTTGGGGAAAACGAAGCCCCCAGGAAGATGGGTATAATCCCAGCATGGGACCCACTGAGAGCCTGAGAAACAAACAAGCTCCCACAACCTGGATAAGATGGTGCAGTGCCTGAAAGTTACAGTAGGGAGACTGCAATGGGTCTTAGGGGTCAACCCATCCCTTCTTAGAGGCAGGACCTCTAAGTGTGAGTGGGGATACAGAAGGGGAGGCAAGATCGGAGCAAAAACATGTGCCCTCTTCTCCCGACTTGAACTTGGTCTTCAGAGACGAGGCCTTTGGGGCTAAGAAGAGGCTGGGACTGAGCAGTGGATGTTCAACTGCCTTTCCAATGAGCCAGGAACGATGGGGTCTCTTTTGTGCCCTCACTCCAAGTAATAAGACACCACGTTCCCCACACACTGGCTCACTCACTGGGGCACATACATATACACACATGCACTCAGTCTCTTGGTCTTTCTTCCAGTCTCTAGAACAGACAGGAGATGAAGATGGTCCTTGGGTCTTCCAGGATCTCTCAGACAGCTCCCACCCAGCCTCTCTGAGCCCCTCCCCATAGTGTCCAATCTGCTAGTCTCCTAACATTGGCTCTTTATCCAAGCCCTCCACCCAGCAAGGGCCTCTAGGTGGGGCACTGGGTGGCTCCAGCCCTGCTCAGCCATAGGGGATCCTCCCTGGTCTCAGGATGTGTGTGGTCCCTTCCCCTCTGGCCCCGATCTTGAGGAGTTACAAAACAGAAGGCACCGTTTCTGCAGTCCTGGCTCTGCCAAAGGCAACAGCATCTGCAGCCAGAGGGCCCCAGAATCTACAGGGCAGGGAACCCTTCTTTCATGCCACCTTCCTTCTCTCCAGATTGGCTCCAGACGACTGTGACCTGGAATGTATCCACAAGACAACCCCCCTCCCCCCCCCATCCTCCTAACCTCTTGGCTGGACTAAGCAACAGCCTAGGGGAGCCGAGAGAAAGGGGCTGGGGCCGAGCAGATGTGAGAGGAATGAGTTGGGAAATGCTCAACTCTTCATTGGGGGGAAAAACGCAAGCATGTTCTGCCCGTTCCAGTTTTACGTGGGTCTCAGTTTTCTCCTCACGAACTCAGAAGCAGGTGCTGGACTCTGAGACCCCATCTCTTACGACCTTTAGGCCAAGTTTGCATTCTCAACCATGTCCCGACTGGCCATCTTGAGTGTAAGCGGCTAGCACATTGTAAACATCCCTCGGGCCTCAGACGGATTGCCCTGAGGGACCTTGCTGGAGTTTCTCCTGGGAGCACCAGGAGCAGGGCAGGGAGGCAGCTCATTATTTTATCATTCCCATTTTAAAGATAAAAGCTAACCAAGACCAAAGACGCAAGGATGACCATATTGGAAATTAGAGTGGAAGAGGAAGTAATCAGATCATTCAGGAGATCCCCGCACACAGCACTGACTCAGCTATGGCTGCTGTATCAAGGATATACAATGTGTGTCAGTCACTCTCAGTGGCCATCTTCAGGGCTACTATAAGGCAGCAGAGATGGGCACACCTTGGAGGGCCAGCCAGTGCACCTCTGTAAGGGCACGATCAGACGGAGGGGCCTGGAAGGGGAAACCTGGGCAGCAGGGAGGGAGCCACAAGTCTCCTTGGTGCTCAAAGAGCCTGGACTTCAGCTTTGCAGATCAAAGAGAAGCCACCCTGAAAACAGGGAGGGGCGTTCTACTGACCTCCAGGGGATGTTAGGATTCACTCCCCACAAAGGGTGGAATAGGGTCAGAGTCTGTATCTGACAGCTGAAAATGCCCTAGGACATCCTCACATGCTCTGCATGGGTGTGGGACATCCTCATACACTCTGCACAGGTGTGGGACATCCTCCTATGCTCTGCACGGGTGTGGGACATCCTCACACGCTCTGCACGGGTGTGGGACATTCTCACACACTCTGCACGGGTGTGGGACATCCTTGCATGCTCTTCACAGGTGTGTGGGGGACACCTTCACACAGGTGGGGAGGTGGGGCAGCTCACTGCAGAAGGGCTCCTTTTTCTAGCTTTCATTTTGGGGAGGTGGCCCAATCGGCTGGCCTCATCTAGCCTTCTGCACTTCACCCCTGTGGTGTGAAGTCCAGGGGGTTTGGTGAGCATCAGGGGAGCTGATGTGGAAGAGAGGACTTTACAGTGTCTTCTAGAATAGCTGGGGAAGGGGGTCCAAAGAGAATCCAGTCTCACTGGTTGGGTTTCAGAGTCCTGCAGACTCCCCGTTGCTCAAAAAGTTCTAGAAGTGAAGCTGTGTGGAGTTCCCTTTGCAAAAAAGCAATCTCAAATGTGGCATAGGACTGAGATTAGGACCCCGGTTCTGGAAGTTTCACCGGGAGCACCAGAAGGGCCGAGATGGATCAGGAGCCTCACTTGCAACTCGGAACCAGTTTCTGTGTGCTCTGGCTTCTAACTCGGCGGGGCTGACAGCTTTTCTTTAGATTGCCAAGTTTCTAAAACTTATTTAAACCAAACAAGGTCACTGCAAATGTGGCCCCTGAGAAAAAGCTGCTATGTAGATCTTAAGCCCTACCTTCTTCTAACTGTACTCAGTTTCTGGATCCCAACTCACAGCTGGAGAGGTGCAGATGCTCCATTAATAACCTCCTGCATCATACATTGTACCTATGTGTGTATATATGTGTGTGTGCGTGTCACATGTGTGTACATAGATACATATATATGCACACACATACATATATACACATCATACATATATACACATGCACACACATGCATCCATATATTCAACACACACACATAACATACACCCACACACACAGAGTGGCTGTCCCCTGACCATTTACTCCCTGAATAGGCTCTGGGAGGCTATGACATGATGAGACAAACAGAGATGCCATTGAAATAACAGCATCCCCTCTAGCATCAGGATGCAGGCTCATGTTCTACATCCCTAGCAGCTGGGTCCCCGGGTCCAGGTGTCTACAGGCTCACATCACTGGACCCATCCCACCTGAAGCAGGCAACGCCAGGTTCTGTGTCTGCAAGACCTCCCAGCCCTCTGCTTCATCAGCTCATCATTCCCGCCACCTGCCTTTGGAGCGTTACCGCCCCATAGCTTCTAGGTCAAAGTGTCAAGACTCACCTGTGTGCCTGTGCTGAGGCTGGAGCCCGCGCCTTCAGTTCCCAGCAATTGCCATGATAGCCAGAAAGTTGACTGCTGTCCCACGGAGACCCAGGCAGTCTCTTGAAGCTTGTCCCCACAGCCAGCCAAATCCAGATGGAGTCATAGAAAGAGGCTTGCAGGAGTCACCTAGTGACTTATCTCAGGTCAGGGCCACAGGGTCACTTCTGTAGGAGAAGCAGTTCAACCTGGTGGCTAAGTGAAGGGTCTGCACCTGGTTCAGCGGTCAGCCTCAGAAAGCGATCCGGAGATGTTCTGTGGAGGCTCCCGCAGCTCTGCTAGGTACTGACTGGATGGGAGCTGCTCCAACCTCCAGTCTTTAAAAAAAAAAAAAAAAAAGAAAAGAAAAGAAAAGAAAGAAAAAAAAAGTTCTTAGAGCAACAGCTAGAGGGAGTCTGGACTACGCTCGCCCTCTTGTGGCCACTGTCTGAATTACAGCTATATACCGAGCTTCTAGCCCCAGCCAGACAAGCAAATCAGCCTTGGCTTTGGGATCCAGTGCCTGTTCTAAAAGCCCGCCTCAAAAATACTTCTTTTTGGACAACTTCTGGGAAAATGGCAGCTAGGTCTGGCTTATGACACACCCAAGGAAACCAGATTTTTTAATACATTGTAGGGCAGAACTAGCATTTCTCAATTCATTCATTCAGCAAATTTGGCATTTCCTGAAGGCATATCCACTCCCAAAGGACTTGGACACTCACACTGTAGCTATTTAGAATAATGTCTGGGGGCTCTGAGAGAACTTCCCAAAGTCAAGTTCAAGACGACTCGGCAACAAAGCCAGTGTCCTGTGGAGCCCAAAAACTGCAGAAGAGCAAGAGATAAGGCTAAGAAGCCAGCCAGCCGCCTGGGAGCCTGACGGCACCTCTAAGAACTGGAAACAGCAGCACAAACAATTGCTTTGTAAAAAGAGCTGCTGCGTCTGCCGGCCCTGACCTCTCAAGCCGGAGGACCTGCACACATAGAAAAAAAAAAAAAGATGGGTGTGGATGTGGTGGCACACACTGTGCCACGCTCCCCAGTGCTGGGGGTGGAGACAGGAGGATGACTGGGCTCAGTGGCCAGCTAGCCTAGCCTACCTGGTGAGTTCCAGGCAAGTAAGGGACTCTGTGTAAAAGCTCCCGAGATAGAGGATGCTCCTTAGAAATGACTTCCAAGGTTGACTTGAGTCTCCCACATACGTTTGTACACGTGTACACTCAGACACGCGTGCGTACATAAACACACACTAAAATAAGATACAAGTAAAAGAGATTAAAAGGAGATCCAACCAGAGGTTAAAGACGTAATCAGACGAGAGCGCTGGGGAGAGGGAGATGATATCAGAGAAACGCCGCCCCTCCCCCCCAAAACCAGTCTGAGCCGTGAGCGGTTAGATCACATGGTGGATCTGGACCGCAGTGCTCAGCAGGTCCGTAAATAAGTTTCTGTTTGTTGGTTAAACACAAGAAGCCCCAGGGGCTTCAGGGTCAGGCTTTGAACGTCCATCCGGGGAGTTTGTCAAACTCAATGCTGCCCACAGTAGGACTGCCAATGCTCGCTGACCCCGAAAAGTCCTAGTCATTTTCAGTGACCGCCTCACTAACTGTCCCCAGAGGCAGCCTCTGCAGGGCATTGTGTTACAAGAAGAAAAAGAAGCAGTGATTGTATAAGGAGGAGGATGTGGAGGAAAGGGAGGAAGAGGAAGAGGAGGAGAAAGGGGAGGAGGAAGAGGAGAAAGGAGCACTTTAAGGAATATGTTATATATGATATATATGATATACATATGTATATGTACACTATGCCAAATACTTTTCATATATCAATCCACTGAGCCTATATAGTTGTCTCTTGCTATCCTCCTGAGTTTGGCATAAGGACTCTTCCATGAATGTTAGTATCTCAGGCACTGAAGTGCCCGTATAAAACATCACGGTGTTTGCATAAAGCCCCCACCGCATCCTGACCTGTCTAAATTGTCTCCAGGTTATGTACACTTCCCAATACAATATAATCCTACATAAACAGCTACCATGCCATATTGGTTTGAGAATTAGAACAAGAATAAATTTCCAGGTTCAGCACAGACACCAATTTTAAAATAAACACTTTTAATCTGCAGGCAGCTTGGATCTGCCTCTGTGGACACTGTTAGTACAGTTAGAAACACTGACTCTGCGGTCGTCACATGAGGCAGGTGCTGCTCCTGCCACCGTTTACAGTGACTTGTCTTGGGTCTCTTGGTCTGTAAGTGGGAGCTATAATTCAGCCCCAGGCAGTCGGGCTGTGGAGTCTGAGCCTATAATCAGGGGCCCCATCTTACCCCTTACCAAGGAATGCTTCTGCCACCCACCGACTCACCAACATCCCGGGAACAAAATCTTCCATCCAGTCAGATGTGTCCTCAGAATATGACGCTCACCGATCTCCACTGCCGACACCCACGCATCAGCAAGAAGTGCAGGGCGTCGGTTCTCTGGCTACCTATGACCGCAGTGCAGGGAGGTGGGGCCAGTAGGAATGACAGGAGCCAATGCCGCTGTGAGGGGCTTACAGATCTAGCTTCCTCTTGTCTATCTCTTGACACGGCAAGACTCAACGACTTCATTCTCTCTTGCCTCTCGCCCTGGGATCACACTATGAGGACACACCAGGGGCTGGCATCTTCACCTTCAACTTTCAGGTCTCCAGTGGTGAGGGAACAAATTCCCATTTGTTATAGATTCTATTCACAGGGACTCTGCTTTAGAACATGATTGTACTGAGACGGTCACTAAGAGCGGCGGTCATCCTGCGGTGTTCCTCACCTCCGATGCGGCGGATACCACAATAGTTTACCAGACCTAGGGAGGGACGACTTACTTTGGCTCCTGACTTCAGACCCCCTCGGTAGGGAAGGTGCGGTGGATGCGGGAGGGTACGGTGGAGGCTGTTCACACGTGGCCCATTGCAAAGCAGGTACCAAGGCAGGATGTGGAGGCTGGGCATAGCTTCCAAGGTTTTGCCTAGTAAGCTATGTTCATCAGGCAGGCACCACCTTCTAAAGACCACACAGCACCCTAAAACAGCACCCTAAAACAGCACTCGTGACTAGGGTGCAAAGCATTCAAGACAGGAAACCTGTGGTGGGAATTTTAGATTCAAACCTTAACACCAACTATGTCTAAGACGGACACCATTTCCCCCCATGAACCTCCACTGAGCTACTTTCAGAGGTGGGAGAAGAAGACAGATGCGCACCAAGAGGAGGGCCAGGAAATCTAAGCACAGCCCGAGTGTGGTGGATTGAAGGAGAAATGTCCCTCAGTCTCTGGCATTTGAATACTGGATCCCCAGTTGGTGGATACCCAGTCTGGGTAGGTTTGGTTGTGACCTTGCTGGACGAAGTATGTCACTGGGGGTAGGCTTTGAAAAGAAAGTCTAGCCTATTTCTAGTCTCTCTCTCCTCTCTTTCTCTCTCTCCTCTCTCTCTCTCTCTCTCTCTCTCTCTCTCTCTGTGGGTGTAGGTGTAGGTGTGAGTGTGTCTGTGCGTGTATCTCTGTGTCTGTCTTTCTCTTTCTCTGTCTCTCTCTGTCTCTGTCTCCCTGTCTATCTCTGTCTCTCTGTCTCTTTGTCTCTTTCTGTCTCTCTGTCTCTGTGTCTCTGTCTCTCTCTCTCTGTGTCTCTCTCTCTGTCTCTCTCTCTCTGTCTCTCTCTCTCTGTCTCTCTCTCTCTCTCTCTCTCTCTCTCTCTCTCTCTCTCTCTCTCTCTCTCTCTCTCTCTCTCTCTCTCTCTCTTCCTTCCATTAGTTGCCCGGATCTTGTGCTCATCACCACAGCAGAGAAGGGACAGGACACTGGCCAGGCCTCTCCTCCACCATCCATAATTAACAATTCTGACTTAGACAAGGTCTAGTTTTCTGCAGGAGGCCCACAAGTAGGCATAGGACTGTCAAACTGTCAGATTGCTGGAGGACTCTGTGTATTGTTTTAAACTCAGTAGCTATGGGCCAGGAGACTTTTCTCCTTCCCCCTCCTTTGTTTTGGGCTCATTTGACTTCTCACAGGATAAGGTTTATCTGTATTAACTAGTTAAAAGTCTTTGCTTTTTTTACCCCTTTCTTTCCAATGAATGGTATAACATTATGTGCACGAACCACAATTTGTTAACTTCACTTTTTATTTAATTTTTCTTGCATATGGATGTATGCCAGAGTGCATGTAAGTGCACTACACGCACGCAGGACTGTACAGGGGACAGAAGAGCCATTGGATCCCCAGGACTCAAGTTACAGAGGGTTGTGGACTGCCATGTGGGTGCTGGGGACTGAACAGGGTCCTTTGCAAGAGCAGCCAGTGCTCTTAGCAGCTAAGCCATCTTTCCAGCCCTCCTGTTAATCCTCCCTCAAGGGTATTTCACTTGTCTACCTGTCTTCCTTGTGGATGGAAAGCCCCAGGCAGTCGAGGGGCCGGCCTCCTGATACCGGAGGAGAGCCGTGACTGGCAAGGCAGGCTTTCTTTTTAGTGGGCAGAAAGCACATCAGGCAGCTCAAGTCACATCTTCTCATCACCTAAGATCAAACCAGTGTAGGGCTTGTGAGATAGCTCAGCAGTCAAAGGTGCTTGTTGCCTGGCCTGATGACCCAAGTCTGAGGACCCCCTGGAGCCCACAGGGTGCAGGAAGAGAACTGACTCTGGCAAGTGGTCACTTACTCCCACGTGAGCACGGTGATGCATACACAAGTGCACACACATGCAAAATAAGGGAACAAGTAAGTAAGTATAAATTGGTTGAGATTTAAAAAAAAATAAAAACAGTCCAAAACCAATTTGTTTCCATTCAAACAATGAGCTTACGGTAACTGGTCACATGCACACAAACACACAACACACGCAACACATACATACACACACACATACACACACATATATGTTGTAGAAGACTGTTTGGTTGTTCCCAGCTGCTCAGCCCCGAAATAATCACTCAGAAACCGTCTAAGTTAAATCACTGCTTGGCCAATCACTTAAGTGTCCTTCTGGCTAACTCTTATATCCTGAACTAACCCATTTCCACTAATCTATGTATTGCCACGTGGCTGTGGCTTACCAGGTAAAGTTCCTTCCAGCATTCTGCGTGGCTTCTCTGGTGGGACTACTGGCTTCTCCCTGATTCCACCTACTCTCTCTCTATATATCTTTTCCAGCCTGGCTATCCTCTGCTAAGCCATTGGCCGAAAGCAGCTCTTTACTAACCAATGGTATACAGAGGGGAATCCCATATCACATATATACCACACACACCATACACATATATACGCACATGAATGCACACACATTATATACACATGCATGCATACACATATGAATGCATGCATACATATACACGTACACAAATACATACAGACACATGCATGCATACACACATACATACATATATACACACATGAATGCACACATATACACACATGCATGCATAAACACATGAATGTATGCATACATATACACGCACACAAATACATACAGACACATACATGTATACACACATACATACATATATACACACATGAATGCACACATATACACACATGCATGCATATACACATGAATGTACACACATACATGCATACATACACATATACACACATGCATGAGTACACAAACATACAGACACATGCATGCATACACGCATACATATATACACATATGAATGCACATGCATATACACACATGCATGCATACACACATGAATGTATGCATGCATATACACATACACAAACACATACAGACACATGCATACACATATACATATATACACGCCATGAATGCACATACACATACATACACATATACACACATGCATGCATACACACATACACACATATACACACATGCACACACACACAAACAAGGTAACAGGAAGCATGACAGAGGGTTAACTAGGCTTTGCCCATATTTAAATCTGTGATGCTAAAGGAAGTGGATTCTGAGTGCTTAATACAAAGAGACAAGATTTTTGCATAATTGAGAACTCTTCAAGGCAACCCCATCCATTCTGTATTCCTGGTGACGAGCCACAGCAGACCATAACACGGGTACTCCAGAGCGTCCTGCTTTCTTGGGATTGCATCTGTCTTGTGTGTGTCCTATTTCAGGGTATACTCAGAAATGGGCCCAGAGGAAGTAGAAGCCAACACCTGCTATGGACTCCATGAGCTGCATCCTTCAGAGGGGCCCTGTGAAGAGAAGACAGGGTCTCCAGCCAGGCAGTCCCCCGGCTCTGTGGCTGTGAATTAAGTCATAGAACCTCTTGGAATGCAGGTTTTATAGTCCCTAAAACCAGGTTCCTAGTTTTGGCTTCCCTGACTCGAGGGTATGAATGAGAGAGAGAATCTTTAATAACATGGTCGGGCGTCCCAAAGGTCAGCCATTGCTATTACTCTTCAGAGTTGACAGCTCCTGACAAATGGGATACTAATTGTCATGTGGGTCCCCAAGTGTCCAGCTGCTGACAGCTAGCGTCGACACCAAGTCATGAAGCAGGGACCCCTGCCTTCTGGAGCTTCCTGCACTTTGCCCATTGTGGAATCTGCCCAAGCACATGTTCTGTCTCCCTGGGCTCACTTGAGTTCATCCTCCAGAAGGTGTGTAGATGATAGATTGCAGGAGACAGCCCGGGTTTCTCCACACTGGTCCAGAGTCCTAGGCTGTGAGGTAGATAAGCATCCTCCCTGGGCTACCACAAGGGACTTACCTGGAGCCCCTTGCATTGTCAAACTCAGGGAGCCAGGGTGCTTTCCAAAGGCTGTATCTCAGAGCCCAGAGGATCCAACTTTTTTTTTTTTTTTTTTTTTTTTTTTGGTTTTTCGAGACAGGGTTTCCCTGTAGTTTCTAGAGCCTGTCCTGGAACTAGCTCTTGTAGACCAGGCTGGCCTCGAACTCAGAGATCCGCCTGCCTCTGCCTCCTGAGTGCTGGGATTAAAGGTGTGCGCCACCACCGCCCGGCTAGAGGATCCAACTTTTGCTTGAGAATTACATAATGAAATTATTGTAATGTGAGCAGTTTGTAGTTGGTAGCCAAACATTCAATCATAAGAAACCAGTAAAAACAGAGAGAGCCTTTGGGCCAAAACCCTTAAGAAGAAAGTCCTGGGATAAATGTAAACCAGACACTGGTGTTGGAATGATGTCCTTCCCATGAACAGGATGTGGGCTACCAGCTTCCCAGGGCACATTTAAAACACTTACTTTACATGACTCTGAGCGAATGTGAGTTTAAGTGGGGCAGAAGAACGGGGGTCACAGAGTCCCTGAAATCCGCATTGACAAATTCATACATGATGGCATGTTTGGTTCTGGATGCATCTGGTAGGAACCGTGGCAAGGGTGTTGATGGGTCCAGAAGTGAGCAAGCAAGAAAAGGGGCATTTGGCTAGGAGAAGAAATCACTCAGAGGAGGTTTGAGGTGGCCGATTGATGCAGGGCTGCCACGGGGAGAAATTCTGGATTTCTCTGAATTACCTGCGAAGATTCAGAATTCTCTCCACATGCAAAAGCCTATGTATTTATTCGTTGTTTCTCTGTTGTTGTAATAGAATATCGTGGCTAGAAGCAACTTACAGGATGAGTTTATTTTAGCTTAGGGTTCCAGAGGGAGAGTCCACATTGGTAGGAAGGGCCAATCCCATTTCATCTACACACAGGAAGTAGGGCTATAAAACCACAAAGTCTACCTCACGTGACGGGCTTCCTCCAGCAAGGTTCTATGTTCTAAAGGTTCCATACCCTCCCCAAACAGCACCATCAGTCAGGGACCCAAGTATTCAAATACATCAATCTACAGGGGACATTTATCATTCAAACCACACCATCCTGGATCAGCACTGAGTCAACTGGCTGTCAGAACCGAAAATTCCCACTAAGGACTTCATGTGATCACAGTCTGGGACTCTTTCCCCAGCAGGATTACCGTACCACAGGTCTCCTACATCATGTGGCTTGCCGGACCCAGTGACCTCTGATGCCCCCCGCCATTTCTAAAGGGAAATGTGATAAGGCCCCTCCATCGTGCTGAGCGGTAACTCAGAACTGATTTTGCCGCTTAGCTTGCTCTGTTCGGGGAGAGAAAGGACATTCCGTGCATGCTTTCAGGAACAACTGAGAACGGGAAACGTGCTGTCCAGTCAGCGCCACAAGCCTGACAGTAAAGACATCTCAGCACGTATCAATCCAGGAAGAGCAGGGAGGGGAAGAAACGAAGGTTGAGAGAAAATTTAAAAAAAAAAAAATTTAAAAGAAGGAGTTGGAATTGGTAGCACACAACTTTAATCCCAGCACGTGGGAGAAAGAAGTAGGTAGATCTTTGAGTTCAAGGCCAGCCTGGTCTACAGAGTGAGTTCCAGGACAGACAAAGCTACACAGAAAAATCTGTTGTGAAAAACAAACAAAAGTTTTTAAGGAACAGAGGAAAAGAATGATGAGTTAGTGTCTTTCTTTTCTTCTCTGAAGCATAAGTTACAGTTGGGGCAAAATGGAAATTTTATTTTTATTTGGATTGTATATTTATCAAAGGAAGGCATGCAAGCATTCTGCTGTGTTTTTAAACAATCAGATCTTTAAGGCTTCCATAAGCAAGAGCTCCCTAAATTCCTCAACTATCACGCCAAAAACCTGTTTCCCATCGGCGTTCATTCCAGCTCCCACTCTTGCTTTCTATAGTTATCTCCTGAATGTCTAAAAAGAAAGAGAAAAAAAATACAACTCAGACTGGATTTGTAGTCTTTTGTCTTCTCTACATTCACAGAAATTGTTTTCAAATAGATCAGTAGGGAGGCTGGGGAGATTGCTCAGCAGTTAAAAGCATTTGCTGCCCTTGCAAAGGACCTGGGTTCTGCTCTTAGCTGGTACCCACATGGTGGTTCACAACTGTCTACAACTCCATGCCTGGGATCCGACAGCTTCTTTTGGCCTCTGCAGGTGCCAGGCACACAAATGGTACAGATCCATACATGCCGGCTGTATTAGTTACCCTTCTATCGACGTGATAAAACACCATGAATAAGACAACTTAAAAAGGATGTGTTTAATTGGGCTTCAGGCTTCAGACGGTTAAAGTCCATGATGGTAGAGCAAAGGCATGGTGGCAGGAACTGAGAGTTCACACCCCAGTCTGCAAGCAGAGGGCAGAGAGAGACACTGGGAATGGTGGCAGTCTTCTGAAACCTCAAAGCGTGTCACCACGGACACACCTCCTCGTAATCCTTCCCAAACAGTTCCACCATCTGGGGATCAAGCATTCAAATGTATGAGCCTATGGGGGCCATTCCATTTCAAGCCTCCACAAAGGCAAGGCAGTCATGCACATAAAAATCAATAAATAGAAAGACAAAAATCTATCAGTAGACTCTCTAAGGAGACACGAGTCCTTGAAAAGATGGTGCATTCATTCTCTTAGCTCTGGAGAGAGAGGGCATTTTTCCTACAAGGGATTCTTTGCATGGCTCCTTCTCTGAGGCATCCTCTGTCTGTTACATCTCCTTAAGCTGTGCCCAGAACCAGCTGGTCTCCAAGCCGATGACAACATCCCAGCAGGCTCTGGGCACATTGCAGAGGGCTGAAACCCCAGTATCTAGGGCTGACATTCCAAGCCCACACTGATGGCCACTCTGAGCCCTGCAGGCTTCCAAGGTCTCATCGTGCTAACATTCCAAGTCTCAGCTCAACACAGGCAATCACACAGTCTCATATTACTGTAAGAGCCCGGCATTTGTTCAAAGACCACAGAGAGGCTCCCAAGCTCCCCTCCCAGCCCTCAAGCCTTCTTTAGGCCCAATCCTTTATGATGAAGAGGTGACCACGCTGTCCAGGGGTGGGGGCGGGGCTGTCATTAGCTGGAGGCTGGAGAACTGAACCTTCAGGGATACTGCAGCTTGCTCCCAGTGGGAACTCAGGAGTGGAAGAATTAGCAGAGCTGGAAAGGTCTCCCAGGCAGCTCTGGGGCTGCTCAGCTGCATGAGTCCAAAGTGTTAACTGCCTTAGCATTTTCTGGAAATTGCTGGCCCCACAGTGACACAGAGCGTCCGCCTGTTCTTTCCTCCCTATTCTGTCACCCAGCCCCACTCTCACCCCGAAAGAAAGTTCCTAGCCTTCAGAACATTGCAGCTTGGTCGCTCAGAGTGGGAGGCTATAGCTCGGAGAGGTCATTTGTCCAGGTGACCAGGCAGAGGTTCTGAGGCACTGGATCTGAGACTCCGAACTCTGTCCCTTTGCTACCTGTACTAATCATCATGGTCATCGTTGCCATCATCATCACTGTTGCGATCAAATATCTAATAAAGGGTTTCTTTGGGCTCAAGGGTCAAGGGTACAGTCCACAAAAGTGGGGAGTCATGGTGGCCAGGGAGGAGGCAGCTCGTCACATTGTGTCCACAGTTGGAAAAGGAGGCAGGTTATCACATTGTGCCCACAGTCGGGAAGGGAGGCAGCTTGTCACATTGTATCCGCAATCTGTAAGCAGAGCTAGCGATGATGAATGACGAAGCTCAACTCCCTGTCTTCTCCTTGCTCAGCCCAGAACCCCAACCCACTGACGGCTCCCCCCACACTTATGAGGGCTCTTCCTTCTTCAGTTAACCCAGTCTAGAAACCCCTTCAAGGACATAGGCTTTCTCCTGTACGACTCTAGATCCTGTCACATTGACAGCTGGCATTACTAATCATCGCACTGCCCGAAGATGCAGAGTGGAGACCTCAGACCTGCAGAGTTGGGAATCTGTCCGGATGCTGCATTTCCCTGTCCTGCCCAGACCTGCTGAGTCAGAACCCGTCCTCAAACAAGACCCCCTGACAGACAGCTTACCCATGCCACTTAAGATTGGTGCATTAGCTATTCTTCTCTTCTCTGTGGACAAGTAACTAACAAGAAGCGATTACAAGGGGTTTATTTTGCATTATTATACAGTGGAAACTGGCTTGAAAGCAAACCTTTCCCTTCAAACAGCTGTCAGTATCTATGACAACGAGGAGACGAGCCTTTAGGGGAAAACCAAAACTGTATTGAATCTGTGCTCCCAGCCATGAGCATCACAGCTTCCCACCACTTCAGGCCTTTTCTGGGGACACTAAGAAACATGACTTTGTGAAATTGTGTGATGAAAGGTGCCAGCACTTAGAACATCTGCCCGATGTAGAAAACAAGTATTTTTAAAATGCCTTATGCTGGGGCTGGAGAGATGGCTCAGTGGTTAAGAGCACTGGCTGCTCTTCCAGAGGTCCTGAGTTCAATTCCCAGCAACCACATGGTGGCTTACAACCATCTGTAATGAGATCTGGTGTCCTCTTCTGGCGTGCGGGCATACATGGAGGCAGAATGTTGTATACATAATAAATAAAAAATTTAAAAAAAATGCCTTATGCTAAAAAACTATGCAGCGGTTTTTAAAAGGCATTCACATTATAGAAGATAATCCAGATGTGGTGCTGGACACATGCAATTCCAGAATTTCAGAGCCGAGGCAGGAGAATTTAAAAAAGAGAAAGGCCTGCTCTGTGTGTGTGTGTGTGTGTGTGTGTGTGTAAGACAACACAATGGATTTTAGTGTAACGAGATTTAAAAACAAAGTTCACTGATTCAGTTTCGGCTCCCACACTGCAACCAGCCTTTAAGAAAATACCATTGTTGGGTGCTGGGGATATGGCTCAGTGGTTAAGAGCACTGGCTGCTCTTGAAGAGGATCCAGGTTCGAGTCCTAGCACCGATATGGTGGCTCACAATCATCTGTGATTCTAATTCTAGGCAATCCAGTGCCCCCTTCTGTCCTCCGTGGGTGCACCCACATGCAAGCAGTCAAATCACCCATATACATTAAAAAATAAAATAAATCTTTAAAAATAAACTACTATCTTTCAAGACCGCAGAATCAAAGAACTACCCCACTAATAAATTAAAATACCTATTAAAAACATTTCCCTGTATTCCGGTTCTGACTTTGTTTACCTGAAGTGGAATTTTCTTTAAGATCTCAACCAAAAAGATTGGAGCACAGCAGGGATCTTACTGGCTTTGTTTAGAAGGGAGCTGAACAGCGGCATTCATTCTCTGCTTTTGGACGCCAGAGGATGTGAGCAGAACCTCTGACTCCTAGCCACGTGTTTCTTGCCATGACGGATTAGTGTCCAGACTCCAGAGCCACCATAACTCTCCTTCTGTAAGTGGCTTTTGTCAGGGAATGCTATCACAGCCACAGAATGGTAACCAACACCTGGTCACAGGGGACAGAATAGCCTCCTCTTCAAGTCCCATCCCTGTTAAAGCGGGGAAACAGTCTGGTCCCTGAGGCCAAATTTTATAACATTCTGCTTGACGTTTAAGCTTTCTAATGTGTAAATATCTATCTTCTGTGAAGTGTAAGGTTCTTGTCCTTAGAGCCCAAGAATCCACTCAGGACTCAGGATGACAGATTTTCGGCTGTAAAAGAAAGTTATACCAGAAATAATGATATCCTGGTTTTATGTTATATAGAGAGTTCAAAAGATGAGAAATGATTTTTATTCTGTTTCAAAAACTTAATAATAATTCTGGTTATTTGGCTCCAGGCTTATTTTCATCTCTTCAGGTTTAAGTCCCCCAAACTAAAGTGTTGTCCCACGGGGGCCTGCTTTGCTGGGGGACATTCGCAGGAGGAAATCTTGCATGCCCCTCCGTAGCTGCGCGTTCTCGGCAACCTCCCTCAGGCTTCTGTGGAGCTTCTCCATCTCCTTCTGCTCACTCCTGACGTCTAGAGAGAAGCCGATACGCATGCGCGGTCAGAGACGCAGGCGTGCACGCCCGGTCAATGCTGCTTCAAGAACAGCCCTCTAGACAAAGCCCTCAGCAACCGACACTTAGAATAATCAGATAATCCTGTCTCCTTGTTTTATAAACACCCCAGCCAAACCAGGGAGTCTCTTTGTTACCTGAAGACTTATCTCAGCACGGGTCGCGGGAAGGTCACACTTAAAAAGAGCCTACCCCTCAAAAAGCCCTGGGAGACTGGAGAGCTGGTTCAGTCCCAAAGGGACTTACTGCTCTTGCAGAGGATCTAAGTTCAGCATCCTCAGCAGGCAGAACACAACCTCCAGGGGAATCCCATGCCTCTGGTCACCAAGGATACCTGCACTTACACGCCGCCGCCCGCCCCCCCCCACACACACACACACTTAAAAAAACAGTAGAATTAATCTTTAGGAAAAAGTCCTGGGAACCTTCTGGGTGTTCTCTTAGGCCTCCTCGGAGCCTGGTGAAGGGAGACACAGGGCAGAAGACGCGGCGGGACCTGCCCACATCCCCGCCAGGCAGATCTCTGTCCCTGAGACCTCCTTCCTCACCCAACCTCTATTCCCAGTGAACTTGCCTTGCTCTCTTTTGGAAACGAAGATGCTCATTTTCTAATCTGACTCTGATTATGCTCTCACTGTGGTTAGCTTGCTATTTGTTGTGTACGTGTCTTTGGTTTGGTTTTGGTTTTGATTTATTTGGTGAGTTGTGTGCTTTAACGTTTTTGTTTTGAAATAGGATGTCACGATACAAGCCCAGGCAACCCTCCGGCCTTGGACTCCCAAGTGCAGGAATCGCCGGTATGTGCCAATCAGGACAGCTATGAGGGGTAATGTTGTGGCAGCTTCCCAGGCCACGGTATCCAGACACTCGTCGGATCTAGTCTGTCTGGGAGGTTCTTTTAAACTGGTGAACCCGGAGGACAATCGCCACCGCCCCTACCACCAGCCGAAGGCTGCCCTCCCTCTGAGGAAGAAGAGATTCTCTGATCACCTGGCCTTCACCTGGGCCATCAGTTCATGGTGCTGCAGAGACCACCTCTGGACTCCGACAGAAACTCTTTAGGGTCGCTGGCCTGCTACGCTCTTCCATCAAATGTCTGACATGCCTGACTTCCACAAGTTAACGACCAGTTCTTCAGATACAACCCTCTCCACATCCACAGGCATTCTCTGTGTTCTGTTCTTCTAGAGAACTCTGACCAACACAGTCCTCAGGGTAGAAACTTTAGATGAACCTTGGGTCTGACTCTAGCCGTCATCGGCTCACCATGTGTGAATAAATTTGCCTGAGCCTGGCTTGCTATGGGATCCATGACCAGGAAGTGAGTAAAAGCCCAAGGCCTCTGCCTTGATGCGTGTCTAGAAGGCCTTCCTCCTCACTGCTCTATATAGTCCTACATAGTCATAATTCAAAATCATCCTCTAGAACTCGGCTAACACAGTTTTCCCAGTGTCCAGCCTCAGCTAACACAGCTTCCCCAGGGTTCAGCCTCAGCTAACACAGCTTTCCACACGGTCCAGTCTCGGTTAACACAGCTTCCCCTCAAGGTCCAGCCTCAGCTAACACAGTTTTCCCAGTGTCCAGCCTTGAACTATCTCTGCTTTGCAGCTATGCTAACCATCTGCTACTAAAGTGGACCCTCTCCTTCAGGTCTCAAGTCATTCCTCATGAGTCCCCCCTTGAGCACCTTCCCGGACCATAGATTCTACTACTTACTGGTTTGCTCTTCCCTGTCTCTCTCTTGGGAGACCACAAGGTGACCTTACTCTATTGTTAAGTGGGAAAAAAAATCTGGGCTCTTTAGTCTTGAAGGTTCCATTCCGACAAACCAGGCAATACTTGAATGTACAGTTTGCCATTTGATCCTTTTATAACCTTGGCATCTGACACAGTCTTCCTTCATGATATGCACTTGGTATTGGTGGGGGACGGCAGGAGGAAGAGAACGCTTCGTCTAGGCAGGCAGAACTTAGATCACACTTGGGGTAGTTGTCTGCAACTGGACAGTTGGAAGTATGTATGATACTTCAGCCAGTATGATTTCCTTAAAGGCAATCTATGATACAGTGACTATAAAAACTCAAGTCCCCCTGAGACTTCCTCCACAAATGGCTATACACCACGCATGCTTTCCCGCATGCCTTTCTTCCTCTCCAACACCTGCTGGAGATTGCTTGTACTGCTGTGTCCTGGGCTGAGGTGCTCCACGGCTTCCAGCAGTGGCTCCACTGCTCACTAACCGTGCGTCTCCCATAATCTGTGCTGTGCTCACAGGGGTTTGCGTTGTCTTGCCTTGGGATACCACAGACGCTGCTGCTCTTATAACTTTGTCTGTGCCATTTTGTGCACACACGGGGCTGCTGAGAGGGTAAAACCCTAGATTCCCAGGATGCTGAGCCTCAAGACTGGGGAATTTTGGCAAGAAATTTCTCAATTACTTTTCTCCCCACTTGGCCACCATCTCATTAATACAAGGCAGTTTGATGAAGCTCTGGGCAGGGAAGGGAGGCACAGCCACATTCTCAGGAGAATCTTTTTCCTCTATCACTAGGAGATGGGATCTTTTCTAAGGCAGCATCTTAGAAAAAAGGCTATGGAGAGGGGGAGCTTTTGGGTTGCTATTTGCCAATGGCCAGCTATAGAAACTTGGGAGTAGCTGGGCGGTGGTGGTGCACGCCTTTAATCCCAGCACTCAGGAAGCAGAGGCAGGTGGATCTCTGTGAGTTCGAGACCAGCCTGGTCTACAAGAGCTAGCTCCAGGACAGGCTCTAAAGCTGCAGAGAAACCCTGTCTCGAAAAAACAAAAAAAAAAAAAAAAGAAAAAGAAAAGAAAAGAAAAGAAACTTGGGATAACCATGGCCTAGGCTGTCTCTTTTCCCTGCATCTAAAAGATGGAGCACCAGCACTCGGGAGGCAGAGGCAGGCGGATCTCTGTGAGTTCGAGACCAGCCTGGTCTACAAGAGCTAGTTCCAGGACAGGCTCCAAAGCCACAGAGAAACCCTGTCTCGAAAAACCAAAAAAAAAAAAATAAATAAATAAAAAAAAATAAAAGATGGAGCAATGGCTAGTATCTCTGAGGACTGGGGAGACTTACACAAGATGGCACCCACTGAGTCCAAGCACTTGTCTCTGTTGGGTCCTCTGTAGAGTAGGACAGTCAAAACCATTATCTGCAGAACTTGTTCTAGAAATTCCAAACTTGGTGTCTGTGCTTTTACATTTTTATTATTTATTTTCATTTGTATGTGTGTTTTGCCTGCATACTTGTGTGTGCATCATTTGTGTGCAGTACCCACAGAGGTCAAAAGAGAGCATCAGATCTGGGACTAGAGATGCAGAGAGTTGTGAGTCACCATGTGGGTGTGGCGAGTTGAAGCCAAGTCCTCTGGAAAAGCAGTCAGTGTTCTTAACTGCTGAGTCCCACCCACTTTGGTATCTTTGAATTCAACCAGGGGCAACTGCACAACTACCCTTCATTCAAAGGTTTTTCTACTTACCCACAAGCTCCTTGTAGAGACCATCTCCCTGGGGGGCAGCAAGGGTCAGCATGGTAGTGATGCTTCCCTTGACCCTCTCAATGATTCCATGCTACATGACAAGAACATCAGATCGTTAGGATAGAGCAGCCTACAGGAAAGAATGAACCTCACTGGGTCCCCACCCCAAGCTGTAGATGACCCCAGAGGGCTATCAGAGGAAGGCATTCTCATCGGCTCCTTCCTGCCTCTGCAGCTCCCTCCCTGCCTATGCGGATGCACGGCAGGCTGTCTTCTGAAGGCAGCCTACTGAATCTGGAGCTAAGGAAGAGATGCAGCTTCAAACTCACAGTCCTCTCCTGCATGAGTCCTGGGTGGTTATCTATCACCATTGCCCCGTGCAGCATACCCTGTTAGACAGGACCGACTCTTCTTACCAAAGGCCTGAGGAATGTCTTCCTATTGTTCTCAACCTTCTGAGCACCTAAAACCACTGTCTGCCCTCCTCTGTTTCTTATATCTCCTGTGGCAGATACCAAGACTCCTTCCTCCAGCCTGGTGAACTCTAGTCTTGAAATCAAATCTCACTTCCTAGCCTTATACTTCTTCAATGCCAGAACAAGGGCCCCTACCTTGAGCTAGTAAATTCAGCTCACTGGGCCTTAGCATCCTTGTCTATAAGATCAGGGAGAGGGAGAGCTATAGCTCTCTAAACCAGATATAGTTACCTCACTACGGTAACAGCAAATCAGCAAGCTGCCTGTGGTATTTTGAATGAAAATGGCTTCCATAGGCTCACAGTGAGTGGCACTGTTAGGAGGTGTGGCCCAGTTGGAGGAAGTATGTCACTGGGGTTGGGCTTTGAGGTTTAATAATGCTCAAGCCAGGCCCAGTGTCACTCTCTTCCTACTGCCTGAGGATCAAGATGTAGAACTCTCAGCTTCCTCTCCAGCACCATGTCTGCCTGTGGGCCACCATGCTTCCTGCCATGATAACAATGGACTAAACCCCTGAGCTGTAAACCAAGCCCCATTAAATGTTTTCCTTGATAAGAGTTACTATGGTCATGGTGTCTCCTCACAACAATACAACCCTAACTAAGACACTGTACAACTGATCAGTTTAGCAGCGACTAAATCAATACATTCAATACATTCAGTAGAATAGTCTTCTGCTCTTCAGTTTACGATAACGTTATAAAGGGATCCACTTATTTTTATTTTTAGTTAGTTAGCTAGCTAGCTAGTTTATAGAGGGAGGAGGCACAGGCAGCAGCACACAGACAGAATAGAATAGAAGACTACTTGTGGCAACCGGTTCCCTCTTTTCACTATGTAGGTCCTGGGGATGGGACTCAGATCACCAGGCCTGGCAGCAAGTGCCTTTCCTTGCTGATCCATCTCATCAGCCCAGAGGTCAGTTTAAAAACAGGAAAATTTCTCACACTAAATATGTATAAAACAAAATCCCATCCATTCGGCAGGACAAAAATATTTAAACAAATAAAAGTTGACTAATATGCTTTTTTTTTTTTCCTTTTTCTTTTCTTGGTTTTTCAGGACAGGGTTTCTCTGTTTAGTCCTTGCTGTCCTGAAACTCACTTTGTAGACCAGGCTGGCCTTGAACTCACAGAGATCTGCCTGCCTCTGCCTCCTGTTGAGTGCTGGGATTAAAGGCACGTGCTACCACCACCCAGCAAAAGTTGACTAATATCCTTGATGGAGTCAGAGGATGGAGCACAAGATGATCTTACCCATTCTTATTTATCCACATATCTATGATTTAAGCTATATATCGGTGTATTAGTCCCTTTTCAGTAGCATGTTTCATTGAGTAGCTTAATGATACCATTTCTACATACTCAGTGGAGATTGGCGCTATAGAATTTGGTCAGTTTCTCACATGTATTTCTGGTCTGTGGTACCATGCTAACGAGTGGAATCAAACAGCTGCTATTAAACAAGATAGCTCTCATCTAGGCCAAGGGAAGTTCCCTGCTTTATACAACAGAGACTGGGTTTTCTGAAACACACAGGGGAAGTTGGGAAGAAGCAGGAGAGACAATCTCGGGGAGGTTAGTAAGGAGTTGGCCTGATGCTGCCACAAGCTAGCTTCCTCTGGTGGGTAGGATGGAGGTCAGCCAAGCCTGAACTGGGACAGAAGACTTTGGAGCCTCATGGCCAGGGAGGGGCTAACAAGACCAAGATGAAGGTTTTCTGTTATTGGGAAGGAGAAGCTAAGAAACCCAGAGCCAAGACATGCACATCTGACACATAGAGATGACAGGATATTTAGGTCCAACAGGAATCTTAGGAACCATATCAGAAACAGATGGACTAAAATTGAATCTGAGCCAGGTCCTACCACTCACTGACCTATGGTTATAGTCTGACATTTTCTTACTAAAATTATACGGAGCCAAGCTTTCTGATTATGCTACTGTTGGATACTGGCACCATGCCACCTGATCCTGAGCTCTCTATTTAGCCCTGCCTCCCGGTAGCTGTGACCTCTTGGCTCATCTCTTCTGCCTGGGTTTGTTGATACACAGAAGGGATACAGCAATAGTACCACCTCACAGACTTGCCGGGGATTCAGTGAAGGAATGCACGCCAAGATTCAAGCACCCACCTAACTATCATGGCCCCTGTCCTATGGATGAGTTTGCAGAGAGATATGACAAGGGACAAAGCTGAAGGGGTTGTGTTTCTAAAGTCACAGCCCCATGATGTAGTCGACAGTAGCGTTTGGTGGCAGGGAAGAAAGGATGCTAAGCACTGTGGGCACTGTCTAGGCCCAGGGCAGAGGGCATTCGGCTCTACTTGGCCCAGGGGTCTACCATTTCTCCTGTACCAGCTCCCCCGGGGCTGAACCACACGCTGCAGAGGCAGAGTACCTTCAGTTGTTGAAACTGGTGCCACATCCTCTCTTGAGCCCTCTCAAACATGCCCTCCGCTACCTGCCGCTCCACCCCTCTTCGGATGGCACCCTTCATTCTCTCACAGGCTCTCCTGCCAGCGATCTGAGCTGCCTCTGACCAAGAAAAAAAGATAGCCACAGTCACATGATAGCAGGGGCTTGCTGAGAAATCTGTGGCATCAGAAGAAAAGCCAGGCATGCAAGCAAGCAAGCAAGCAAGCAGAAAAGACTCTCTCTCTCTCTCTCTCTCTCTCTCTCTCTCTCTCTATATATATATATATATATATATATACATATATATACATATATATATCATACATTATGTAAAAAACCACCATCCAAGAAGGGGCCTGAGAGTTGACCCACAAGCATTTAAAGAAGGTACAAGTGAACACTGTGCCCTAAGCTATAGGCCAAGGGCTCAGTCAACTTGTAGACCGAGAGGCCCCTCAGTTCCTTTCCCTGCATTCTGCTACTGTCTCAGCGTCTAGGATGAGAGCAGTACAAGAACTCAGGTTGGATGGATGGGTTCTTAGAAAGCTGCCGGCAGAGCAGGAAGTTGATAGGAAATGGCATTCCAGAAAAACAGGAAGAGGAAGTGCTTCCCTGGGGACTACCTTCATAGCAGGGCTTCAGGTCGTTTTGAATGGAGCTGGTGACAGACTCGTAGATCTTCCTCTTCCTCCGGAGGATGTGGCCCTCCAGGCCTCCCAGGATGGCACTTATCTGAGAAAGCATGTTAACAGATATTTGGGATGGTTCCTCCGACAAAGGCAGTCAGCTGTGCCTATGTGTGTGTGCCTATGTGTGTGCCACCCCACCCTCCTGCCTTCTGTTAGGCTGGCTGTTGTGATGACCAATATTGTCACCTTGACAGGATCGAGAATAACCAAGGAAACAAGCCTTTGCAGAGGATTTTATAGATATGAGGTTAACTGATCCACAGAAATCATACATCAAATGTGGGTAACACCACTCCATCCAGGAGGGTCATGGACCAAAAGGAGAAAGCAAGGCCAACCCCCATATTCATCACTCACTGCTTCCTGAATGTGGGTGTCATGTGAGTAGCTGCCACCATGATTTACCCTCAATGGTGGCCTGTGCCCACAAACTGTGAGCCAAGATAAACCCTTCCTTCCTCAATTTGCTTTTGTCTGGATTTTATTGGAAAAGTAACTAACACAGTTGTCTGCACGCCGTCCCGACAGCTCAGCTGCCGGCTCTCCATGGGCAAGGACTCTATCCAGAGTGTCATTATCCCCTAACGGAGCCCCTGCACAGTACCTGGTACAAATCATACTCTACAAAGTGTGTACCAAGTAGAGCAGAGAGTCAGGGAATGTCTTTGAGAGGCTAGGGGCACCAGCATAAGTCCTAGCGTTGCCATGCGATTCGAGTTAGGCCTGGAGGAAAGTGAGTCACACGCAAGAGCCTAAAGTTGTCAATACTAGCAAATGACATGAAATAAGATGATGATGATGATGATGATGATGATGATGATGATGATGATGATAGTAATAATAACAACAATGATGATGATGATGATGGCTGACTCCTCTAAGCTTTGCTTTTTGGCTCATTCATAAAATCGGCAGAAATGATGGCGAGGTTAGTGCCAATCTTATTATGGGATGCACATTATTGTACATTTAAGTGTTCTGTGAATATCCTGGGGTCTGTGTCAACTTCACCACTTCAGATGCCCCCATTAATTGCTTCTCCATGGAACAAAGCTCTCCTGAGTGTCCTATGCCTCCATGGTGGTCTTAGGACCTCTTCTCTCATCTGCATCCTGCCATGTCTTATATCTCACAGGGCCCTGAAGAGATACATCCAGGGATAAGAAAGCCAGGGCTCGTCTTTTCCACCCTCTCTGAGGAACATACTTCCTGGATTAGGAGGCCTCTCTTGTAGCCATTGCATTTCCAGCCATTTCTTATCCCGGTTTCTGCCATCCTCTCTTCTAGGGAACGCTTGAAAGCATCTATGTGCACCATCAGAGCAGAGCCACTCGGCTTCCCATCCCTAAGGAAGAAAGCCATGGAACAGATTAAGAGACCGTGGTGCTGACTCTGCGGACAAGACAAGCATGAGACAAGCTCGCTCTCTTTTATTACTTTAAAGAAAACCAATGAACGGTAACAGCTGTCAGATTCCCCCACAGTGTGCCAGACACTGGGCTGTTCTAAGCCTTTGGCCTTAAGGTCTATATGTCATTATGATGGTGCCTATTTTATGGATGAGAAAACTGAGATACATAGGGAATGGTCAACATGCCCAAGATCACACAACTAGTAAGGGGCAGAGATCGGGCTCCAAACTCACTGTCTGTGATTGCCAGTGCTTGCATTAGGGAAGGCAGGACTTGAACCTTTAGACACAGGAGAGATGGGAGGAAGTTAAATGGAGGAGGAGTTCTCCTCTTCAGAATATCTGAGGAGGAAGAAGCAGCAGGCCACTAAGGAAGAGTATGAGCTTGGAATCCTGGGGTTTTTCCATGATCTGGGGTTCCTGGGAAAGTCTCACAGTTCTTCACGGTCCACTTGTTCATGTGTAAAGGACCAGAGCCACTCTGTAGAGTCACAGGGAGCATTTGATGACTCACGCAGATGCTGATTAGCATGGCAGATGCAGGTTGTACTGAATGATGCTCTACGTCTATCCGACAGGGTCGGGTAGAAGATGGTACGGCAGGACCCAACTGTGTTTAAAGAATGGGGGGGGATACAGAAGGGATACCTGGGGGCAGGCTGCTGCACTGGGGATCTGAGGAACCTCCTTCTGTTGATGGAGGAGAGTTAGAGGCCAGGGAACATGGCCCACAAGCCATGTTCATGAGCAATCATGCGCCAAAGGCAGACAGCATCCTCCCTGAGCCACGTTTTCTTTTAACACTCAGGGAACGTTCCGAAGGCCTTGTACTTGCTGTATTCTACACTCTCCAATCAAAATACCCTGTGCGAGGGCTCAGATCCCTAAGAAAACGAATCCCCTGCTGCACGTAGGAGATATTTGGAAAATAATGGCAATCATAATATTAGTCTGCAAGCAACATCTCCATCTGTACCCGGGTCACCCTGGGAAATTTTTAAGTAAACCAAACCAAGATGGCTTTTGTGTTGTGCCAGAAGCTAAGCTTTCCTTCTCAAATAACCAGCTACTCTTTACACTTTCAGAGCCAAGGAAATAAATTCTTAAATCCGAGGCTCGGGCTTGATGTCCTGCAGATGTGTATTCATGAGAGAGTAAGATGAAAGATTCTTTACCTAAAAATGCCTCCAAACACAGGGTCGATCTGGTCATAGATAGGCTGAGAGAGGGCTTCGTTGAGGTCGATTCTGGCCAGAGTCCTGGAGGCGTAGACGCCATTTTTGAGGCAAACAGCTTTCAGGGTCTGGTGAAAACCTTGGTTTCCTCTGCTTCTCTAGACAATTAAACAATGAATTAGCAAGTCAGTGGGAAGTAGCTAGAAAGTCACAGGGTCAGATTCTCACTGTTATTGGTCAAAATTCGTTACTGAGAATCTTAGGATGGAAATGAGACAGCACAGTCTTGCAACATTTGTCCTCAAGGCATTAAGCGATCAAGGTCACATCTCTAGGTTGACTGGGAGCCCCTGCCTGGATTTCCAAAGTGTCTCAGGTTCATGTCAATCACAAGCCTCTATGGTGAATAATACTGACTGTCCACATGACAGACTCTCGAATCGCTTAGGATACAAAATTCTGGGCAAGCTTAATCTAACTCTAGATTAATTTAACTGAGTTGGGAAGACCAGTACTAAATGTGAATGGCACCATTCTATCAACTCGGGTCCCAGGATGAATTCAAAGGAGAAAGCAAGCAAGACACTGGCATTCATCTCTCTCTGCTTCTGGGCTGCAGAGTCAATGTGACCAGCTGTCACTCCTAAAGCCACGCCACCCCCACCACGATGGACTGTGCCCTCAACCTGGGAGCCAGAATGAGCCCTTCCTTCCTTAAGCTGTTTCTCACTGGGTATGTTGTCACCGATACACTAATTCGCCTTTCCAGACAATTTTTTTGGTTTGCCCGTCTCCTCACTTGTCAGTCTCTAATGCCAGGAAGTCGGATTGTTGAGCTCAGGCCCAACGCCTCAGCCATCTTCATGTTCACCTCTGACAAGGACTCAAGTAGTGATTGACAACTATTTGTTAAATGAGAAATTATGGGAAATTATGGGATAAATGAAAAAGTGTACTACAGACTAACAGTAAGTATATATCTTGGAATCTCTGAGGAACAGTATAAATTTTGTTGAATATTTAATGAAATACAATTGGAGTCATCACCCCGTCAGCTAGGTTTTCTTTTTTCTCTCCCAAGCCTATGTATATTTTTAAACATACTGTAAACCATTTAGAGGGGTTTTTTTATTTGGTTTTCTCTTTTTCTGAATCTGTCTTTACTGTATATCTCTGTCTTTGACCACATGAGTTTTTAATCTGCTAAGTGTCATAGCTAGGATTAAGAGGTTTTGGTGGCTGGCTCTGCCCCCATTCCTTGGATTTCCTGAGAATCTACCTTCATGGCAGAGATACTGGTAGGAGCCACGTTATATTGCCACAACTCTGCGGAGTTTCTAGGTCCATGCCACCACCAAGAAGCATGCCACTGGCAGCTCATAAACACCACTTAAGTGTTTGGTAGCAGGGCCTCTTAAAAGAACCACTTTTGCTGCTAATGCTGAGTCAGGAACCCTCTCATAAAGGAGCCGCACCTCTGCTTGCCTCTAGATAACAGAGCCCACCCAAGAAAATGCTGCTGCCAAGAAGTGTGGGCCCATATTTCGATATGGTATAGCAGCCAGGCTATCTAGCCATAGTTCCCTACCTGAGGTGGTCACGTGACCTTCTAGACAGGCTGTCGCTAACCTAACAAAAGGTCAGGAAGTTGTTTTGCTCCTTTCTTTGTAAGTTGGAAGATGCCTGATAGAGATGCTGATTCAAGCCTACCTGACAGCTAGCATACACAGCAGACAGGTAGATGCCGACATGACTAAAAACCATTCACCTGGTTACCTAGAAGACAGAATGCTAATGTATTTACCCCGCAGTTAAGTTTTGGTATAAATACCATTTGGAGAATAAAGCAGGAGGAATTCTTCAGCATGTGAACTCAGGATATCATGAGGGCCCATGGAGATTCTCCTTCCTGATAAATCATATGAGTTGTGTGTATCTTTATTCCCACACGTCCATGCCGGTCCAGGGAGAGATAGTTTATGTTGGGGTCTGGTCCAGAGAGAAATAATTTATGGTCTGGGCTAGCAACAGACCCCAACAAAGAAGCCATGCTTGATTCTGTTCTTTCATATCTAGAATCTCTTCCCAAGCTCTCTCAGTCTCTTGGGTTTTATGTGGATATAGTTATGAAATTGTTGGGCACCATTTGTTGACAGAAGTTTCTGTCCAACCTAGTCCTGTAGCCTTTTAGTCACAAATAAATACGCAGAGGCTTGTATTAATTATAAACTGTTTGGCCTAATGCTCAGGCTTATTACTAACTAGCTCTTACAACTTAAATTAACCCATAATTCTTATCTATGTTTAGCCACATGGCTTTGTATTTTTTTTCCCAGCAAGGCATTCTCATCTAGCTTCCTCTGCAGCTGGCTTGCGATTCCTGATTCCACCCTTTCTCTTCCCAGAATTCTCTTAGTCTGGTCGTCCTGCCTATTATTTCCTGCCTGGCTACTGGTCAATCCTCATTTTATTAGTCCAATAGAAGTAACTTTTTGTTTGTTTGTTTGTTTTTTGAGACAGGGTTTCTCTGTTAGCTTTGAAGCCTGTCCTGGAACTAGCTCTTGTAAACAAGGCTGGCCTTTGAACTCACAGAGATCTGCTTGCCTCTATCTTGTGAGTGCTGGGATTAAAGCTGTGGGCCACCACAGATACAAGTGACAAATCTTTATACTGTACAAGAGCATTACCCCATAGCAGAGACTTTTAAGGAGGTCATTAAGGGTAAGTGAGATCTCAAAGGTGGAGCCCGAATTCAATAGAATGGGAGTCCTTATAAGAGAGACACTAGGTATGTTGCAGCAGATACACACACACACACACACACACACACACACACACGGAAAAAATATAAGGGACACCATGAGCAGGTCACTGTCTCCTAGTCAGGGAAATAGGTCTCAGCAAACACTGCCAACATCTGACTTTCCAGCCTCCTGAGCATTTCCTGTTACTCAAGTCACCCTCTGTGCCTGTGATACCCTGTCATGACTGCTGAGCAAAATGACAGAACTCTCCTTTCACCTCTTAGTCTTAACAGAATTCTTCCCCGCATTTACAGGGTACTTCCATCTTTGAGAAACCCCACACATCTGACTGATATGTAAAACTATTTATGCCAAGCAAGCAGCTTGAAAGGTGTTCCTTCTGTCTAACATGACCGATAATGCCATCAGTGCCAGGAGATACTTAGGGCAGACACCTAGCATTCCCATTCTATGGAAGCGATGATCGAGAAATCTCTAAACGGTCTTAACATACTGAATGGTTTGTGCCTTAGCCAGATGTTTACTGGAAATGACCCTCAAACTAAGAAACTCAAACCCTGAAGCCCAGTACTTCCACTGCTGAACAGCAGGCTTCATTTTCCCAGGCTAATCTGAAACCCTCACCAATCCTCCAGAGTTAGGTAAGATTACGGGTGTGAGCAAACCATGTCTTGCTTTCTTCTAGCTCCTTCTAGAAAGCAAGGTGATGGTATCAGAGGCATTTGTATAGCAAATAGACCTTGCTGAAGAGAAGAAAAGGCCACTCACCACCAGGCATGTCCCGAGGATACGACGGTAGGAAGCCCTGGCCACCTGGACGCCTGCCTGCAGGGGCTGCTCCATGCAGGCAAAGCACTGCTCAATCCCCTTCTCCAGCAGCTCTGTCTTCTCCTCCACAAATCGCCGCAGGCCACCCACGTTCCAGTGTTCAGTCTAGGGACCAGGTCACAAGGAGCATCAGATTCCCTAAACTCTGTTCTACGAAAACCCGTCACTAGCGCAAGCTTTAACCTGCGGTTCAACCAGAGGAGATTAATCCTTGCTGTCTGCAGAAGGCATCCTTGGTGCACAGACATCCTTGGGTTTCTTAGCATGGAAGACAGAACAAAAATGGCTGTTGCAATTTATTTGGGGTGTCAAACCCACAGCCTATTTGAGGAAGTAACTGACTAACTATCTCTACTCTGTTTTCTTCATAGTGCAGAAATCTTTAATCTTTTACCATATGACAATTCAATTATTATGAAAACAAAATTTGGGTACTGGCAAGAATCGAAATGAGACAAGACCAGGCACTGGGGTGAATATGATCAAAATACATTCTACACATGTATGAAAATGTCATAATAAAACTCATTCACGTGGATGATTAATACATGCAAATGTAAAATGCAACCAAAACTTTAAAAGAAAACAGATTTTCTCAATGCCATCTGAATTGACAAGCATTTCACGGTCCTTGGCTTTACACAAAGCAGTTTTGAGGGCGGTGTTTGAATGTGCCCTCCATTTTAAAATCTGAAGGCCTAAGTTTCTGTGTTCCTAGTCAGCTGCTAAGTGAATGGACCTGGACCTTCACCCACACTTGGATAAGCAAAGCTGTAAGATCATAGAAATAAAGCCACAACCCCATCTTCCCGGAAGAATGCTGCTGACCGAGAAAAACAACACGCCCAGGCATGCATTGTATGGCGCTGTTGTCTGCATAATGAACTACATAGGTGAGGGCGACCTCATGACTGGGTGATAATGTCCGGGCCTAGGTGTGTGGGAAGCATCCATCTGTATCCATGAATAGACACACTGTGAGGATTACACACTGATAAGGTTGGTAAGGTCACAGTACTCAGAACAAATCCCTGCTGTAAAGGGCTAGATATCAAACACAGGAAGAGGGGAAGCCGGACTTTATATGCATTAGTCCAGGGCTCATTTGACATCGAAATGTCAGGACCAACTTCCTGTCGATCCAAAAAATAGCCACTTACTGAAAATCACTAACTATCCCCAGATCTAAACTTCTGGTTAGAAACACGATCTTGAGAAAAATGATGAAGCACACACATGTTAGGGTTGATTTCTTTCTTTCTTTTTCAGGAATCCAAAGGCACTGACGGAACTCTTGCCTTCCAACTTTCCCATCAAAGGATCAAGACCGACATCGGAGGCCAAGGAATTTTGAGGAAAGCTGCCACAATTCCCTTAGACCTCCCTCGGCGACATTCTCCTCAGCCTCTGCCCCTGTGTCTTTAAGGTTTAGGTTTGGAGGGGTGGATGAGCCCCCAGGGCCTGCACTTCAGAGAGGGCAAAGAACAGCAAACAGGGACAGACACTTCCAGGTTTGGTCTCAAAATATCCTGTCCTTGTCTGTAAAACAAGCCGCCCACGCACGGCATCATTCTTGATTTATTTTCCATCGGCACTTCCAAAAGCAATCTAGTATTGGGCAAAAAGGCAAATTTCACCCCACAGAACTTTTTCAGGGAACAGAAAGGTCAAACCCTTCCCTAGCCATTTCAGAGGACAATAGTCAAATCAGAGATGGAAAAGAAAAAAAAAAATCTCAGATGCCCAGAATTTTGCTTTGCTTTGTCTCATGAGCTAAGCCAAAACAAAGCCGAAGGAGTGTGACAAACGGCTGTGTTTGATTCCCCTTTTGCCGTCTTCCAAACCCGGCATTGGCCAAAGCGCGGCTCTGTTTATTTTTACACTGAGGTCAGGTCTCCAGTCTCTGCCTATTCTTGCCACCTGTCAGGCTCAAGCCTGCCTTCCTTTCCGGAGCCAGGATCAGCCCCAGCATCTCTTCCAAGAGCCTGCTTAGCCCCTCCCCTTCCCGGACTAGTCAATCAAGTAGATCTGATGGTCAAATCCATGTGTGGAAATAGACAAGGAGCAAAGCAAATGTTGTTTACTCGGAACCACCATTGCTTCGGTTTGGGGGGGACAAGCCCCCATGTGGTTGGTTAGTTAGGGATTCAAAATTGTTTTCTGTGCCTGGTTAAAGGTTAGGGAAACTAGTCACCAAGCCTGGCCAGTTGGAGCTGTTGGCTACAGAAGTTGTCCAGCTTCCTGGATTGTGACTAGAGATGGCTATCTGATCTCCGGCCAGGCTTCAGACTAGGAGCCAGCAGGCTGGCTTCCTAACTGGGTGCAGAGGGTAGGGCGCTGGCTTGCTGGACACCTGACAGTAGGGTATAAATCTGGGCTCTGTTTTCACATGCAGTCTGGTTGATGTCTGAACACTCAGTCTCTTAGAAAGAAACAACGCAGTTAGCGACTGTGGAAGGGGCTGGTTTTTCTACCTACATCTCCAAGTGTCCTTTTTGGCAGCTAGCTCCCTTCTGTTAGGGCGGGGCCGTCTATCAGAGAGAAACCTGTCCATTTCTGTGACAAACGTAATTTTTACCTGACTTTCCCAAGGTCTGCATTCGAGACTGTGAAGAGAAACGTCTGGACTCTGGCTGACGCCCCTCTTCTCCAGACTCCTTCCTTTCACGGCACCACTGCCCTTCCTGTTTGTCACATTCCAGTGAGACAAGTCCCCCTACAGGCTCCACCCCCTCCCCATAGGCCCATGCTATTCAAACACTTATCCCCATCCGGCAGAGCTGTCTGGGGAGGCTGTGGAACCCTCCGGACAGAGGCTAGGGCCTCTCTGGCACACAGAAGGCCCTAGGTCAGCAGAGGTGGACCTTAAGGATTATAAGGCAGCCTTCCTTCTACTCAGCGCTCACTGTTGCCTGTTTGGCCACCAAGATGTGAGCAAGCTGAGCTGCTCGTGGCCCTCCACCATGGCGGACGGTATCCCTTCGACTGTGAGCCACAATAACCTTACTGCCTTCAGTCAGTTTTTTGTTTGTTTGTTTGTTTTATTTTGCTTTGTTTTCTGCCAGGTATTACCTAACAGCGACCAGGAAAGTAATTAATGCGGACTGGGATTCTGAAGGCAAGTCGGAGAAAGAAGCCCCCAAAGGTCAGTTAAGGTTTACACAACATGAGCCTGGTATGGATATCCAGTATGAGTCACTAAAACATGGACATCCAAGGGGCTGAGAGTCAGTGCAAAACGGATGATGATGCCTGGATGTCTGGTAATCCCAGAAGATAGCTATATAAGCTGTTATATAACTGTCTGGGGCAGAGTTCCTCTTTGTCTATATATGTGTGTGTGTGTGTGTGTGTGTGTATGCATGAATGTGACCTTGAAGTCAGAGGCCTAAGCCTTTGCCTTTGCCAGCCTGTGTTTGCCAGTCAGTTATCTCCATGTGGTCTATGAACCAGTCTACACATAGGCCTGTGCCTGCCCTTATGTGACCCTTGTGTGCCCGAGCCTGCCCTTACGTGACCCTTGTGTGCCCGTGCCTGCCCTTACATGACCCTATGTGCCCGTGCCTGTCTCTATGCGATCTTTGTGTACCTGGGTGCCCACCTAGCAGCCTTCATCTGATGGGAATCAAGAGTTCTCATCTGCCTCTGCAGCCTCACACTCTCTCCACCCTCTGGAAGCCCTCCCGCTTTCCTGGCATGGGGGCACGGACCTCACAGCGTACCAGAACATGAAGGGAACCCACGGGCAGATGAGCCATCTTTTAGATGGCAAGTATCATCTCCAGTGCAATAAAGGATAGGGTGTCTATAAGCCAAGTCACCCAGCCATCATTTAAATACATCCCGTCTTGTTTAGGTCTCAGGAGAAACGCCATGTATCCAAGTATTGGGACATGTTCCTTTCAGTAAACCTGTCCAGGTAAAATATCCCTTCTCTTATGCCCCAGTGTTATGATTTCCCCATTCAGTCATCATTTTCCCCTCTTAGACCCTAAAGGCATTATATCTCCTGTGACAGGAAAAGAAGAAAGCATCCTAGGTTAATTTCCTGGTGTGGCAACGGAGATGCCCTACTGTTCCAGTTTGCCATCTTCTGTTGGATTGTGATAAATGCCAAGACCAACTAGGGGAGGAAAGGGTTCATTTATGTTAAGGGTTGCAGCCCATGATAATGTAGGGAAGCCAAGGCAGGAGCTGGAGCAGAGACCTTTGAGGGACACTGTGCACTATCTTGCTCCACCTGGCTTACTCAGTTCTCTTTCTTATACAGCCCAGGTCCACCCGCCTCACAGTGGCAATGCCAATAGTAGGCTGGACCTCCCTACACCAAGAAAATGCCCCCCCAGTCATGCCAATGGGTCAATTTGATGAAGGCAGTTCCACAGCTGAGGCTTCCTCTTCCCGGTGTGTCACAGGCTCACATCTGAGGTAACTATGACACCTGCCCAAGGTGGCATATAAAACCATCGAGGGGTCTTCCTAACTTACATCTGTTCAAGCAGACTGCGAGACAGCCCAGGGGTTTTCCTTACCAGCAGGCTTTCCTCTGGGTTGAAAGTGTCAGTGAGGAGCAACAGACCAAAGGCTTCAGTGACATACTTGGTTACCAGCCTCCTCTTCTTGTCCAAGACCCTTTTTCTGATATATTCTCTTAACTTGGGAACTTCTGGAATTCACAAGCAGCACAGATAATATTCAAAGAAAAGACCAGGCATTTATAACAACAGAATTCATAAAGGTAGTTCATGAAGCCATTGCCTGGCTTGGGGAACATGCCACACTCCTGCTCCCTAAGCACCATGCATTCACCTGTGCACACATCTGTTAAGACCTGTGTAGACATAATCCCAGTAGGCTCAGACTAAGACCCAGCTTGATGAACCCTCATTTAGCTACCAAGAGCCCTCGGGTGCACATGGACCTCAGGATCCTCTAGTCTTTCTTTGTGCTCATGGCCAATGCCACCTAAGTTGGCTTTCCCTTTCATCTTTGCACATGGATGATCATTGGCTCCTTATTTAGGCTCAAAATTATGCAAAGAAAGGAGCCGTGTCTTTGATTTTCCCTGCCTCACAGACAAACATGCAATGTGCATTCATTTACTATGTCTGATGCCTATAGCTGGGCAATTGAAGAACCACAAGCCATTAACTAAGGAAATAGCAACCCATTGTTGTCTTGACTGTTACTGACTCTGGTATAATTTGGAAGAGAGAAGAATTTTGGTCTCAGATACACAACAACACAAGGAGGAAAAAATTGATTATACACACATAAAACACACACACACATTCACACAGCACATAGTACATGCTAGTAGGCATAGAAGCTGTGGTAAGTGGGAATAAAACTTGCCTGTGGCATGGAAAATTCTAGAGCAGGATGTGTAGATTGCAAGCTTATTCTTTCGAATGTTAGTGGTTGAGGTTAAAAAAAAAATTAGAAATTACCACTTTCATCCTCAGTAAGGAAGGCCTGCTGCCAGTACTCGTGAGCGCTGACTGTGTACACCAGATCCGAGGCTTCCAGAACCTTGGAGTCAGCTGGCAGTTTTCTCTGCAGTAAGAGAGACATGCAGAGAGCACAGTAGGTCAAGTGTGGGGAAGGAACATCAGAGGCCGCAGAGGAACTCTTGGCAACCTCAGCTCACTCACTTTCGGTTCTGCAAGAGTGCCTTGGGGGAACAAACGTGAGGCGTGAGCATGCGCACATGCGTGCACGCTTCTGAACGCTGAGATCAGGGGTCGATGTTAAGTATGTTTCTTAATTGCTTTCCACACTGTTATTACGATTATAATTACTATTATTACTATCAATTACTATTACCATTGCCATTACTGTTACTTGAGTCACAATCTCTCACGGAACGTGAAGCTCACAGCTTCAGAGAAAACGGCCGCCAGCATGCCTCAGGGCTCCTCATATCTCTGCCTTCCAGCACCAGGATTTCAGGCACTGGGGATCCAAAGCCAGGCCCCTCCTGCTTTACCAAGCGAGTCACCTCCCCTGCCAACATTATTCCTATGTTAAGTTTTGCCAGCTGCCCACTCTTAGCAGGCTCATAAGGAAACTGATGTCTGGACAGAATTCTCTTAACTATGAAGTTAAAATTTCAATTACAGCTGGAAATGAATAGAGAAAATGGCTCAAATGTAAATGTGCAAAGGAGGATCCTGCTTAGGAAAATAAATGTTCTTAAGTACCACGGGGCTCGGGGCGGGGCTCAGCAGCAGAGTGTGTGCTTAGCAATGTGTGAGGCCCTGGGCTAAGTCCCAGAACCAAACACGGAAAGCCCAAAAGTATGCACTGTTGGCAGAGGTAAGCTGAAACCACTGTATTCCCGCTTCTGAGGGCTGGTTGTCACGTGGCTTCCCACCTCTGCCTGAGTGGTACTAATGGATAGACTAGCAATGTTGGGGGTATCCACAGCACAGGAGTTGGCACACAGTGCAAATCAGAAGGGTCAGATGCTACTATTTTGTTCCATTTTGTTTTAAACAGATGGTTTTTAAACATTTCCCAGGATACAACCAGGCAAAGAAATGTCCTACAAAAACAAAACTTTCTTCATGTCCTACAAAAGTTAAAGTTTCCTTTTAAAATAATATTTTATAAATTCTTTGAGAATTTCAAAATTTTCATATAATGTTTTGTTTTGGTTTCGTGTTTTGGTTTTTCAAGACAGGGTTTCTCTGTGTAACAGCCCTGGCTGTCCTGGAACTCCCTTTGTAGACCAGGCTGGCCTCCAACTCACAGAGATCTGCATCTGCTTGCCTCTGCCTCTTGAGTGCTGGGATTAAAGGCATGCACCACCACTGCCTGGCCATACAATGTGTTTTGATCATATTTACTCACAACTCTTTTTTTTTTTTTTTTTTTTTTTTTGGTTTTTCGAGACAGGGTTTCCCTGTAGTTTCTAGAGCCTGTCCTGGAGCTAGCTCTTGTAGACCAGGCTGGCCTCGAACTCAGAGATCCGCCTGCCTCTGCCTCCCGAGTGCTGGGATTAAAGGCGTGCGCCACCACCGCCCGGCCTACTCACAACTCTTAACTTCTCCCAGATCCACAAAAGTTTCTTGCTGAATAATCATACTCATTTCAATATGGAGTAATTTACTTTTAATCTTGAGATATGTACCTCTGTCCCTAATTCCCTGAGATTTTATCATGAAGAAATGCTGGATTTTTTTAAAAAGATCTTTTCTGCATCTAGAGGGATGGTTATATGCTTTTTGCATTTGAGTCTCTTAGGTGGGACATGACAGTATTGATTTACATATGTGAAACCATGCCTAGGTCTCTCAGATGAAGTGACTTTGTCTTGGTGGACGATTTTTTTGATGTATTCTTGTTAATTTGTAAGTATTTCCCTGATGCTGCTCTAATTCAAAGTCCTTTGACAAAATGGAAGCAGTGCTAAGAGGAAAGTTTATAGCACTAAGAGCCTGCATATAGAAATTAGAGAATTCTCATATTAGTGACTTAACAACAAGGGGATGAGATGGCAGGAAATAATCAAACTCAGGGCTGAAATCAATAAAATAGAAACAAAGAGAACAACACAAAGAATCAATAAAACAAAGAGTTGGCTCTTTGAGAAAATCAATAAGATAGATAAACCCTTATCCAAACTAACTAAAAGGCAGAGAGAGCATATCCAAATTAACACAATCGGAAACAAAAAGGAGACATAACAACCAACACAAAGAAAATCCAAAGAATCATTGGGTCATACTTAAAAAACCTGTACTCCACAAAATTGGAAAATCTAAAGGAAAAGGACAATCTTCTCAATAGATACTGCTTACCAAAGTTAAATCAAGATCAGATAAACAATTTAAATAGACCTATAACCCCCAAAGAAACAGAAGCAATCTTTAAGTCTCCCAACTACAAAAAAAAAAAAAAACCAGGGCCAGATGGTTTTAGAGCAAAATTCTACCAGATCCTCAAAGAAGAGCTAATACCAATATTCCTCAAATTATTCCATAAAATAGAAACAGAAGGAATATTGCCAAATTCATTTTATGAGGCCACAGCCACCCTAAAACCCAAATCACACAAAAACCCAACCAAGAGACAGAATTACAGAACAATTGCCCTTATGAATATAGCTGCCAAACACTCAACAAAACATTCACAAACCAATTCTAAGAACACATTAAAAAGATCGTTTCACCACAATTAAGTGGTCTTCATCACAGAGATGCTGGGGTGGTTCAACATATGAAAATCTGTCAATGTAATCCACCATATAAATAAAATTAAAGAAAAAAACCACATGATCATCTCACTAGATGCTGAAAAGGATTTTGATAAAATCCAGCACCTCTTCATGATAAAAAAGTCTTGGAGAGATCAGGGATACAAAGAACATAGCTAAACATAACAAAAACAATATATAGCAAGTCAATAACTAACATCAAATTAAATGGAGAAAAAACTTAAAGCAATTCCACTAAAGTCAGAAACAAGACAAGGCTACCCACTCTCCCTATACCTATTCAAATACTGCACCTGCAGTTCCAGCTAGAGCAATAAGACAACTAAAGGAGATCAAGGGGATACAAATTGGAAAGGAAGAAGTCAAAGTATTGCTATTTGCAGATGATATGGCAGAACTGTGGGGCAATATTATATAGGCCACATATTTTTGATTTGTATTGGTGGCCAGGCGCTCAAGTCACAGTAGCAACTGAGTTGCCAAAAGCACTTACAGACTGGCTGCCACCCTGGGTCAGGATATGCTGATGTTGTTCTGCTCCCTTTGTAACTATGGGGACCGCCTGGGAAGAGGCGTTAATCCAAGCTAGTGACAGAGCTGCAGACATGACTAAAAATCAGTAGCCCTCCTCTATACAAATGATACGTGGTCTGAGAAAGAAATCAGGGGAACAACATCCTTCACAATAGTCAGAAATAATATATAATATCTTGGTGTAACTCTAACCAAGCAAGTGAAAGACTTTTATGACAAGAGCTTCAAGTCTTTGAAGGAAGAAATTTGAGAAGATATTAGAAAATAGAAAGATCTCCCATCACATCATATCTCCGATCACAGAGATATAGAGAGTAGGAGGAGTCAAAGAGATGCCATGTAGCTGCCAAAGGAGAAAGATGCCAGAACATTACAGGTAAATCACAGCCTCGTGGTGATACATAGTTTAATAAAAAAATGGATTGATTTAAGATGTTAAGAGCTAGCTAGGAATATGCCTTAGCCATTGGCCCAACAGTGTTATAATTAATATAGTTTCTGCGTGATTATTCGGGTCTGGGTGGCAGGGAAACGAAGGCTCGATCTCTGTTTACATTTTCTCTTAAGTCTCAGAAGGGTTACAGGGAGGAAGAAAGGAAATGAACATCTTACAAAGTACCCATTCTCCCCTTTCCCTCTAGTACTCCAGGAGAGTTCTACTTCAAACAGGAGGGAGGTGTGTGCACAGTAGTGTGTGCGTGTGTGTGTGTGTGTGTGTGTGTGAGAGAGAGAGAGAGAGAGAGAGAGAGAGAGAGAGAGAGAGAGAGAGAGAGAAAGAGAGAGAGAGAGAGAGAGAATCCCTCATCTTTTCTCAGCAGCCCAGTTTGAACAAGAGCGGGCAGATGTACCACAGTCCTGTCTCTCTCACAATCTCTCCACTGCAGAATGCTAAAGGCAACCTTCTAACCTGTCCCTAGCAATTTTTTTGTCCTTAAAACCTTCTCTGTCATGTTGAAAGAGTTGTATGCTCTTCTTTCCCAACTCTCTTCTCCCCAGCCCCTTCTCACTTCTCTCACCTTCTCCCAACACTCATTGCTAAGCTCTGCATCCTATCTTCTCTGGAGACTTTGCCTAACTTTTTTCTAATTCTGATTTCTATAACTTAAAATCTACTGGCCTGTAGCTATAAAAATGACTACCCTTTATTTAACTTCAGCCTCATATTTTCAAGGAGTAAAATGAACTCTGCTCCAAAGGCGTACAGTACAAATGAAGGTTTTACAAATGAAGGTTCAAAGTGGTTGGAGAACTGGTCTATCACTTTGCCATCAGTGGGGATCTCCATGGACTACAGGCTCAAAAGAACTTGCACTCAACATCAAGAACCATGGCAACCCTGTACACTGGCACACTGCTGCTCAGATCCCAACTCATGCAAATCAATTCACCACATTTGTTAGCAATAAACATAGCTGTGAATTGAGCACCGAAGTACTATGCCTTCCCACTTCCTGAGATAATCTGATTAGGACCTCATAAAACACATGTTTCTTTCATGCCAGCAGGAACAGTGCAAGGGATTAAGAACAGCTTTGCCTAGTTATCGCCTCATGGAAACTGGCATCCAGTTGTTCAGTGGAAGATTTCAGCTCATGCAGGAGGCCTGCTCATCCAGAGCTGGTAACATAAGCTTTGGCATCTCTGGTTCTACATGGCACAACATGCATTTTCTGCTTTCGTGTTATGGAAGTCAAGACACATTAAGCTATTGACTAAACTGAACAGAAGCCAAATGTTGCCATTGACAGTGGAACTGAAGATTTCATTTGGGCGAACCCATAACTTCTATGGCAGTATACATCCTCTGGCCCATCATTTGTGCCTCGGTGGTCAGATGTCATCTTCAAATAGATTTCTCTTTTACAGTTATATGGGATTATTGGGATAAGTTTATCTTTCACTATTTTATTGATAAAGTAGTAAAAATAATTGAAGAAAAAACTAAGTTTCTTACAGGATAATTATTGTGCCTCCAGCTTTACTGCATAATTTGTCAAACATGGCCACCTGTTGCAATTGTATTCTTGCCTCTGCTCCATGGACCCCTGTCCTAAAGACTATTGGTTCCTCTCTCTCTCTCTCTCTCTCTGGTGTGTGTATGTGTGTGTGTGGTATATACATGTATATGGGAGGTGTGCTATCAGTGCATATGTATATTGAGGCTGGTGGTTAACATGGACTTTCTTCTCTCTTGCTCTCCACCTGTTTTTGAAGGCAGGGTCTCTCACTGAACCTGGATATTACTGTCTCAGCTAGACTAGCTGACCAGCAAGCCCCTGAGAGCTCCTTTTGGCCCACACTAGAGCCGCCTGCAGCCATATCAGCTTTGATATGGATGTCGGGGAGCCAAACTCAGTTTCTTCCTCAAGCTTGCAGAGCAGTGTTTGACAACTGAGCCACCTTCCCACCTAAGACTACTGGGTTTTTTATTTTTCAGTTATTCCCAAGAATCTGGGAATTTTTCCCAAACCTTTCCCAAGTATCACCTCTTCCTACTGCCGATGGGACTTGGAAACTTGTTCCCATAGAGCTGGTTCCCTGGGAAGCACCCACATGCTATACTTGGCCCTGATTTTCCCAGGAGACAATATCTAACTTGATTTACTCGTTCCAGTAATCACAAGGGACACAACACTAGCTCCCCATTTTACAGACAAGAAAGTAGAGGCACAAAGAGGTACTATAACATGCCTGAGGTCACAGAGGTCATCCAGCAGCAGGACTTACTTTTGTCTAACTTGTCTACTCCAAAGCTTTTAACCTTGTTACCACAGAGGACCAAATGAACATCTGTTTCTCAGTAGCTGAGGACAGAGAAGCAGAAAAACACAGCAAAACTGCAAACTCACCTTCAATTTCTCCTTCAGAATTCTAGTCCTTTGTAGTTTGATTATTTCATTTCTTTGCAAAACAGCCTCTCTCTGACTCTGAATAGCTTGCTGGAAAAAAATACAGCAGCCAGAGGCTAGGGTTATGGGCAGTGGTGAGGTGATCAGCGCATGTTATTTTAGCTGTCTTCATTTGGCCCAGAAACTCAGGTATTCACATATTACGATAATGTACTACCAATCACAAAAGACATTACTTTAAAAAACGCTATTGGTCCAGGCTGGGGTGGTGGTGGCACACGCCTTTAATCCCAGCACTCAGGAGGCAGAGGCAGGCTGATCTCTGTGAGTTCAAGACCAGCCTTTTCTACAGATTGAGTTCCAGCACAGCCAGCGCTACACAGAGAAACCCTGTCTCAGAAACAAAACAAACAATATCAACAAAATTACTGGTCCACATGCTGAAGAGATAGATGTCTCAGTGATGGAGAGTACCTGCTGTTCTTTCAGATGCCCTGAGTGTGGTTCCTAGCATCTATTTCTATGGACCACAACTGCCTGTAATGCCAGCTTTTGGGATCGATCCCTCTTCCAGCCTCCACAGGCATCTTTACTTACATAGCACATGCATGCACACACTTGCACACACTTTCATACACACACCACACATACATTCTCTCTCTGTCTCTCTCTTTCTCTCTCTCTCTCTCACATATACATAATTAATAACAAAAATAAATGTTTTTAAATGACTGATCCATACTTACACTTCCCATCTTTCTTTCCCTGAAATGAAATAAGAAAAAAAAGTCACAATGACTAAACTTTTATTTTGTATTCTCGAAATTTCCAACTTTGCCGGAAAGCAGCACAGACAGACAGACAGACGTGTCCCTGTCTTTGTATAAGCTCTTTTTGACTCAACCCTCCCTCCACCACCACCCCTCCTCTTCCAGTGTCTTGGAAAGAGGGCCTTTATTTTCCAGTGGTAAGCAATGTCCTGTAAACGCACTCCCTTTCCCAGGCAGAGGGTGGCCCTCTCAGTCTGAGTTCCCCTGGCACTGGGCTTGTCCCTCTTTTAGACAGTGGTCTTAGAAATGAGGCCATCCTCAGTGCCCAGCAGATTTAATGATGCCCAGTTTCAGTGTTGGCCCTGGAAGAGTGAGCTTCGGATGTTCTGTGGTGGTGAGTAGAGCAGGACAAATTGTAGGGGTGAGGAATGAAGCTAGAATTCTGACCTGGACCGTAAGAGGAAAAATTTTTAGAGAAAACAGTCAGGCTTGAGTTTTGGTGACCCTGGGAGGAATGTGGAGGGGACATGTGAAGAGTTCCAGGGACTGCAGAGAGTGACCAATGGCCCAGTGACACTGACATTGTGTCTTGTGACCTCATGCTGTGTGCTCAACATAGCCTGTTTGTATTTGCTCTGCTCTCCCTAGTAACTGGGGGACAGGGTCACATGGAAACAAAGACGTCTATTAATTTCCACCAAGCTCTCCAACCCACTACCTCTAATACAGACCTTTCATTCCTGGTCATTAGATTGGTACTCTAAAACCTTTGGGCCAAATTCTTAAGTTTTAAGTTAAAAAAAAAAAAAACCTTAAGTAAACAATACTGAAGCAAAACCTGACACTTGAAAGTTACAGCAGGCCGGATATGGTATGTTCCTCTGAGTAGCGGGAAACCTACATTTCCATGTCCCTGAGAACAGGAAGCACTCTTTCTATACTGTGCATGTGCATGTGCATGGTACCTCAGAGTTTCTGTAGAGAACAGTGGCTTAGCACACAACAACTGCCCTAGGAGTACCACATGGCTGAGACTTTTGAGCAAACCCACCCAGACATCTTGACATCTCAACAAGTCACACAGACTTCTCTCTCATCCCCAAGAGTCACTCGGTGAAGCCTGAGGTGAAGTTATATTGTTATTTTTCACAGCCAGGACCCAGGAAAGAAAGTCCAGCGCCAGATGAGCCACAGCCTTGCCAGCTCAGCACAATACCTGAGATATTCCCGCAAGTGGAGTTTGTCGGTCTTGGTGACCACCAGGGCGATGTCCCTGCAGAAGCCACGCTGGCAGGCTTTGATGCTCTCATTCAAAAGGTCCTCGTGGGCTTTTCCTCCGGAAACTCGCTCTACGTCGCTGATCACCCAGATCACAGAACACTTATCAACGGTCTGCAGGGCAAGGGTTAGAAGGTGGACGGCATCTCGGTGATAGAGCCTGCAGTTCAGTGATGGAGCTTTCCCGCTGCCTTCTCCACCCCTGTCCCTCACTCAGGGTTCCTACTCCACTCTCTGCACCAGGCAGGAAGCAGCTTGTGGACACTCATGTGTGCCTCCATTTGTCTTTCAGGGCCCTGACTAGATTAGCACCGATGAGCAGATCACCTCTCCTGGACATCCTACACACCTCAACTCCCTACCGCAGCTCCTCTCAGACTGTTCAGGGCATCTCTCTCTCACCTAGAGGGAGGGGACCTCTGTGCCTTGCATCTTAGGGTCCACAGAACCTCAAGCATTTGGCCCACCAGAACTCCCAGCTTCCTGCAGAATGATTGACAGACTTCTAGAAATCAGTGCTCTGGGCCCAGACCCATCGGTCACGTGTGTCGCCTCACTCCCCTCTAGAGGGGGGCTCTTCAAAACTACCTTTGGTCACCTAGTGAGAAGCTAAATGCCCTGTAATTCATGTTTCAAAGGCCAAAAACCATGACATTAGTAGCACCAACACTGCTTCCTTAAATGCTCATCTTTGTGTGACAATTATGCATGGCCCTGTGACATGATTCTCGCTGTATTGTTTGTCTTATCTCTGTATATGCAAAATGCTGACCCGAATCAGAAACCAAGTTGACTCTCAGTTTTTCAACACAATAAGTTGCACATAAAGAAAGGTATGACTGTTTTGTGACTTGAGAATTATTATTCTCATTATTCTGACGCATACCAATTGTGTTAACTAGTAGAGATCCTATACCCCAGAGGATATATGCCTGGAAATACCTGAAGATATTTTTAAAGAATGTTTTTATTTGCATGCATGTATATGTACGTGTTTGTGTGTGTGTGTGCGTGCATGTGTGTGTGTGGTGTGTATGTATGGGTGCCTACAGAGGCAAAAGAAGAGTGTACAATGCTCTGGAGCTGAACTTAGAATCAGCTGCGACATGGAGGCTGACATCTGAATTCTAGTCCTCTGCAAGAGCAGCAGCAAGTGCTCTTAGCCAATGAACCGTCTCCCCAGCCCCTCTAAAAATATTTTTAATTGTTACAATTTGGGATGCTTACAGATAAAGGCCAAATACTTTACAATGCCCAGACGACCATCCTATAACAAAGAATTATCTGGCTCCAAGTGTTACAAGGTCCAGAGACCTTGAGTTAACAGTAATGAGTTTCAAATCAGTTTTCTCTAAGGCCACACAGCTGATGAGTAGCAGAATTGGGAGTTAGGTCAATCTCCTAACTTGCCTGCTGTGGCCCCTGTGCACTGCGCCCACTGGTCCAAAGTATTCCTTTGGTAAAGAGGCAGCCCCAGCATCTTCCCCTTCCTCAGACTCTAGTTCATAGCAAATGCCTTTGAAAGGACCAGGGTGCTTGTTTAAACACAGAACTGCTCTGGTTGCATCAGGAGGGGAAGACCTGGTGACATCAATTGCTTATGCCTCCCACCTCTCTCTGACCCTGATGTGGGATTCACCTCTGTATGCTGTGAATACGATTGGTTAATAAAGAAAGATGGCTTGAGCCTATGGCAGGGAGGAGCAGAGGTAGGCAGGGAAGATGAAACTAAATGCTGGGCGAAAGAAGGGCGGAGTCAGAGAGAAGCCATGTAGCCCCACCAGAGACAGACGCAGGAACTTTAGCCAGTAAGCCACAGCCACATGGTGATACACAGATGAATAGAAATGGGCTAAATTAATATGTAAGAGTTAGCCAATAAGAAGCTAGAACCAATGGGCCAAGCCGTGTTTTAAATAATATAGTTTCTGTGTGGTTATTTTGGTTCTGGGCAGCCAGGACAAACAAGCGGCCTCCTTCAACATGACCCCAAGTCCTTTTGTTCCATAGATCATAGTTTAAAGAATATGTACCCTCCAAAGAGAAGAAACCAGGTCCAAGGAAGTAAAGGAGCCACACACATCTGGATCCTGACCCTCATCTCTCTGGAATGGACCCACATTTAGACACCAATGTAAAAATGCTTGCTGCCTTCCCCTCCTGGTTCTTCCTAGGAAGAAGGTGCTGTCAGTTACTTCCTGTGAGAGGCTGTCAAAAAAAAACTCAGGAATGCAGGGGAGTGGGGCCAGGCAGAGCACTCTAGGAACCTGCCTGTCCCTCTAGCCAGCCTCCTCAGAGCGTGATCCAGGCCACATCTGCTGGCTTTGATAAACAGCCCAGTATATCCAAACTGGCTGCAGCTGTGTTCCATCCAGGGGATGAGCCAGCCCCTCTTTAGCTGTCACACTCTGCTTGGCCTGAAACTAACTGAGGGTTCAGGGCTAAGACCAGCGAGAATCTAAAGTTCACATGGCCAGTCCTGAGCCACCGGCCAGAGTGAAGGACACGGACTACTTCGCCCAAAGGAGAGGGAAAAAAGGACGGGGATGGGGAGGATAGAGCCCCGTGGGTCAGCTAAGAAACCTGATATCACTGAATCTTGTCACCAGCTAGCCTTGGACAAGGGACTCTGTCCCCGGCTAACCTTGGACAAGAGACTCTGTCACTGGCTAGCCTTGGACAAGGGACTCTGTCCCTGGCTAGCCTTGGACAAGGGACTTTGTTTTCTGAACTTTCACTGCTTCAGCTGTGGAGTCTGGCTCTATGTTCACTTAGTGTACACTGGCAGAGCTGTAAGAGTTCTTCATAAGGGGCTGGAGAGATGGCTCAGAGGTTAAGAGCACTGGCTGCTCTTCCAGAGGTCCCGAGTTCAAGTCCCAGCAACCATATGGTGGCTCACAACCATCTGTACTGAGATCTGGCGCCCTCCTCTGGCGTGCGGGCATACATCAAGGCAGAATGTTGTATACATAATAAATAAATGAATCTTTAAAAAAAGAGTTCTTCATAATAGTAGCTCTGCTACTAACAGTGATAAGACTCGTCATCCATCCCTGACCCCGTCTAGCTGGGGTCCTATGTTCCCCCATCCCTGTCCCCATCTAGCTGGGGTCCTGTGTTCCTCCATCCCTGTCCCCATCTAGCTGGGGTCCTGTGTTCCTCCATCCCTGTCCCCATCTAGCTGGTCCTATGTTCCACACACACACACCCCCCCCCGCACACACACACTTTCTCTTTCTTTAGAGAATGGTCTGGCTGTTCTTTTCCTTCCGGTTTCTTGAAAAGCCTAACCCAGAGGCAGCAGGACAAAGGCAGACAGCTCCAGGCTTCCTTTCTGCCATTTCCCTCCTCCACACCTGCCATGACCCTCCCTCTGTCACCAAGGGTATCATCCTTCCCTGCCATGCCAATACAGAGGCAGACTCTTAGTTCTCGAGTGACTGACTTCTGTACCTTGCACCCCTGCCCTGTTATGATTTGGATGGGAGATGCCTCCCACAGGCTCATGTGTTTGAACACTTGGTTCTCAGATGGTGGTGCTGTTTGGGAGAAGTTAGGAAACCTTTCTGATAGCTCAGCCCCACTTTCTGCTCTCTCTCTCTCTCTCTCTCTCTCTCTCTCTCTCTCTCTCTCCTTCTCGCTCTCTCTCTCACATGTCCGCATGCCTGCCTATCTCTGCCTCTCTTTCCTAAGTGAGGATGAAACGAGATCGCTCTGCTTCCTGACTGTCATGCAGACCCTGTGCCCTGGCCACCATTCTTTCTCCACCATGGTGGACTGTACCACCTCTGGAACTGTAGCCAACAAAACAAATCCTTTCCCCACTAAGTTGCTCTTTGTCAGGACACTCTATTGCAGCAGCAGAAAAGTAACACAGCCTCCTTTGTGCTTAGGGCCTCCTCGTCCCCCTTCTCTGCCTCCCTAGGCCTCTCTGTTGCTGCCCTTCTCGTCCATCACACACTCTTGTTCCAGCTACACACACCCCTGCAATCCCTTCTCCCCCAGCTTCTGTGGCCATCCACATACAGCCCCTGCCCTGTTCAACATCAGAATACAGAGAAATGAAAGAATTTAATGTCAACAAGTTCACAAAATTCCAATTTGTTTCTCTGAAGGGGTGGAGGAATGGAGAGAAGAAGGATAAAGTCACCTTTTTCCACATCTCATCCCTCTTGCTGTTGAAGTCGCCTGTGCCTGGAATGTCCACCAGGACAACCCCTTCCGGAATCAGGGCAGATTTGGGAAGAATCACTTCCACGTATTTGATCAAGGGCCAGATTTGTGTTTCAACTGATCCTCCATCCCAGTCGCTCCTCTGAGTCCGGATGTAAGGGTCCAGCTTGACAGATAGCTCTCCTGCCTGAAGAGAAACGACAGGTTGCACGGACCAAGCACCTGATGGCTCTTTATCCTGGCTGTAATGCAGAGTCAGTGAGGGGATGCTGAGGGACAGTGAGAAGTCCTCAGACAACAGACACCAGGAAGCACAGAATGGTCTCTTCAAGGACCTGGGAGCCTGTGAAGACTCCGGAGACCACCAAATTCAAGCTCCTTAATAGTTGGGGCTGGAGAGGTGGCTCAGTGGATAAGAGCACTTGCTGCCCAATCAGAGTCCCAGATTTCAGATCCCAGCATCCACACTGGGCAGCTCAGAGCTGTCCGAAACTCCAAATCCAAGGAATCCTTCTCTCTGTGTCTCTGTTTTTGTCTCTGTCTCTGTCTCTCTCATACACACACACAGAGAGAGGGGGGGAGGGAGAATAAAATAAGTAAATATTTAGAACTCAGTGGGGCTGGGAATGTAGCTCAACTCACAGAGTGCTGGCCTAATGAGCAGAAAATCCTGGGTTTGGTCACAGCACTTCATAAACTGAGCGTGGTGGTACATGCTTATAGGAGACAGGAGGACCAAGAGTTCAAGACTATCTTTGGCTACACAGTGAGTTTAAGGCAGTTCAGAATATAAAAAACCAGCCCAACACAACTAGAAGAGGACTCCAGAAAAGTTACAGGATGCTAAATTTATCTCCCAGATTCCATTTGTTTCTAAAATTGATGCAGTTTTCTAAATTTTGCTTAGAGCATATTTTCTCCACATGGCAAAAGGCAACTGTGAAGAATTTAGTTCCTGGAAGTCTCATGTATAATTATAGAAAATCAATCATGACCTAATGATCATATTTTACAAATTAAAGATTGATCAGAAATTTGATCTTTAAGAAAAAATTTTTAAATTTCAAAGTATATATATATACTTTGAATATATATATATATCTTTCCTCCCTGCCCCCGTGTGTGTGTATATATGTGTGTGTTTGTGTGCACACTTAATATGTATGCTTTTCCAGAATATTTCAACAACAGTGAGTGGGATTGGGGACAGGGAGGTTTCCAGTCTACTGTGCCTACTTAGACACATCTGGGAACAATGACAGGACAGTAATTCCCAACTGGGACACTTCAGAGAGCAGAAAAGCTAGGATCCATGGTGGACATTGTTGATCAATGCATACAGAAAGGTCCAGAAAGAAAGCAAGAAAGAATGACACATACATGTAAGTTCACACATATGCATGCCTCAGAGCACACGTGGAAGTCAGAGGACAACTTTCAGGAACCATTTCTCTCCTTCCACTCTGTGGGCCTGGGGATCAAATTCAGGTTGTCAGGCTTGAAGTACCTTCACCTGCTGAGCCATGCCACTTGGCCCACCGTGGGAAACCTAGGTTCTTTAATGTACAATGTTTCTAAGTTGAGTTTTGGTTTCACAGATAGTTTGTCTCAATATAAATTCTGAATCTCAGCACAATAGAACGTATGCCTATTCTGTAATTGGATGGGCATCCCAGGCTTCATCATGCCAGCCTGGATGTCCATCTGTTTGGGGAGCCAAAGGAGTGAGGTTGATCTAATCAGGGCAACTCAGATTGTTGCCTTCCATAGCTAAGAAGAGCCACTCAGCCCAGTTCTGAACAATGAAATCCACACGCAAAGTTAACAATGGTGTTTCTGGGAATGCTTCCACTTCCTGAAATGGTAGATGTGTTTGTTGCATCTACTTCTTTCTATGAGACTGGCTCCAACAGCTGACACTTCAGCAGCAACCCTATGACTAAGAAGTAACCAGCACCACGGAAGGCCAAGGAGACCACAGAGATGTTGAATCTGACACGGCTGAGTCACTGAACCGATTGAAGACCCCATTGCCTCCTAATGAATAAACTTCATTTGCTCAAGTCTTTATATATATTTATAGTATGCTACATATGATATATAATATAATATATAATGAATACATATATACTCATTTTCACTCAAAGTCATCCCAAATTAATCCTCATCTGACTGTGGTCTTTTCTGAGCATAAAAACTTCATTTGGAAATCAGAGTTTACCATCTATAGGCATAAATAATGAAAGATAATTGGATGATATCTAATTCTGATTTGGGTAACAGTTTATTTCCAATAAAAACCGCTGTACCTTAGACAACTCCCCTTGATTTATTCAATTGTTATATTTAAGACTAACAATAAAAATAATTAAATCTTGACATTACCTCTTCTGCCTTAAGACTGATGGTTCTGGAGGTGGGAATCCTCGCTCTGGGCTTCGTCCTCAGCAAATCCTCAGAGGGCCTCCACTCTGCCCCACGGCCATACAGCATCTGCAGCTTCTGGGCCGCTTCTTCTGCTGCGTAGTCCCTGGCCCACATATCCGCATCTTCTTCCCTGGGCCCCTCTGCCCTGTGCAGAAGTGTAGTCAAGTCCTTCAGTTCTGCCTTCCACTCCTGCCAAGGCAGAGCAAGCCATGCTGCTCATGACAGACTTGGGGGAGGGGTGGTAACAAGGGGAAGGCCAGAGCCCCGGGCCCTGAGGGGGAGCAGAGGTTGAAAGCAGAACCCTAAGTCAGCTACCCTAAACCCCTTGTCCAGTAAATGGCTGTCTTCATCAACTTGAAACAACCTGGGGTTATCTGAGACAAGGTCAAAGGAGGAACCGGCTCACTCAGGTGGGTCTGTGGCCGTGTCTGTGAGGGACTGTCTTGATTTTCTGAATGACGGAAGGGAGTCAAGTCTACTGTGTGTGATGCCATTTCAGGGCAAACGGTCCTGAGCTACACAAAAAGCAAGCTGAGGATGAGCGTGGGAGCCAGCTAGGGAGCGAGCCAACAGGCGGCAATGTTCCGTGGCTTCTGTCTTTGAGTTCCCGCCCTGACTTCCCTCAATGACAGACTGTCACCTGGAAGCGCAAGCCAAATAAACCCTTTCCTCCCCACAGTTAGTCTTTGCCTTGATGTTTGTCACGGCAACGGAAAGGAAATGAGGACAATGGGGGCGCAGGGGCTTAAAGAGGGGTATGGCTAACCCAAGGGTCTCATATGGAATAGCCTCAGGACCCGGGCCAGAACCCCCATCTCACCCTGCAGAATATTTTCACTGAAATAGGTTCATTAGATGCATACACATGTGTGAAGGCAGGGGTTGACATCAGATGTTCTCCTCAATCACTTCTCCACCGTGTTTGTTTGTTTGTTTGTTTGTTTGTTTGAGACAGCATCTCTCAGTGAACTGGGAGCTCACCAATTCAGCTGGCTAGCGAGCGCTGGTCATTATCTCTGTCCCCCCTGGCTTTTTACCCTCCATGGATGCTGATGGTGCTTACCTGGAAAGCACTTTACCAACTGTGCTATCTCCCCAGTCCCTGTGCGGCATTCATAAAGATATAATTGCAGTCTCTGGTGATGTAGAGAGGAAAACTTCATGGAAGAAAGGAAGAGACATGAGAGACGGGGGCAGGCTGGCCTACCTGATCAGACAGAAGGTGGATTTTGGCCTCATACTGTTCACAGCAGCCAGAGCTCACTTGGACAATGCATGACGTGCAAATGCTTTCTCCAGACACTGGTAGAAACATGGCTTGCTGGATGAGGGCATTGATCAGAGAGCTCTTGCCGGCTCCAGTGCTTCCCAGGAACCCTACGTAGATCGGCTCCAGCGGTGGTTTTTCAATCAAGGCAAGAAGCCGGTTTCTACATCCATTTCAGAGTGCACATGAGTATGAGAAGAAGCACACCAGAACAGAATGCAAAGAAACTAAGGTCCCATCCTGGGCAACTCACTAAATCCTTCCTTTCTTTGATGAAGGGGTAATACTGCTCCCTACTTTCTACATAGACTTGGGCTGGGGAGAAAACAGGACTAGGTAAAAATGCTTGGTAAGAATAATTCTCCACAAACAGTATACTGTCTACATAGATGTGAGAGACGTCCTTGTTTGCGTTCCATGTTCTCGTCTCTAGTAAAACTCACACAGAAAAGTCTGAGGAGTAACCCGGAGTCCTGTGAGCAAGGTCAACTATGTCACTGACTTGACTGAGGACCTTCGAGCCAACTCTGTACGGACAGTTGGGGAACTCAGTGACACACGGTTTGGCTGGGTTTGGAGCATTTCCACTTATCCACAGTGAGACTTTGCTCCATTGCTTGGTCTCTCTGAGCATCAGTTTCAGTAAACATGGGGCAGTCACAGGAGAGTAGCTGACAACAAATGGCTCCTACTGTCAGTGCTTAAAAACAAAACAAAACCCCCAAACAAAATATCCCGGAAGAAAGCCTTCAGCCGTAGGAATTGTTTCCTGTCCTTCTGTGCTGTTTCTAACCGAGAGCACTTTCTGTTGCTCCTGGGTGGGGGTGTGGCATCGGATTGGAGGGTACAGGTTCCAGACTCACATGAGATACTTGAACCCACTGGGAATGCTGTCCTCCAGGAAGACAGACTGAATCATTTTCTGATAAGTGTTGCTCAAAATCCTCCTGGTCCGAGACTCCAATTTTTCATCTGGAATCAATAGAAATGGGTTATCTGGTAGTGTACCTGGCAGAGAAAGAATGCCAGGTCCCCAGAGGAGGCTACTGAATACTGCAGAAAAGGAAGAGATCTCAGCAAAATGAGAAGTCAATTAAACCAGCGAGCAAGCTATCTGCCGCTGGAGGTAACTGCTCGTCAACAGGCCATGTAGATTCTGATCACCTCCAGAGACTGGCACACTCTGCACTCCCCTTACACTTTTCTGTGTGTTGCCATGGACTTTAGCCCTTCTAGAGCCTTCTGTCCTGCGGATTCTGTATAAATACCCACCAAAGCACCTAGCTAACTACGTATAACCTGTCTTCTCATTCAGAAAAGGCTATTTTGATAACAGAGCAGCCTGGACATAAATGATCAGGTTACATATCTCTGTGGAGACGCTAAGGAGCAGGTGCATGTGGAGAAGCTCCCTTGCCTTTGGAACATTCCATCTTTCCCTCCTAGTGTCTGCACCTGTCTGTGAATGGCAGCATCATGTTGCACGGCTACACTAGCCTTTGCCAACACTCACATTCCTTAAGAGCACTTTGCTCCGCAGAGGGAAACGCTTGGAACTGCTGGTCTCGATGTGACCTGCGTCTTTTCTTCATGGGTTCTTTAAACAGATCACAGTCAACTAGGGATAAACAGAGGATATAGAGAATTACAGGCTGAGGGCGAGCAGGGGATCCTGGCCTCACCTCTGCCAGTGCATACAAGCTGAAGGCCTCAGAGCACCCCGGCTAGCTCTGCCTGCTCTGAGGGGTTGGTAGTCTAAATTTAGAACCTAATTCTCAGGGTCACTGCATCTGTTGTGCCTTGGATCGGTTACTTTCGTGTTATCTGTGATAAATATCCTGACAAGAAGCACCCAAGGAAGGAAGGATATATTTTGGCTTATGTAACAGGAGCACAAGTATCAGCAGTCAGGAAGTAGGGAGTAATGTATACATAGCTCACTGTTGTCATCGTATTCAGTCTGGGACCCTGGCATATGGACTGGTGCCACCCACGTTAGGGTGGGTCTCACATCAATTAACCCAACCTAGGAGCCCCTCACAGACACGCTCTTAGGCTCGTCTCCACGTGATTCTGGGTCCTGGCAAGCTCTCTCTCTCTCTCTCTCTCTCTCTCTCTCTCTCTCTCTCTCTCTCTCACACACACACACACACACACACACACCATCACGTATCTGGTTCCAACATTCCTCGCCACAGGCAAACTGCTATTTATATGTCCTCAGAAACCAAAGTAGCTAGATACGGTCCACCAAGTTTAAGCCTTAGGAAATCCACAGGGAGCAGACAGGCCTTTCAGACTTCCATTAGAAACAGAACAGAAGGGAAAACAAACAGGTAACCATGGCAAGTGTCTTCTGCTAAGCCGCTAAGTCCTTCCTCATCTGTAAACCAAAAGGCTGGTCAATTAGAAGCATTGAAATGGTGTGAGGGGGTTCCCTATACAATGGATGCCTTCTAGCTGGGCCTGGGGTACATGACTGTACCCTCAGTTACTCAAGAGGCAGGGAGATCGTGACATCTAGACGTGACTGGGACACCTACTAAGAGCTTATCTCAAAATGAAGGTTAAAATCGGGATTGGGAGGTGGCCTAGCATGGCACAGCATGAGGACCAGAGCCCAGCTGCCAGCACCTACGTAACAACTATGCTGGGCCAGCTTCAATCCCAGCATAGTGGAGGCAGAGACGGGCAGATCTCTGCAGCTCCACGATCCTAACCCAGTGCTCCTAGGGCTTGCTGGTTACCAGCCTAGCTTAACTAGTAAGCTCCAGGTTCAGAGAGAGACTCTGTCTCAAAAAAAAAAAAGGTGAAATACAACCACAATACATTATAGGTGTGTATCAAATTAAAGATAACAATGTTCTAAACTAGAAAGTGACGATGGTGTCACAGGCCTATGAAGTCTGTTACATGGTACAAACAGGCAAATTGTATTACCGTGTAAATTTTTTGTCAATAAAGATTTTTATAAAACTTAAAAAAAATAAAGTGAACAGCAGCTGAGGAAAACAGCCTACATTTAACTCTGACTTCCATATGTAGAGTCAAGCATGTGCACACCCACCCACATGCACATGTGCTCACATATAAATACACACACACACATGAACACACGCATACACCATTCCCACATATACAAGTTGAAAATTTAAAAAGGGGATGGGAATATAACTCAGTGATATCATTACTTAACTAGTATGCATGAAGTCCTGGGTTCAACCTCAATACCACAAAAGGATAAAATAAAATATACTATAATAAAATAAAAGATGCCTTTTGGTTAATAAATTGGAGAATCACCCCTGCCCCATGCTTCTTCCCCTATAGACATTAGCATCAGCTTCCTTAAGCAGGAGAAAATAGAAATCAGGAGATCTTTGAAGTCCGCAGGAGTCATTCATTCACCTACATGAGGACTTGATTATGAGGTGGAAGGCTGGTAGGGGCCCTAAACCTAAGGAAGGCTGTGCTTTAGATTTAGAGAACACACCTCATTAGTGTTGCCTGGCTAGAAACGGGGAACAGCTTGGTCTCTGAGGCAAATCTTGCTGGAAATGATCCTAACCCAGTGTTCCTAGGGCTTGCCCAGGGAAATAGCCATGGAGTGACCTGGAAGAGATGCCACTCTGAGCTCATGTGAAGAGCGGATATAAGAACCCAATGCTGACTGTGGCCTAAGCAGCTCAAGTTCACTGACGGGCTGATGAGTGGGGACCTAGGGTAGCAGCCTCAGCAGAAGCCCCAGATTGCATCACTGGGCTCCAGATGTGAGTCTCCCACATGTCACGCACAGCCTTCCAGCACCCCCTCTTCAGTCTTGCATCTCCCAGAGCAGATTCTGCTGCCTTTTGGAGACAGCTCATACGCCACAGAAGGTTCCAGTGCAGAGCCACACATGTGCCAAGGCTTGAGTGGCTGACACCTCATGCTTTTGCTGTGACAGATGAAAAGCTTGTTCACTAGATCCTTCTATCCCAGGAAGTGACTGATCTCAACTGTTAGCAGGCATCCTGGCTTAGCTTCAGCACTGCAGAGCTAAATACCAAGGAGCTGCTGGCTCTGTGGCTTCAGCCAGAGAGGAAGAGGCAGAAAAGAAAAGAACATGCTATTCAAAGGCCTGGGCCAGTTGTAGGCCAAACACTAAAGACCAGAAAGCAGCTAAGAATGCCAGGATGCATGCACAGTCATCTGAAAAATAATATAGAAGGATGTCTACTTTGTAACTCAGGTACTCTTGTGTGAACAATGTCCGTGCAGTCTCTTAGCTCTATGCATCGAACAAGGACTAAACCCATTTATCGAGAGCCCTCATTTCAACTATATAAGACTCGGCAATTCATCTGATATGAGTGGGAGCTTGGGGTAAGAATTCAGATAAAAATAACAGGATTACAAATTTTCTCAGTTCCAAAACTGAAAAACCACCTGGAAAGGATAAAATATTCCATCTTGGATTTGCACCATGAATGGGTCTATTAAACTGTAGCTGGAGTAAACTGGCCTGAACATGGACAATGGTTCTTATCCCCTACAATGCCTTGGCCATCCCCTTGTCATGTTCCAGCTCCATTGAATTATTCTAGGAAAGAGCAAGAGGGGTGGATGGAAGGAAGCAGGCAGGGAGTGTCGCTTTTGAAAATTGATCCTCAAAAGATAAAGCTCTACAGTCAATGTGAACCATTGCTAAAGCAAAGGATCCCCTCTTTAGCTCTGAGCTCAGCCCAAGGGACCCAGAAGTTGCAGAGATTTTTGCTTGTGTGTCCTGTTAGATTTCATGTGATGGCTGCTATCCACACAGACCTGGAAATATTGGTTCCCTTTCCCTTAAGGGAGCTGTTTCCATGGTGACGAGGAGGATTTTGCTCCTCGGTTCTGAAAACAAGGATGATTTGATATACCCTTGTTCCAGTACGTGGGAGCTGCCCCCTCTGCTTCCTTAAAGAGGCACTCGCTGTGGCCCAAGAGATCTTCCACCACCTCACTGAGGCAGGAAGTTTGCCCACACTGACTCCAATGGACTCGTCCTTCAATAAGACACTTCTTAGGCGCATCTCTCCCGTTCTGAGAAAAGCCACCTGCTAACATTCCAAGGGCCTCACCTTGCTGCCTTAGATTTTGGAGAGTCCTACCTTGTGTTCGAGAAACTATTTTTAAGGTAGGAAGCCTCACACACATAACCGATCATCGAGCAGCTTGCTTTGTTATGAACAGACTACTTTAGTTACTGTTTTTAAAAACTGACAGCCGTTTCTTACTAACTTGCCATTAGAAAACAGCATCCAACTAAAGAGCAAGGAACGCCAGCTGTGGGCACGGTCTCAGTGTTTGAACAGACAACAGTAGCCAGGCCCTATTTAGGGTCATTTTAGAAGCGTTACCTGAGTGTGGCATCACACTTGCTGAAGCCTCCATTTCCTGCTAAGTCAGTTGCTCTTTTTGTCTGCTTAGGAATACCAGCCTGAAAGGATAAAGAGAGGAGGGATGCACACGTTAAAAGCACACAAAGCAGCCGGGTGGCATAACAATCCCACTTCTTGAAAGACTGAAACCAAGATAATCACAAGTTCAAGGCCAGCCTGGGCTCCACAGCAAGACCCTGTGTCTCATTAAAGTTCAAGTTCAAGGCCGACCTGGGCTCCACAGCAAGACCCTGTGTCTCGTTAAAGTTCAAGTTCAAGGCCGTCCTGGGCTCCACAGCAAAACCCTGTGTCTCATTAAAGTTCAAGTTCAAGGCCGGCCTGGGCTGCACAGCAAGACCCTGTGTCTCATTAAAGTTCAAGTTCAAGGCCGGCCTGGGCTCCACAGCAAGACCCTGTGTCTCATTAAAGAATAAAAATACAAGCCTCCAAAAGTGAGAATACATAAATATACTTGTGTTTTATGTCTTCCACTAACTTCCAGAGAGCGGGGAGTCTTCTCACTTCTCTTTGAAACCCTCACGGTGCCTCACGCGCCATCCATCGACATGAGATGTGACAAAGATCAGTGTGTGATCGTTGGTTCTCCATCACACACGTTATCTGGGGAGGTTTAATGTGATATTGCCTGATATCTTTAGAACAACTCATTCTGAAATGAGAATAAGCCTCTGGTGACCAGAGCTATGGACGTCAAGTTCTACACATTGGCTCCTTTGGGCAAGGTCAGTGCCCCAGGCAGGTGAACTCGAACTTGTGCCAATGACATATATTTCCAGCAAGAGTCAGCTTGAAGCTGGGGTGTCCCCATGCCATTTCTCAGGACTGGAGTTGAGTGGCTAGTTACTGAGCAGGGAAGGAGAGGTCTAGTGACTCGGTCTTATGGACCTTACTCACCTCACTTCTGCAGGAAGACACCTGACTGGGGGTTAAGTGCAGCCCTGAAGCATGGGGCATCCACGGGGGGAACAGCAGTATGAAAGCATCCAAAGGGAGTGTTAGAGCTGGCCTGTGTCTAGGTCACTGGCAGACAAGCCAGAACATGCACATGAAGAAGATTCAGGGCCCTATGGAGACTCTGCATGGAGAATACTGAAGAGCCAAACATACCTTACCCTGGAGCCCTTCTCTCTGCCCACACAGATGAGAACTCAGGGAACGCTGGGGGTGTGTACCCAGAGTCCTTACTCTCCACAGCCACTCCTTCTGTGGGGGAGCACTCAGCTGTACATTTCAAAACCAGAGCCACCAGCCCTTCTGAAATATGCAAAACCTTCCTGAGGTGTTGGTCTCCACTAGTCTCCTGGGCCCTAGTGAGTCAGACTCGCCAAATAAGGCAGGCTGCACCTTATTTGCACATGACCCCCAAATTAAAATCACAGCTCATCAGTTGAAATAATCTATTCTTAGTACAGCTTACAGATCTGACCAGACTAACTGCCTTTCATGCTTGGTACACGCTGGTCAGATGGGATGGGATGCTGATCGCATGCAAGGTCGGAAGCATGTTAGCTCTCCACTCCCTCTCAGGCCCCTTACATCCTCTGTGGTTCTCCAGGGAAGGAGTACTGGTGGATGTCCACAGACCTGGCACACTAGGATGCCCTGACCCTTTGCTTCCCTGTGAACGCCTACCCTTTCTTCAAGAGTGTGTACCTGGGATTTTTTTCTCTAATAAAGTGTCTGAATTCCTAATAATTTCCTTCTCAGGTCCCTGCTGTTCTGTAAATGGCCCAGTTATGACAAGTTTTCTTTCTTTTCTCTCTCTCCCTCTTTTTCTCCCCCCTTCCCACGGTGTCTTCCTCTGCAGCTTAGGCCCAGGTTAACTACCAACTCTCAGGACTCGGTTTCCTCAGACTCTGGAGTGCTGGAATTACAAGTATGTTCCACTATGCTCAGCGCAGTAACCATGGTTTATGGGTCCTCCTCCTTACTGAACTATGAGTCCTTCAAGGTTCTCTGACACCGGAGAAGTCTGAAAAATGGCACCTATATGTATGACCAGCTGGTAATGAACTCGTCTTCAAATGCTGAGATTCTGAGTTCTCGTTTGAAGTGCACAGCAGAAACGCTGGGAGAGGGAATGCTCAAAGTCACATCCTACGAGAGAAACAGCGACTTCTGATTTAAAATACTTGGAACTGGAGGGATGGTTCGGCTGTTAAGAGCGCTGGCTGGTCTTGCAGAGGACTAAGGTAGATTCCTACCACCCACATGGTAATTCACAACCATCTGGTCCCAGCAGATGCAACACCCACTTTTGGCCTTTGTGTGTAGTGGGCACACACACATAGTACACAGGCATGTATATAGGCAAAACACCCACATGCATGAAAATAAATAAATAATTTAAAAATCACTGTTACAAACACTAAACATACCAAACCACATCAGGACCAAAATGAGTAAGGACAGAAAAGGGGATGAGTCACAGCATGGCCACTCTTCAGCGAGGCCTGTCTGACTCCCAGTACAAAATGAGGAAGTAACAGAGAGCCTTGCTGTTTTCTAAAGAAGGGTGGGGCAGTGAGCCATTGTCGCGCAGAACGCTAGCCAGCCGTTGTTTTGATTCCGCGAATATTGCAGATCAAAGGAAACATATGATCCCCCTGCTGGACAAAATCCTGTGGTTTGCCAGGACAATCAGCATTCTAGAATTCAGATTCCAGGAGGAGGAAGACTAGTGAGTCCAAACAAAACCCCAAAGAACAATTGAACCACGGCAAAAAGCATCATTACCACACTGACGTCGGGCAACATGAACATGCTCAGGCTCTTAGACTTGAAGACGCCTTAAGATTCATCTCGAGATGAAGGAACTTCACTTTTAGAGGGACGCGGGTTGAAGCACATTTTTAAAAGCACAAAGAACAGAGGGAAGAGGCAGGCCTGCTCCCTGGATACTGGAATACAAGCAGTGGTTTGGGCTTCTTTCAGGGTCAGGGGAATGTTCAACTGACTTCTTTTACTACATCAACAACACATGATGTCCAGAAAAATCTGTTGGCACATATATGTCCAGGGTTAGACTGAGTTTAGCTGTATCAATGCAGACACCAAACCATAAGCCCCTTACCAAAACAGCAGCCAAGTACCAGTTCACAAGGAATTTGTGACTTCTAACCGACATGTAGGGATAATGGAAATTACTTGAAATGGAGTTATAGGAATTTAGGCTTCAGATTCCTTCTGCCAACTTCAAAGACTGTGAGGAAGGGGCCATTTGGTTGACAAACCGAGGCACTAGAAAATGGACAGAAATACTCTATAAAAGAAAGCGAAATGAAAACCTCTAAGAAGCTAGCCCATCAATATAGAGCTGAACGCTGTAGTGGCAGAGGCCACTCTGCTTCTCATCCCGCTACCAACCAAAGCTGTGGGACGTCCCCTAAGTCACCTTGCCAACTCGGGGGCCTTGGGTTTCCCATCTGTGAGCAGAAGGTGTGTTCTCTAGTGTAAACAGATGCTGAAAAGATGATAACCCTCATCTTGAAACCCCACCAGCAGCATAACAGCAATTAGGGCTCCCAAGGAGTGGAGCGGCGCGACTGAGAAGGCCTCAGTGCTGAGTTCACGGTCTTAAAAACAACCATCCTCAGCCAATGCCAGAACACACTGCAGAGGGAGGTGATGAGGGTGGGAAAATCCGGCTGGTGTCTGGGAAGAACCAATCCAAAGCAGTCCAACTTACAGACCGGTGCAAATGCAGCCCATTTCAGTTGTCTTTGAGCTGCGTGGCCAGCCCTCGTGGTTTGCTTCTGGGGCTTATTTACAAGAATGGCATCTTTCAAATGATGCTCTGCAGGTAATGCTAGACACGGGGCGGCTGCCCGGGGCTGATTTCCTGTTAAATAACTGACTGTCGGCAGCTGTTCTTGCCTCTCTCACCCTCCCTTTCTCTGGTTTGTCTTTGCTTATGGCCTCTTTATAAACGGACAGTGAGAAGACGTGATTCAAACTCTTCATCCCTACCAGAGCGCAGCTGTGGCAAGTGGAATTGGAGAAAGACTACCAGTCCTGGCTTTCAGTTTACAGACATGTACCCTGAAGCACAGAGAGGGGAAGGAACTTGCCCACAGTCACCCAGTAAAGTAATGGTCACCTGACAGCAAGGTCAAGAGTAATTAAATAACACATAAGCTCTCAAGCCAAACCTTCAAATTCCTGGAGGAAAAAAAGGTGGCTGTCACCAACCACCAGTATGTCCAATGTTACATGCCTGCCAGAGGCAGAAAAAGCACGGGGTGACATGTTTGTCTGCCAACGTTTCCCCCTAGGTGAATGGGAAGAGTTAAGCAGATATCATCCAATTCTGACAAAACAAAAGGAAAACCATCCTTATGGGCAGAAGTACAATGCCCTACTCCTTGGGGTCATTTTGTGTACCGACTTCACTCTGAGGGAGTATAGAAATCAGAGAGGAAGGAGTAATTCACCCATACCACCCCAGCCAGGTGATCCAGATCAACACCAATAGTTTAGCTCAAGGAGATGCTGTTTATTCTCCTTGAGGCGTGATGAGAAAGACTTCAGCTCTGTGGTCTTCTTCCCCCAACCCCTAATTCTAATCTAACTATGAGGAAAATAACAGAAAATGCCAATATCGGAGACTCTTACAAAGTACGAGATCAATACCCTTCAAAATGATCAATATCATCAAACACAAGAAAGCTCTCAGGTGACAGCCAAGAAGAACCTTTAGAGACAGAGCGGCCAAGTGTGACATGGTATCCTGGATAGGGTCTGATAGAATATGGACCCTGGACATAAACTCGGAACATTCATTCACTAAACATAGAATTTCCTTAGCACTCATGCTCACCCGTGACCATGTGCTCATTCATGACTGTGGACTCATTCATAACTAATATACCACTCCAGGATAATCAAGGTAATTAAGGGCAGGTTACACAAGCTATTTTCTCAAGCCTTCTGCACATCAAAAACTATCCATTTTAAAGACTCTATTATTTAAAAATTCCACAAATCATATCACAGAATAGATAAGAAAAACAACTTACCGGATGTTGCTGAACTGAAAAGAAAAATCAAAAAGATTTTTTTTAAAAAAAAAATCCCAATCAGTGTTGCTTCAGTTCCAGAAGCCCACAAGTGAAGCAGTAGCTAATAGAGACACATCGATACAGATGGTGCAGACACCAGGGACCCACTAGATAGGGCCCTCGGTGGTCACAGTCAAAGCCACATCTGTAAACACAACGGAAGTGAAACCAACCACATTAGGCTATTTACCCCAACTTCTTCCCTCAATATGGAGATGTGCTGTGTTCTGTCTTCTATTTATCCCAACTTCCTTTCTCAGTATGAAGATATGCTGTTTTCTACTTTCATTTAAACTTCAATTGCATGTGAACTGGGGATCGTGTGCCCTTCCCTGCTGTCTTCCCACAATCAGGCAGGACTTGACCACTTTTCCTTCCCAAACAGATTTTAGCATCCTGCCACAGCACGCTTTCTCTGAGGGTGGCTGCTGTCCAGATGAAGCTGGGGCAGAGAAACAAAGGGCTAGTTCCCAGATACCCGAATGTGCCTTACTGGGGGAGGTGGAGAACAGGATACCGGCAATAAAATCCAATTCTGACACAAACAGCGCTACCCCCAAATAAATTCCACCAAAAGTAAAACACTATTGGGTTATTGAAAAAAAAAGTGGAAAGCAAGGTTCAAATAATTTTTTTGAGAAATTAAACTTTAGATCTTTTTTTATTGTATTTTGTTTTTCTTTTAAGATAGGGTCTCACTATGTAGCCTAGACTGGTCTTGAACTTACAAGATCCATGTTCTTTAAAAAAAAAAAAAAAAAAAAAGCAAATGTTTTTGGAGTACTGTCCAGTAGAGAAGGGCAGAAAATAAAAGCTCCCCCTTTGTGAAGGTTGGCTACCCTGTTGGTCTGACTGAGGACACAGGAAAATATGTTCTTTCAACCCCTGGCTGTGGGCTATTACCCCCTGGATACCAGGACAATACTCTAGGTATGACTCCAAAATGGGGTCAGAAAGTAACAAAAATCATAACATGGGCAGGACTGAAGATAAATATTTAGGGTATTTCAAACTCTAGTTTGAACTTTTGATGGGATGGGTCCTCCCTACATAAGCAAGATTCTAAAATATCAATATGAATTTCAGAGACTTTTCCCCTTAGGGTTTTTTTGTATTTTCTTTTTATATTTTTGCCAGTACAAATTTCAAAACAGAAAAAATCAACATGAGTATCACCAAATCTTCGCTTACAAGCATACAATACATGCTTAGCTTGCCCCCTATTGGCGATCTTCTTGTCTCCATAGCTAACTATATTTAGAAGTGCTACTAACTCACCTTAATATAGGTTGGGAAGCTGTTAAAGACACCTGGGTTCTTTATGACAGTTCCTTTTTTTTAAATTGATTTTTACTGAGCTCTCCACTTTTCTCTGCTCCCCTCCCTGCCTCTTCCCTCCCCTTCAACCCTCTACCAAGGTCCCAATGCTTCCAATTTACTCAGGAGATCCTGTCTTTTTCTACTTCCCATTTGGAATAGATCCATGTATATCTCTCTTAGGGTCCTTATTGTTGTCTAGGTTCTCTGGGATTGTGGTTTTTAGGCTGTTTTTCTTTGCTTCGTGTTTAAAAACCACCTATGAGTGAGTACATGTGATAATTGTCTTTCTGTGTCTGGGTTACCTCACTCAAAATGATGTTTTCTAGCTCCATCCATTTGCCTGCAAAATTCAAGTTGTCATTATTTTTCCTGCTGTATAGTACTCCATTGAGCAAATGTATTACATTTTCCTTACCCATCTTTGTCAAGGGGCATTTAGGTTGTTTCCAGGTTCTGGCTATGACAAACAATGCTGCTATGAGCATAGTTGAGCATATGTCCTTGTGGCATGATTGAGCATCCTTTGGATATATACCCAAAAGTGGTATTATTGGGTCTTGAGGAAAGTTGTTTCCTAATTTTTTTGAGAAATCGCCACACTGACATCCAAAGGGGCTGTACCAGCTTGCATTCCCACCAGCAATGCAGGAGTGTTCTCTTTACCCCACAACTTCTCCAGCATAAGTTGTTATCAGTAATTTTGGCCATTCTTACAGGTGTAAGATGGAATCTTAGAGTTGTTTTTATTTGCATTTCTCTGATGACCAAGGATGTTGAGCATTTCCTTAAGTGTCTTTCAGTCATTTTAGATTCCTCTGTTGAAAGTTCTCTGTTCATGTCTATACTCCGTTTTTTTTATTGGATTATTTGTTGTTTTGATGACCAATTTCTTGAGTTCTTTGTATATTTTGGAAATTAGACCTTTGTCTGAAGTTGGGTTAGTTATTGGAGGAGGTGCTTGTTTGTCCTGGCCACCCAGCTAGCTTAGCCCCGAAATAACTGTATTATTTAAAACACTGCTTGGCCCATTAGCTCTAACTTCTTATTGGCTAACTCTTACATCTTAATTTAACCCATCTCCATTAATCTGTGTATCACCACAAGATCGTGACCTACCAGCAAAGTTTCAGCACGTCTCTGGCCAGTGGATCCATGGCATCTCTCTCCCTGCCTTCCCTGGCATTCAGTTCCATCTTCTCTGCCTACCTACGTTCTGCCCTATCAACAGGCCAAGGCAATTTCTTTCACGGTAATCACATTAATGGCAATCACAGAACACAGAGGGGACTCCTACATCAGTTAGTGAAGATCTTTTCCCATTCTGTAGGCTGTCGTTTTGTCTTGTTGACCATGTCCTTTGCTTTACAGAAGCTTTTCCATTTCAGGAGGTTCCATTTATTAATTGTTTCTCTCAGTGTCTGTGCTACTGAGGTTATATTTAAGAAGTGGTCCCCTGTGCCAATGTGTTCAAGTGTACTTCCCACTTTCTCTTCTATGAGGTTCAGTGTGGCTGGCTTTATGTTGAGGTCTTTGATCCATTTGGACTTGAGTTTTGTGCATCATGATAGATATGGGTCTATTTTCATTCTTCTACATGTTGATATCCAGTTATGCCAGCACCATTTATTAAATATGCTTTCTTTTTTCCATTTGATTTTTTTTTTGCTTCTTTGACAAAAATCAGGTGTTTGAATGTGTGTGGATTAATATCCAGGTCTTTGATTTGGTTTCATTGGTTTATGACAGTTCTTAGCACCTGACACTGGACATCTGAATGCTAGGCTGGTTAGAGGTTTAGTCACCCTGCCAGACTGAATTCCCACTGAACTCAAGGAAAGTATCAACACCAATGAAAGAATTGCACACAGTGTCATCACACCCTACTTCCATCACTGCTCCACACTCCAGCACCCCATCACCGCTCTGCATTGCCATTTTGCATCACCCCTTAATCTCAGGTTCCTTGCCAGCTACTACTACCCCATTTATGGGTCCTTCTTTATGACAAATTTTCTCACCCCTCACCTCTGTATCTATGATGAACTGTCCTAGTTTGGGTTCTGTTGCTGTGATAATACCCTAACCAGAGCAACTTCAGGAGGAAACAGTTTATTTGGCTTACACTTCTCAGTCACAGTCCAACAATGAGGAAAGTCAGGGCAGGAGTTCGAGCAGGAAGTGAAGCAGAAACTATGGAGGAATGCTGCTTACTGGCTTAATCCCAAGCTCACATTCTGCTACCTGTCTTATACAACCCAGGCCCACCAGCTCAGGGATGGTACCAGGCAAGTGAGCTGGACCCTTCTCCATCAATTAGCCACCAAGAAAATGGCCCTCACGCAATTCTGATGGAGACAATTCTTCATTGAAATTCTCTTCCAACTATGTCATGATGATAAAGGAGACTAGCAATCACATCAACCTACACCAACCAAGCTGGGACCATTCCTAACTGTTCTTTCTCATCACGGTCCCTCAATGATCCTGATCAACTCAGTCCTCATTGTCCTTGACTCCTCAGCAGTGTCTGACCCACTGGTAACTCCCTGCTCCTTGACATTGGCTTGGCTCCTAGGTCTCCCACACTCTCCTGGCTCTCCTCCTATCTCCTAGATGTACCTGGCCAATTTCATTGTTGGTTACCAGTCTTGTCTCTGATCTGCTAATAAAACACCCCAAGGCTTAGACTTCAGCCTCTTCTTTTACCCTGTTTCACAACTTTAATCCTCACCAGATACCTAAAGCTGTCAACTGGGATCTCAATCTATAATCTCTTTCATGGTCTGCCCCTCACCAGGCATCCCAAATACAACAGACCCAAAGTCAGGCCCTCTGGACACTGAACCGCTGCAGGATCCCCGAGCAGCGACAGGCAGCAGGCCATGTGGTGGCAAGCAGGGGGTAGTGGTCCCGAGAGCAGCCAGACCCAGGCAGGGACAGTACACAAGACCACACTGCAGGTCTCTGAAGGCCACTGGTTCCAGGCAGCGAGCCACATGGCGGTGGCAGGGGCAAGAGACATACTGATAGGCACTCCATGCAGAGTGAGGTTGGATATTTATTTAGTGGGTTGTGGAAGTTTGGAAGGGAAGGGGGAGAAAGAGAGAGAGAGAGAGAGAGAGAGAGAGAGAGAGAGAGAGAGAGAGAGAGAGAGAAGCTGCCTCTTGGAGAGGGAGAGGGAAAAGGGAAGAACTTAGGCTGGAAGGTGAAGATCAGCCTGCCTCAGTGGACAGGGGAGGGAGTGGGTGTGGCTCATCTCTTAAAGAGACAGAACAGATCATTACAGACACCTCACATCAGATAACGACAACTGCATCGTTCCTCTTGGTCCAAGAGCTGTGGTCTTACCCTTGATATTGATGTCTGCCCTCTCCATCCCATGATTCCACACTGAGTGGATGGCCTATTGAAGCCATCACAAATGTTTTCAGAACCTGAACAAGTCTTACCACTTCTACGGCTTTCTACCCTGGTTTGAGGCATAATAATCTCTTGCCTTATTTGGTTCCCACACCTTGATGACACTGGAATCTGTAGTTAGAGTTTCTATTGCTGAGATAAAACATCATGACTAAAAGCAAGCTGGGGAGGAAAGGGTTGCTTTGCCTTATATTTTCACATCATAGTTCATCTCCAAAGGAAGACAGAACAGGAACTCAAACAGGGCAGGGACCTGGAGGCAAGACTTGATGCAGAAGCCATGGAGAGTACTGCTTACTGACTTGCTTCTCATGGCTTGCTCAACCTCCTTTCTTAGAACCCAAGACCACCAGCCCAGGGATGGCACCACCCACAATGGGCTCTGCCTTCCCCATCAATCACTAATTAAGAAAATACCTTACAACCAGATCTTATGGAGGCATTTTCTCAATTGACATTCCCTCCTTTCAGATAACTTTAGTTTGTGTGTCAAGTTGACATAAGACTGGCCAGCACAGAGGCATAGCAGATTCCTGTTTAATACATGTTAATTTTTTGAAATACATATTGACATCAAACTCTAACAAGATGACAGATAGAGAAGAGGCTGGGGGTTGGATTATAAATCTGAGAGCAGAGAAGTGGTAATTAAAAGCATGGAACTCTGGGGAATCATTAGAAAAAGACAGGGTCAAGTGACTCCTGAAGAAGGCCAGTATCTTAACATGAGACAGGTATCTAGAAGAGACTGAAAAAAAATAATAGAAAACTCTAGAGTGAAGACCCTTATCCTAAAATATTTTCAGGGAAGCTAATTTATTTTTATTGACAGGAAGGTGCTATTAAGATAATTTGGTACACTAAAAAAAAAAAAATCTCAATCTTGACCAGAACGGTTTCAGTGTAGTGGTGGCACCAAAAACAGAGCTACCTCAACTCTAGTGGGAAGTAAGGAATTGGAAACATCACATCCAAGCCTTTATTAATTTGAAGAATTCTTAATATCTGGTCCGTGGACAGAGGAGATCGTGGAAGAGTTTCAAGAAAAAGTTATTCCAAGTCCTACCTCAAGATGTTGTATAATTTTGAACATGGTGTCTCACCCAGGGTTTTCAGAACAGTTATCAAAAAAGATGTGTCATTTATCTGAGACTCAGGGAAGCTATAGACTGCAGAGCCTGCAAAATCAAGCTGATATTTGCTTCTTGCCTAGTGTAGCTTTCACCACAGTGAAGGTTTAATCTCATGGTGTGTGGGATTTCTATCCAGTCTTTGTGTGCTGTACCTGAGTTCCTAAACCTCCTTGCAAGGACCACTCACATCTGCATTCTTGAAACAGGCACTTCTGATGCTCCTTTGGAGGAAAAACCAAAGAAAACAAGCATTGAATCCCCACGAGCCCACAAGTAACTAAGTGCAGGATAATCAACTGTTTTGTCTTCATTTTGTGTCTATTTGTCTCCTTTACTCTGGCTGAAGGCACAAAAACAAATCATAGTCCTAAACCTGCAGTCACCTTGACTCCAGAGAAAACAAAAGCCTCAAAGGGCAGACTTCTGACCATATAAGGGCCATTAGCTGTGCCTTCAGGGCTGCTCCCTGGAGCAGTAAGTGATTACCTGGTAGGATCCAGATGGATCTCCTGGAGGGATGTCAGCAATAAAGACTTTGACCACCTTGCAAACCAGAACTGAGACAATGATCAACCAGAGCACACCTTATCCAGGATTGTTTAAACAAAGCATGCCTCGTGGTTCCTGCCCTCGTTGCTTCCATAACCTTTAAAAACTAACGCTTATGTCAACACCCCTAAAAGACAGGCTTGGGTGTGGATGTGGGGAGGAGGGTGAGGTGGGGGAGGGGGGTCTCCTTTTTCCTTTCCTCTTCCCAACATGGTTGGCTATACTGGTGACACGTGTCCCAGCATCACTTGAGGAAATTGTCAGAGCCCAGGCTTTTGCTTTAAGAACTCAGGTTACGCCTCACACTCGTCCCAGCTTCTCAGAGCAGCTGCTTTAAATAAACTGACCCGTCGGTACCCGCCAGGTCTAGCTTGCTGGTCCCCAAGAATTCTCCATCCTCCCACAGAAACAGAACGCACCGCCCCTCCCAGCCAGAGTGAGCCGCGAGCCGCCACCCAGTCAGGGCGGGGCTCCGCGCGCCGCCTTCTGGGAAGAGCTTTCTGGTACAATCGCTGTGCTTTCACGACAGCCCCGGGTTGCTTTACGGCTGCTCGGCTTCTCCGCAGTCGGAGCTACGGTAACGTGGCGCCATTCCCCTACAACGCGCACTGATGAAGCCGAAGAGGAAAGGTGCAAAAAAGACAAAGCGGGACGAGGGGGAAAGGGAGGCGGCAATGGATGACCCGCAAGACCTGGATGAACCCCACACGTCCAAGGACTTCTCCTCCTTGAGGACCCCCGCGCCCTGGGGTCGGCTGGCCTGTCTTTATTTGTGTGCTTTGTGTCTTCTCTTCCTCTTTGGAAGGGGCTGCTTGGTGTCTTTTGTGTAGCTGGGTGGATGGTACCGTTAGTCAGTCCAAGATAGGTCTCAGAGGCGTTAAGGTGGAGAGTGGATTTAAGGCGTCGCAGCTTCATTTGTGGCGACTGATTGGACGTGTTTATTTGGTTGTTTGGTTTGGTTTGGTTTTAAATCTTAAAAGTAGGAAAGGCGTCGGCCCTTCCTTACAGTAGGAATTATCCACGCAGTTTGCGCAACAGCTTTACGTGAACTTGCTCCCATTTGTTTTACCCCCGGAGTGGCCTGGAGCAATGTTGTGCAGGTTTTTCAACAGAATGAGGTCATTAAAAAAAAAAAAAGGAAAAAAAGAAAGAATAAAAAAAAACAAAAAAAAAACTTTTTTTTTTTTTTTTTTTTTTTTTTTAGTATTTGTAATAGATTCCACTCCTATCTCTGCAGACCATCTTGAGCGGTTGTTCTGATTATGCTTGTCGGCTGTCAGAACAATAGCTGGGAACTGAGCCTTTACCCAGCCATTTTGAAGTTGTGTCGTCTAAATTTATTCTTAGTGTGTGGAGCTGACTGGTCATGGTGAGCCCTTGACCCCCTCCACCCCCGCATGAAATGAAAGCTAAGTGTGTTGTTGGTCACTGCTTCTTAGCATTAACTGGAATTTCCCTTCCAAACAGCATGGCCTGTATTCTTGACGCACCAAACACAACATGCACTAGATTGATTTGATCTTGTTGCGTTGTAACTTGTTCCTTCTGAGGTGATCAGGCCACACAACTTTACTCCTTTGGCTTTAACAGTCACCAACACCTTAGTTTTTATTTTGTTCTTGTGGTTTTTTAAAAATCGTTTTTATTGAGCTATATATTTTTCTCCGCTCCCCTTCCCTTCTATCCACTCCCCTTCTGCCCTCTCCCATGGTCCCCATTCTCCCAATTTACTTAATCTTGCCTTCTTCTACTTCCCATGTAGATTATATCCATGTATGTCTCTCTTAGGGTCCTCATTGTTGTCTAGGTTCTCTGGGATTATGGACTGCAGGTTGGTTTTTCTTTAGGTCTAAAAACCACTTATGAGTGAGTACGTATGATATTTGTTTTTCTGGGTCTGGGTTACCGCAATATGATGTTTTCTAGCTCCATCCATTTGCCTGCATATGTCAAGAAGTCGTTTTTTCCCCCCTGCTGTGTAGCACTCCATTGTGTAAATGTACCACATTTTCTTTATCCATTCTTCGATCGAGGGGCATTTAGGTTGTTTGCAGGTTCTGGCTATGACAAACAATGCTTCTATGAACATAGTTGAGCACATGTCCTTGTGGTATGGAGCATCCTTTGGATATATACGCAAAGGTGGTATTGCTGGGTCTTGAGGAAGGTTGTTTCCTCATTTTAGTTCTTATGTTGAAGTCACCTCTTAAATTCATTTACTTGCTGTCATTCCCTCTACCATTTTTGCTTTCGTGTACATTTATTTTTATCGACTCTTGCATCCGTCTTCTGAGATTTGTCCGTCGGGTTGGGTCTGCTGCCTGTCAGGTTAAAGGTTTTCTTTGCGTCTTGTAGGTTTTATTTTGTTGTTGTCGTTTTGTATGCGTAGAGATGTGTGGTGTTTGCACATGTGTATGTGGGAGCGCACGCCAGAGGAGGAGTTCTTATGTTCTGTCCTGTCACAAAGATCTGTCACTAAACTTGGAGTTACGCTGGCAACCAGCAAGCCTGCCATAGTCCCGTGTCATGTCCTTTCTGGTTCTCTCTTTCACACATTCTAGGTTTATAGGTGTTAATGTCGGTATGCCTAGCTTTTAACATGGGTGCTGGGATTCGAACTCAGGTCTTCACAGATGTGGATTTTTTAATGTACTGTTCAAAAGCCTTTTGTTTAGAATCCAAATTGATTGTATCTTTTCCCCCCTTATTGTTTATATTGATAACCTCACTTCCTTTAAAAACTATTTTTATTTCTTAAGTTAGAGCATTGAGAATGTATAATTCTCTTCTGTTAACACCTTTTATGCCTTTGCATAGTGACCAGTGTTCTGTTTGTTTATTGAACCTTGTTCAGGCAGCCTGTGTTCAAGTTAGACGTCCTTTCGCCAGAATAGGTAGTTCTGATGTCTAGCGCTGTTCCATCCTCTTGGTTTCCCGGAAGCTTTACACATCTTTGTTTTACCAGTCCAGCCTTGTTGGGGAATATTATTTTAAGGTGTGTTGCTTTTGTTTATGCTGCATTTGTTTAACTCTGTGAAACTGATTCTTTGCCTCTCTAAAACACCCAAAGGTCCTAGTAAAGAGCTGAACGGCCAATAGTGAGGCAGGAACACAGATAGGCGGGGCTGGCAGACAAAGTATAAATAGAAGGAGAAAAGGGGAGGAGGACATCAGGGGCCAGTTACCCAGCCACGGAGTAAGAGTAAAAGGAAGATATATAGAAGAAAAAAAGGAAATATCCCAGATGGTAGATGGGATAATTTAATTAAGAAAAGCTGACAAGAAACAAGCCAAGCTAAAGCCAGCCAATCATAACTAAGAATAAGCCTCCGTGTGTGATTTATTTGGGAGCTGAGTGGTAGGCCCCACAGAAAGCCAAAAGAGTAAAACTTCGCACTACACAGCTTCCTGCCCTCTCAGTGACATCAGATGGGGGTATGCAAATGTGACCGTGTAAGCTGACAGGATGCTATGTCCTCTGTGCTCACCCCACACCCCAAGTCCAACTCTGGTACCTGGCCTCTGGGGCACCTTTGTAGAACTGAGAAGTGCTGGGGAAGTATTTACTCTTCAACTGCACATGGACTTTCTCTTTTTTTTTTTTTTTTTTTTTTTTTCTGTGTTAGCTTTGCCTCATTAAGTCAGTGTGGTACACAGTGCACGCTATGGTGAAAAGACGGGGACCTGACTCAATATGTTCGATCCATTTTTTAACATCTGTAAAATGGGATAGCAATACCAGCTTTACAGTGTGATAGTGAGTTTCAGATGGGACTGGAGGAAAGGTCTCAGTAAATTCCATGGCCTCCTTAGCCACATTTATAGGATGACTTCTTTGTTACATCAGCAGGCAGAAGGCATGTTTGTTGCCATCACCCAAGCTAAGACATCACAGCATTATTGTCAGCTGGTAAAAGATAGCCTCCGCTGACCCTTAGGAAAAAGAGCTGAGATTATCCTGGCTTGGCTGAGCCATTTGTGACAGTCTGGCTGTAAGATGATAGGACATGCAGCAGCCTCTCCTGTTTCTGTGGTTGAAAGGGGGCTGCCGAGACAGGGCCATGAAAGTCTACAGATGGTGTCTTAGAAATGCAGCTAGATCCTTCGATAGGCCAGACAAGGTAGTCCATGCAGTATAATCTCAGCACTGAAGCAGAAAAATCATAGGTTCAAGGCCTGCTCGGACCAATAGCAAATTCAAGTCAGCCTGAACTGTATAATGAGAAGACAGTCAAAGGCCCTTCGGTACATCTTTGTGGAATGGGCAGGTGGTCCTGTCCTGTCTCCTGAGTCTGTTCCTAGGTTGAGTTAGTGCATTCTGGGACAGGCAAGTTCCTGCTCTGTTTCCCTCACTCTGTCTGAGATTGAGTTAGTACATCTCAGTGTTCTCTGTGTGCTTACGGTGTTCATCATTGCCACCCTGCAGTGAAGGACTGGGCATTTAGTTACTTTGGCCCCTTCCTGCACTGATAGGTTCTTTTCTGTTCATGATTGTTCCTGCAGTTGTCTTTCCTCTTTCCTGTATCTGTCTGCAATATCCTCTCAGTCCTGGGTTTCTAAAGGGAGCTTTTCCCATAAAATGTTGGTTTGGTTTTTTTGTTGTTATTGTTGTTTTGGTTTTTTTTTTTTTGGTTTGTTTGGTTTTGAGAGGGGCATTAATTGAAAATACAAAAGATGTTCGGATTGTGAACCATACAGATTTAGTGTCTCCTCTTGACACTATGACTCCTAGTCATAGTGACTCCTCTTGAGCTATGTGTTTGGAATGTTTGAAATTATTTTAGAATTAGATGCCCCTGAGCTGTTCTTGAGATGATTTTGGAAGGAAAATTACTAAGTAAGATTGTTAAATCTTTACTGAGGGCTGGCAAGATGGCTCTGTGGTAAGGGCACTTTCCACCAAGCCAAAAACCCATGCAGTAGAAGGAAAGAACCAACTCCTGTCCTCCGTACTTAAAATTGCATGCGCATGCCCACGTGTATGCATGTGTTACATATGTACATACATACAAATAGATAAATAAATGTAAAAAATGTTGATGAGACTTTTGCTGCTGTTAAAATCTTTACAGGCGATCTCAGCCCTGCTGAGCTGATGCTGTTGACTATAGGAGATGTTATCAAGCAGCTGATTGAGGCCCACGAACTTGGGAGAGACATCGATCTCAATAAGTAAGTGCAGCTATAAGTGGGCAATCTTGCAGTTTTGTTCTTAAGTAACAGGCTGTCTGTCTAACTGTCTGATATGGCCTCACTTTGAAGCCCAAGATCTCCTCAAACTCAAGCCATCCCTCTTGCCTTTACCTTCCAAGTACTGGAATTACCAGGATGCCCCGCTAGGCCGAGCAGGAGAGTTCTGTTAACTGATCCTGCGCTACCTGTTTTCTATGTAGTCATTAAGTATCGCAGGTTTCTGCCATTTCCTGTCGTGTCCATCACAATGAGTAGGCTGTGTCCAAGCCTTCTAATCTAATTGCTTCCATTTTTATTGGGCACTCCCAGTATCTCAGGCCCTGGGACAAGGGCACTGCAGGTAATGGCTGAGTTAATCCTCTCAGGAACTTGATGACGGTGTCTTAGTTTGAGTTACTATTGCTGGGATGAAACACCATTACCAAAGCAGCTTGGGGAGGAAAGGGTTTATTTGGCTCACACTTCTAGGTACCATCTGTCACTGAGAGAAATCAGGGCAGAAACTCAAACAGGGCAGGAACCCGGAGGCAGGAACTGATGTAGAGGCCATGGTGGAATGCTGCTTACTGGTTTGCTCCCCGTGGCTTGCTCCACCTTTCTTATAGATCCCAGGCCATCAGCCCAGGGGTGGTACCACCCACAATAGGCTGGACCCTCCCCCATCAGGAAATGCCTGACAGGCTTGTCTGTAGCTCAAACTTCTAGAAGCATCTCTCTCTCTCTCTCTCTCTCTCTCTCTCTCTCTCTCTCTCTCTCTCTGATGGGGAAGTTCAGCCAATCACATTCTTTTAGGGTGTGTCCCCCTGAGGCCAAGAAAAACAGATAAAAGATCCAGGTGCAGGTGCTCTTGCCTTGGTCTCTTTTGTTCCCTGTGCTCCTGGATCGCTGGAACCCTGGTTTTGAAAGTCCCTTTCTTCTGTTTATTAAAGCTGAATCTATTATATTAAACTGGTCTGGTTATTACCGATCAACCACCCCCATCCCCCCCTCTCTAATTATAAACTAATTGGCCCATTAGCTCAAGCTTCTTATTAACTCTTATAACTTATATTAGCCCATTATTCTTGTCCATGTTAGCCACGTGGTTCAGTACCTTTTTCAGCGAGGCAGTCACATCTTGCTTGTTTTGTGTCTGGATCACAACTGCAGACTGCAGAATCCTTTTTCCCAGAATTCTTCTGTTTTCATTGTCCCACCTCTACTTCCTCCTGGCTACCGGCCAATCAGCATTTTATTAAACAAGTACAAGAAACAAATATTTACAGGGTAAAACCATTGTTCCACAGCAATCCCCCCCCCCCTTTTTATTAAAGAACAAGAACTCTTAATCTAATATCCTTTGTTTAGCTTTTCTCTGGACCATTATCCATAACAACTTGTAACCAACATTCTAAACAAAGGAAAATATCCATAGTCCATTTTTGGGGAATGTGGGATTAGTTTTCCAGGCTACTTCCTCCTGGTTGGGGGTGCTGATAATCTTATGGTGACCTAAAGAAAATTTAGAATTATGATCAAGTCCTGACTGGAATATCCTGTGAGGCTTGATCATCTCAGCCAGTAGTCTGGGGTGTTGAACTCAGACATCTGGGCCATCCACTCCTGTCGGAGGTTTGTCAGGGGGTTGTCCTTGATCAAATCTTATTTTTCTTAACACGAAATAAATTTACAGCCTCTCATTTCCTGTGGAAACAAAAGCAAAACCTCTTCTCCAAAGTAACATATCTTTTGACATCAATTTTGGAGTCAAGGCATTTACAAAATACCTATCTTGAATTAATTCAGCAACATTTATAAACAAATATCTTTTAGCGGCTGTTGCTCCTTCCTCAGCATTCAAACAATTCAAAGAGAACATAATAACATACAGTATCCAGATTCTCTGTGTGTTTTCCATCTTTATGTGGCTTTATTTTAAACTCTATTTCTTTTATTTTTAATTTTTGGCTTTTTGAGACAGGGTTTCACTGTGTATCTTTGTCCCAGAACTCACTCTGTAAACCAGGTTGTCCTTGAACTCACAGAGATCCGCCTGCCTCTGCCTACCAAGTGTTGGGTTTAAAGGTATGCACCACCCAACCCAGCTACTCTTTATTTTAAGGACTTTAACCTTTTTTCTTTTCTCTCCCAAGCCTACATTTGTTTTTAAACACACTGTAAACTGTTTAGAGGCTTTTTCTTCTGAAACTATCTTTACAGTATCTCTCTTTTTCTAACTACATGAGTCTTTAGTTTGCTAAATGATATGGCTAGGATTAAAGCCATGGCTTTGATGGTTGGATCCAGCCCATTCCTTAGCTTTATGAGTTTTCAACCTCATGGTGGAGGTACCAGCCGGAGCTATGTTTATTACCACAACTTTATGGTGTTTCAAGGTCCCTGCCACCACCAAAAAGCTTGCAGTCAGTCATCAACACCATTCAAGTGTTTTGTGGCAGGACCTCTTAAAAGAGCTGCAAGGTTTTGCAGCTAAAACTGAGTCAGGAAGCCTCTCTTAAATGAGAGTGCTTGCCTGAAGCAAGCAGAGCCCACCCAGGAAAATGCTATTAATAAGCCGTGCTTAACTCTATTCTTTTCAGTCTAGATTTACTTCCCAGGCTCTCTCAGGCTTTATGTGAAGGCAGCTGTCCTTGTGGGCGCCATTCTGTTGACTGATGTTTCTGTCCCACCAGGTCCCACAGCTGTTTAGCCCCAAATTATCACACAGAGGTCTACATTAGTTATAAACTGATTGGCCCATTAGCTCAAGCTTTTTTATATAATTTTTTTATATTTATTTATTTATTATGTATACAGTACTCTGTCTGTGTGCATGCTTGCATGCCAGAAGAGGGCATCAGACCCCATTACAGATGGTTGTGAGCCACCATGTAGTTGCTGGGAATTGAACTCAGGACCTTTGGAAGAGCAGGCAATAGCTCTTAACCTCTGAGCCATCTCTCCAGCCCTCAAGCTTCTTATTAACTCTTATAACTTATATTAGCCCATTACTCTTGTCCATGTTAGCCACGTGGCTGGTACCTTTTTCGGCATGGCAGTCACATCTTGCTTGTCAGCTTGACACATAAAGCACAACACTTTTCTGTAAACGGAGATTGCCTACACTTTTCAGTTAGAACCTTTTCTTTCTCATTTATACCTCAGATGGCACATTAATACTAATATCACACTATAAAACATAAATTACTTTAAAGTTCCACCATCTTTACAATTAAAGCAGATTAAAAGTTCAGTCTCCTTAAAAATCTAAAATCCCTTTTAAAAGTTCAAGTATTTCAACTATGGGCTCCTGTAGAAATCAAAATTAAGTTAAATACTTTTTTATTTTAAGAGGGAAGAACCAAGGCACAGTCACAATCTGAATAATGTAAATAATTCAGTGTCCAATGTCTGGGATTCACTCATGACCTTCTGGGCTCCTCCAGGGTACTTGGTCCCCTTCTCTAGTTCCGCCCTCTGCAGCACACACAGCTCGCCTTCTTGGCTCCAGCTGGCTCCACTCCACGGCTTCTGCTGTTCTTGGTACTGGGATCTCCAAAATGTTGAGGTCTTCTACTACAACTGGGCTGCACTTTTACCAGTAGCCTTTCCTGGGCTCTCTTTGTGGTGCCAAGCCTCAGCTTTTTCATGGCCACTTCAATCCTGGGGGTTCCACTACTATGCTGGGTATCCCTTCACCAGCGACCTCTCATAGTGCCAAGCCTCAGTTGCTTTCCGTGATTCTTTCATGGCTTCAAAACCAGCCGGGCGGTGGTGGTGCACGCCTTTAATCCCAGCACTCGGGAGGCAGAGGCAGGCGGATCTCTGTGAGTTCGAGGCCAGCCTGGTCTACAAGAGCTAGTTCCAGGACAGGCTCTAAAAAAGCTACAGAGAAACCCTATCTCGAAAAACCAAAAAAAAAGAAAAGAAAACAAAACAAAACCTGTACTGCTTGGGATACACATGACCAGGTTTGGCTGCCAGCACAAAGTACAACCTTGGCCACCTTGGAACACAGTTTGTATGTGCTAACTCTGGGGAAACACTTCCCACTAGACTTTACTTCAGTGATGCTGGTCTCTTCTTAATCACAGCTGATTCTTCAGCCCCAGCCAACCAGCATTCATTGTTCCAACAAAACAAAGGCTTAATTTAGTGATTCTGGTCTCTTGTTAATCGTAGCTAAGTTTTCTGCTAGACACCACATATTTGTCACACAAATGGCCAGGTAGAGAGTCTTGGCTTCCTTCTGAAACTTTACAAGCCAGGCCTCCATCTTCTGCATTGCTCTCAGTGTGCTTAACTTCTAATCTCCTACAGAACAGCCCACCAAGGCTCTTAACTTCTCAGTGGCTTTTCAAGGCCAAAGTTCCAAGTCCTTCCACAATCCTACCAAAACAACATGGTCAGGTCTGTCACAGCAACACCCCACTTCCTGCTACTAATTTCTTAGTTTGGGTTACTTTGGCTATGATGAAATACCATGGCCAAAAGCAGCCTTTGGAGGAAAGGGTTTCTTTCATTTTTTTCAACTCTCGGGTCAGGACAGGAACTCAAGGCAGGAACTGATAGAGTGGCCAAAGAAGGTGCTGCTTACTGGCTTGCTCCCCATGGTGTGTTCAGCCTGCTTTATTATTGAACCCAGGATCATCAGCCCAGAGGCAGCATCACCCTTAATGAGCTGGAGGAAAAACTATAGAATACTTTCATAGCCAAAAGAGGACAATTATGACTCATTTATTCCTTTAGCAGATGCTTTCTAAGCATGGTGGAAGAGGTTAGGAACAGCCATCTTAAACACTAATTAAGAAATTACCCCACCAAAGCTACAGAGAAACCTTGTCTCAAAAACCAAAAAAAAAGAAAAAAGGAAAATACCTTACAGGATTGCCTACTGCCCAATCTTATTGGAGGCATTTTCTCAACTGGGGTTCTCTCTTCTCAGATGACTCTAACCTATGTCAAATTGGCATAAAATTAACCACACAGGGGCCAGCAAGATGGTCTAGTAGGTGAAAGTATAGGGGATGGAGGAAACCAACTCCCAAAAGCTGTCCTCTGACCTCTACACTGCCGCAGTGACACATGAACACAGGCACGCACATACGAATGGAAAAAACAAACTTGGCTGGGTGGTGGTGGCACGCTCCTTTAATCCCAGCACTCGGGAGGCAAAGGCACATGGATCTTTGATCTTTGTGAGTTCAAGGCCAGCCTGGACTACAAGAGCTAGTTCCAGGACAGGCTCCAAAGCTACAGAGAAACCCTGTCTCAAAAAAACCAAAAAAAATTTAAAAAAAAAGAAGAAGAAGAAGAAAAAAAAACAAACTTAAAAAGCATATCAAAGCAGTATGGGCTAGGTGCAGGTGTCATCCTCACCTGACATGGGTGATCTGAGAAGTAGAGGCGTTAAGTCATCCAGGGGGAGTAGTCTTTGACAAAGTGGCGATTTGGAACCTCCAAAGCCCATTTGTTCCTTTGCACCATCATCTCACATCCCATTTTCTTCTCTGCTTAGAAGCACCACTGCTGGGAGCATTCTGTCTGGTGCCCTTATCTACTCCCAGCCATCTCTACCACACATTCATGTTCACCTTGGTCTTTGGTACACCCTCGATTGAGTGGTCCTTCATCTCTGCTCCTTATTTTCCTTGCTGCATTTGCTCTTTATATATGTTCACAGAGAAAGGGTTCTCCCTACTATGTCATGTAATAACCACATCCATGACCTCTTGTAGACCAGTTCTCCGTTTCTTAAGGTAGCTGTACCCAACCTTTTCCTTTGAACACTGTGCTTAGAAAGCATTTGCTAAAGGAATAAGTGAGTCGTAATTGTCCTCTTGTGACTCTGAAAGCATTCTAGTCTAAAGCTTTTCCTACAGTGTCTTAGAGTAACATACCTCTATCTACTGCCTGAGACCTGAGCGCTTCTCTGGTCTGTATTCCCTAATTTCCCCAGCGCATGTTAAAAGTCCTTCCTGTGTTCAGAAAGCAGCCCTTGCCTGGCAGGGGAGGGAGGGCTTAGCCACACACATCACAAGAAAAGACTGTGGCTTACACCTGACATACCACATATGTGGGTAGTGCCTGTGCGTGCTAGCTATTCAGTTAGCTGAAAACATTGTGAGCAGCCCGCAGGTTTTGTCTAGGTGGGTCAATTAGAAGACAATGCCACCTAGGATTTGGCTAATGGGCACAAAGAAAAGCAAAGCTGGTCAAATTGTAGAGAAGATAAAGGGATAAGCTGGATACACCACACATCTGTAATCTCAGCATTCGGGGCAAAGGGAGAATTTTGAGTCCAAAGCAAACCTGGGTATAGCAAGACAAATGGAAGAGGGGTTTAGGAATTAAAGTAATTATTTGAACAAAAGATACTCTTGGGGTTATAGATAGGGTCATAGGTAGGAGGAGACAGAATTTTTTTGTTTTGATTTTTAATAGGTAAGGTAGATTCTAGAATTTATATTCTGATTTGATTTGTTGTTGCTTTTATATATTATATTTTATCCAAGAAAGTAGTTCTTGATTGGGGTGATTTCTTTCTGGGGACACATGGCAATGTCTAGGCAGCCTTCTACACACAGTCCCAAATGTCACTAGTGAGGCTGAAGAGGTAGTTAGGTCAGAGTAGTTCTTTAGGGTGGAAAGGTTTGGAAAGAGACCTTCACTGTGCCGTTATCCTTGGCCCACAGTCCTACTTTACTTACTAGTGTTTAGGGTTAAAGGAAAGCAGGGTGCTTACTAACAGATTTTGACCTTTGTTTCCTTAGTGTGTGTAGGTTGTTAAGCCGCTCTTGCTCCCGTGAAAGGTAGAGCAGTGCCAGATGTTATGTGTACACATCATTCTGTTAGTAACTTGTGCCTCAAATGCTGTGATCTTGATAACTCTAAATGCTTGGGTTTCAGAGTGAAAACCAAGACAGCTTCCAAGTATGGCCTTTCATCCCAGCCCCGCCTGGTGGACATCATCGCTGCGGTCCCTCCTCACTATCGAAAGGCCTTGATTCCCAAGTTAAGGGCCAAACCCATCAGGACTGCCAGTGGGGTGAGTGGCTGAGCTGGAGAACTGGCGGTGGCAATGGCGAGGTGGGGTGGGGAGCTCTGAGTGAAGGGGGGTGCAGTGATGCTGAAAGGGAAAGGAAGCCAGCTAGTGTGCTTAAAGGAGTATAGTTTTCGTAGTGTCTTTAAAGATTAAGGCTCGGTCACTTAACACTATAACAAGTGTTGCTGACCCTCTTATTGCTGATAGCTTCCAGTTGGTACGTCTAAAAGGCATATCATGGTGGAGGGAAGGGTTTTCTTTTCTTTTGTTTTGCTTTTTAATTTATTTTTTTTATATGTGTATTGATGTTTTGACTGCATGTATGTGTGAGGGTGTCAGATCCCTTGGAGATGGGGTTACAGTCAGCTGTGAGCTGTCATGTGGGTGCTGGGACTTGAACCCAGGTCCTCTGGAAGGGCAGCCAGTGCTATGAACCACTGAGCCATCTCTCCAGCCCCAGCAGGGTAGTTTTATATGTGATGATTATAGAGTAAATCTCCAATAGGGAGTGCTGTGGGTGTCTAGAGATACGGGTCCCCACAGCAAAAGGAAGAAGTAGAGCCCCAGCAGAAAGCATGGTGCTTTCCTGACCTGTGAGTATGCTTGTATGATGGGGGAGGGGTCGGGCTCAGAGTGTTGGGAACATAAAAGGAATAAGAAAGAGATCACAGAGGTGGGAGGGGCATGAAGGACATGGTATATGTAGGCAGGGAGTGCCACAGACTCAAGAGTTCACTTGACTGATGATTTTCTTTTTAAGACAGTCTCACTGTAGAGACCACACTGACCTTTGAACTCATACTGAGTTCATCTGAGACAACTAGGGACCTTGTTTAGGATTAGCTTGTAAACAGTCACGTACATCTGGCAGAGAAACCAGATAACAAGAAACCATTTCAGGTGCCTGTATAGGGTCCTGATGTGAGTAGGACAAGTTTCTAGAAAGTTAGTCCAGATGCGGCCTGCATAGCAGTTCAGAAACGTAAGGCTGTGTTGGGCACTCTTGACCTGATCTCTGTAAATCATTATGGGCTGAATTGAGATAGAGGCTCTAGGATCAAAAGGCTGAGTGTGAGAGACCAGGGAAAATGGGCAGGGTCAGGATTAGGATTCATTGGAAAGGGGTTCCAGAGTTTAAGTCCATGTTCCTCATATGACCCAGTGTGTTTGGTGTGCTGTCTGGATCAGGACATGATATTTCTAGTGCCTGTGTTGGCTACTTTAGTGACTTGATCTTCTGTATTCTGATATTTGTGGACAGTTGAACCCCACAATTTTTACATGCAATATGCTTTCAAATCTGATGCACATACGTTACTAACAAGTACTTGTACACACACAAAAACTTAAAAAACAAAAATGAAAGCCGGGGAGTTTAGCTTGTGTGCGTTGCTGTCTTCTTCTCACCACCTGCTATTTCAATAACATCTCAGTTTAGAATGCTGCTGCACCTGGTTGCCATGGCTCCTCAGAACATACCTGTCTTGTCTTTCCTTGATTTCATTATCTTCACAGTGAAGACTGTCGGCTGGTCATTTTCTAGCACGTTTTTCTGTTTGCTTTAACTAATGCTTCTGTGTAATTAGAGCCAGGTCATGCCTTTTTGGTAATCTGCACACATGTGTCTGCTTACATAAGCACATTTCCATCTGTTTCGGGGTGTCCTGATCTGTCAACAACTGTATTTGGAGAACAATGCTCCAGTTTCTTCAGCCCTGGGCTTCATTCTGGTTCTGTTACACGCACAGCTTCCTCTCTGTCTGTAAGAAATCCTGCTCTTGTTAGCCTTAGTGTGACTCTATCTGGTCAGCTACTTCCTGTGTTAATATCTTAATAGCCTTAATATCTTTTGTTTTATTTTGTTTTTTTATTGTTGTTGTTTTTTGAGACAGGGCTTCCCTGTGTAGCTGTCCTGGAACTAGCTCTTGTAGACCAGGCTGGCCTCAAACTCACAGGGATTCACCTGCCTCTGCCTCCCGAGTGCTGGGATTAAAGGCGTGTGCCACCACAGTCTGGCCTAGCCTTAAAATCTTTGCTACCAGCCTTTTCTCAAGCAGGCTTTTTCCCCCACCCATCCTGGACTCTGTCAGGTACTCTGAGATTTTACACATAGACTCTGGATCAGTCTGGTCCCTAACTTCCTGTTTTCTGCTATAGATTGAAATCTAGAGTATCCATGAAATTTGAATAATAATGATTAGGTTTTTTTTATATAGTGACCTTTGTCGATATTTTAGCAAAATACCTAGAGAGAGAATAAGACTTAGCCAAATCTTAAAAATTAATTTCCAGGACTGAGTTTACAGCTCAGTGAAGGAGTAGTGCTCAAAGACTCTGGATACAGTCTCCAGCACCGCAAATTAATAATAACAGTTCCTTATTCTGTATTTACCATAGAGCCAATTATAAAACTCATATATGCAATTCATATAAACATTTAAATATTATCAGTATAAAAGAATTCAGCTTTAGGGTGTAGCGCCATCCATATTTTGAGAGAGATACCCAGATTTCTCTTCAGGTTGCATCGATCTTTCCCCTCTTCATATCTTGAAGACCCTAATGTGCAGCTCCAGTTACATTCCTTTCCTTCGCTCTTAAGGTAACCACTTTTAGAATTGTGTTAATTTTTCAGGGATAGCTTTTTAATTAATCTTTCTTTTATAGATCGCTGTGGTGGCTGTGATGTGCAAACCTCACAGATGCCCACACATCAATTTTACAGGGAATATATGTGTGTAAGTATGATTTTGACAAGTTGGTGTGTGTGTGTTAAACTAGTAAGTAGATTTTCTAACGCCCTGGCCAGTACAGGCTGGTGATATTAAGATGTTGCTGCGTAGACTCGTAGCTTTGGTAAGGTATTTCAGCACTTTGAAAGTGGAGCAGCCACTGCTGCAGTGCTGAAATACTCATAGGTTATGAGCTTGGGATAATGGACACCTATGACTAACTAGCTCCCTGGATTCCAGCATCAAATTCAAAATGAATTTGGACCAGAAAAACATCAAAGTTTTTAAATTATCCCTATAAATAGCTGTTAGATTTCTGTAGGTAAGGTATTGGGAAGAATTCATGGGTACAAATGCATGGCTTGAGTAGGAAGATTAAATGGGAGGGAAATTTTCCTGAATATGGGTCCCAGGAAAGCACAGAATCATCCAAACTGGACAGCTGGGCTCCCGCATTAAGATGTAAAGATCTTTGCCTGCAGTGTTCTGGACATGAATGTCATCGTGTTCCTTCACTTACTGTCTTGTTTGCTTGTTGGTAAACAGTGCTGTGAGAGTGGACTGCTGCTTGAAGTGATGGCAGAGCCGCTTTGATAGCAGGATTTTCTGTTGGACTGAGTGTTTCACCTGCCCTCCCCTTTCTGTTGTGTCTAGATACTGCCCTGGAGGACCTGACTCGGATTTTGAGTACTCAACCCAGTCTTACACAGGCTACGAGGTAAAGACTTACTCCTGACCAAGTGCTGTGATCCAGAGTGTGGCGGGACAAGTGCCAACATTCTTAGAAGTTTGGGCTTTTTTCCTGATTAGAAAGCTTTTTGACAGATATTTGCGCTGTATATTTTTGGCAGATATTTGACCATATGTGTGCCAAGCCACCGGAGCAGTGCTAACATGAACATTTCTTACTATTATTTCCGACCCTTTCAGCAGTATTTGGAAGCAAGATACTGTGATTATCTCAGGTTTTTTTGTTTTTTGTTTTTTCGAGACAGGGTTTCCCTGTAGTTTCTAGAGCCTGTCCTGGAGCTAGCTCTTGTAGACCAGGCTGGCCTCGAACTCAGAGATCCGCCTGCCTCCCGAGTGCTGGGATTAAAGGCATGCGCCACCACCACCCGGCTCTGCTTGTGTTTCTTGAGCTTTCTTTTTGGCCCTTTTCCTTTTGCTTGCTTGCATAGTCCTATTCGAGTTGGTTTGTTTGTTTTTGTTGTATTTTAGTCTATTATTGTTCTTACATGCCTGTTTGTTTCCTAAGGAGAGAGAGAATGGTTTAGGTTTGGATGAGAGAGGTGATGTGAGGAGGTTCTGGGAAGAGTTAGGAGAGAGAAAACTATAATTTGGAATATATTGTATAAAATCTATTTTCAATAATAGAAAAAATATGAAAACTAAGTTAACAAAAAAAAAAACATTGTCCAAGCCTGAATTGGCAATGGTAAAGAGAAAAAGAAAAGAATGCCATTCTGTCCTCAAGACTTTGTTTCTTACATTTAATTATGTTAGCAAACACTCTATCCTTTTAAGGGTGGTTGAAAAAAAGAATAAACGCATATTTGTTTTTAAGAAAAAAACAAACTAAATACATCTGTTAAAAGACAAAAGACGAGCATCTGCTTTTCAAAGCAGAAGCACACACTACAGTGTTGGAGGCCGAAAGAGACAGCTGGCCATCCTTCTCAGTGCACCACCACCGCCCGGCTATGATTATCTCAGTTTTATGGTGAAGAATTTGGGGCATAGAATATATACATATGTGTGTGTTGTGTTTTTTTTTTTTTTTTTTTTTTTTTAGACATTTCTCTTTATAACTCAGATTGACCTCAACCTTTTAATAGTATTGCTATCTCAACTTCCTAACCACAAGGACTTTGGGAATTAGATAATCGATCAGAGCGCTTGTCCCTGGAGGAAACTGATTCTTCCTCTCTCAGCACCATCGATTGCCTATAGCTCATTATCTAGTGGTAGGGCCTTAGGAAATCCCCCATCCATGTTGGCATGTCAGCTGGTGATGTCATTGTGTGAGTCTTGTTCAGACAGTCATTTGTTGGGATCTTGTAAGTGTATTTATCCTGTCACATCTTTATTTATTTATTTTGGTTTTTCGAGACAGGGTTTCTCTGTAGCTTTGGAGCCTGTCCTGGAACTAGCTCTTGTAGACCAGGCTGGTCTCGAACTCACAGAGATCCGCCTGCCTCTGCCTCCCGAGTGCTGGGATTAAAGGCGTGCGCCACCACCGCCCGGCTTCCCTGTCACATCTTAAAGACACGACCCCGAGCGTTCGGTGTAGAGGTTGTATCAGCTGGAGCTGGCCACCCTGCTATCACTTACTTTCTGTATTCTGACCAGTTGTGGGTCTCTATGACAGTTTCCACCTGCTGCTGTTCCAAAAGGAAGCTCATCGTCCTTTTATGCTAGGAAACTGCTTCATCACGGTAGATGTTCCAGTGTGATGGTGGCATCAAGACCATTTGCTGAACCATTAGAGACCTTGTGTAACAGTAAAGGCCTTGTTCAAAGAGCATTTTGCTACATGACTCTCTTGAGTGTGTATGCCCATCGGTGTGTGTGCACCTACGCTTTGGATGTCATCACATTTCCACAGAAGGTGACTGAAAACCAAGAAGATGCCCTGCTGTTGAGGTACCCTCAACAGTGTGGTAGGGACTAGCCTGATGTTCTGAACCTTTCCAAAACTGAGAAAGGAAGGTGGGATATGAGGCATTGCTTTAGTGTTTAAAACCCTTGAGTAGTTTAATTTTAATACAACCCTTCACTCCTTCAGTATTTTTTTAATTTGTTATGACTGTAATATGATATTTTTTCCTTATTTACTTAGCCAACTTCCATGCGAGCTATTCGTGCTAGATATGACCCTTATCTGCAGACAAGACATCGGATTGAGCAGGTAAAGAAACTTTTAAATTGGTTTTTGTGCTTCCAAAGTTGCTGTGCCGTTGCTTGATTTGGAGTCGTTGTAAAGAAGAGTGTGATTTTACACTCATCTGGAGAGACTTTCTGTGCCGCGTGTGGTTAGATTTGCACTCCTTAGAGACTCCTGTCTCCTTGAAGGCTTTTATATTCTTGTACTCCTTTCAGTTTGAAGGAAGCCACTTATGAAAGTATGTAGAAATTCTTTAACAGTCAACAAGGGGTTGATCGTCAGCGTCCAGAGCCAGGTGAAGAAGTGTGACAGGCTTGCTCAGTGAGAGCAGGCAGTATACAGCAAAGTGGTGTGGGCGGCTGTTTGGGTTTTGTGGACTTGTTGGCTGTGGTAGTGTAGACTCTGTCAGAACTCCCCAGTTGGGCCTTTTAAAGGGGGTGGATTTTATTGCATATAATTTATACATTAACATAATGGGTTAAAAGCTAGTACTATGTTGGTGATCCTGAACTTCTCAAGGAGTCTAAACATAGTTGACAAGTGTTAAAATGTAGGCACCATCTGTAGTTATAGGAATTTACATGGCAAGATAAATAGAAGGTCTAAAATAGAGCGTATAGCACACACGTTGCTTCTGGATGTGGGTGTCTGTTGTTGAACACCACCCAGTTCTAGTGATCACTTTGCTGTCACCCAAGCATGTGTAGGGCAGGAGTGTTTGCTGTAAGAGGACCCTACCCGGGGAGCCCACGAGGCTTGGGAAAACACGTTCTGAACTGACTTTGACCTCGTTTTTGTATTCAAATATGGTATGTAACTCATTTAAGATAATATTAGTCAGGATCAATGGAACAGAACTTATAGAATGAAATGATTTACAAACCACGGGCCAGCTAATCCAGCAATAGCTGCCTATGAACAGATGGCCCAGGAATCAGTAGTTCAGTCAATGAAGCAGGATGTCTCAGCTGACCTTCAGTATATGGGGAACCCCAAAGAAGTGGGCTCTGAAGCTAATGAAGGGATGTCTTGGTAGCGAGAGCAAGAATAAGCAGGCAGAAAGAGAGAACTTCCTTCTCCCTGTCCTTTAGGCTTCCAGCAGAAGGTGTGGCACAGATCTTCCCACCTCAAAAGATCTGGATTAGAAGGGGGTTTTCTACTTCAGATGATATAATTAAGAAAAAATCCCACACAGGTGTACCCAGTCATTTGGGTTTTCATTAATTCCAGATGTAGTCAAGTTGACAACCAAGAATAGCCATCACAAGATGGAAAACTGTCTTAACAGAGTATGAAATGGTATACTTACTAAAAATGTCTTAACTGAGTATGAAATGGTATACTTACTAAAAATGTTTTAATGGAGTATGAAAAGGTATACTTACTAAAAATGTTTGAAGATCCTAGGTTTAGACATTATGATAATCACACAGAGTAACAATTCTTTTCTAATTGTATGTGTAGTAGAATCATCTGGGGAACAGTGACAGGGACAGTGGGGGGTCTCCACCTCTGGAGGTGAGTGTGGAGTTTGGCTTGGAGTCTTAGCAGGAGCTTTGTAGATGCTAGCAGGACAGTTTTCTGTTAGTCATGTAATGTTGATGGGGAGACACACGCTCATTCAGACGCACAGACAGTAACAGCAGATGCTATTTGGTACTTGCAGAAACAACTATTTTTGAAAGGTTCCAAGGAGATAGTCATTACATGTTATATTCTAGTTCATAATTTGACATTTTGATCCAGTTTCCTTATACCTAACATACAACGAGAAATTTTAAAACTTTTAAAACTTCAAATCCAGGCTTATTGTAGCTGACCCAGTGGACAGTTGTGCCCTTCTGCCCTGAAGCAGGGAAGATGCGATATTTCATTGTGAGGCTTTGGTTTTTCCAGTAGCATCCTGAGGGCCTGTGCCACAGCCATCTTTAGATTGCATCTCGAAGTCTCACTCTAATTAGTACTCATCTTTCTCCCTGTGCACTAAGTCCAGGTTGTGCATCACCCGCCACTGTGTGTTTCTACTGTGAAGTCAGACATAAAATACATGACCAGTAAATTTTTGCAGTATTTGATACTACATTATGTTGATTTTTTTATTTATTGTATTCTGTTATATCTTAAAACTCTTCCTGTTGTTAAGTTCCTATTTAACTGTCAGCATTGAGGTCTGGCTTCTGCTTCAGTTTTAATTCTCTCTCCCATCTTTTTTAAATGCACTGAATGAGCAACATTGTTTTATTGTAAACTGTGCTGGTGCGACTATAAGATGAAATTGGAGATCCTGCAGCTTCTCTAGTGTGATGCTCTGATGAGTGTGTGTTTCTTCCAGCTAAAGCAGCTTGGTCACTCCGTGGACAAGGTGGAGTTCATCGTGATGGGTGGAACGTTCATGGCCCTTCCAGAAGAATACAGAGATTATTTTATCCGAAATTTGCATGATGCTTTATCAGGCCACACTTCAAACAATGTTTATGAGGCAATCAAGTAAGAAGCCCTGTTTTCTCACTCTGAATGATTGTCTGTTCATCCTCCTAGCAGCTGCCTTTGGAGATTTGAGTTTTTTCTGTGTATATATTCTGAATTTCTTGTACTCTTTCTTTCTTTGTGTATGCCTGTGTATGGGAAAGAATTATTTTCATGGAGCCACACCTCCTAATTGTTCTAATGAGTTCCACTTCCTGGTGACCAAGCATTCAAATATATGAGCCCTTGGGACCTTTCTTATTCAAACCACCACATGTCTATGCAGTTACAGGCACTGGGCACAGCGTGGTGAACAAGACAGACCTGTGTGTCCTTGTGGTGCTTTCCTTTTATATCTGTGTCTTACAGAGTAAAGGGTATGATGGGATGGGTCGTGGGCCAGGGTCCTGCTGTAGCACGGCGCGTCTGAGACCTTCCTTAGGGCAGAAGGACACTGAGAAGGGAGAGCTCTTCCCACAGGCCACTGGGTTATACTCCAGTGAGCAAGGGAATGTCCTCAGGTGACATTGAAAGACTCAACGTGGGCCAAATTATGTATTTCAAGGAGCTGAGGTTTGTATGAAATACAGAAGTATGTTGTTTCAAGCCAACACATCTTTGTTAACAGGCAAGGTCATTGAACTGTCTTCTGACTGACAGGTTAGAGGGTTACCATGGGAATGTGAGAAGCCTCTAAGCTTCCTTCTCACCTTGGTTCACCAAGGGTGGTGGCAGTGATGATGGAGAAGAGACTGATTGGAGGCATCAAAAGCCAAGCCTTCGTTGGATGGCTTGAGTAGTTGGATGGAAATGACATATGCTAAGGTGGAAAAGCCATAGGAAAGCTCAGGTTTGATGGCGGAAATTAAGAAGTTTACTTTTGGTTTGTTATCTTTGAAATGCCCATGATGTATGTAGAGATGTCCTATAGGATCCAGAAAAGGAAGTCTTGGCTGCAGGTACACGGTGGAGATTTTCAGTCATGGGTGATGTTCACAGCCTCGTGGAGGAATGGTTTCGTCTAGTAGAAGAGTTTTGCATCTCCAAGGTGTGCTAAGACAAAAAGCAATGCTCAGAACAGTTTGTGCTGTGCGGTCCCATCCTGGATGTGTCTACCCAGGCCTATCTGTGTGGTCGTCACAGGCCAAGATCATCACTGGGGAAGAAAGCTGAGGGTGAAGGAGGCTTACATTTGTTGTGTGTACCATGTCCATTGAACCGTTGTGATTCACTTCACAGTAAGCCTTTGAGTGTGGTGTTCGGATTTCTCTGCTTTACATTGGAGGAATCCAGAGCCCAGAGATGTAAAGAAGCTTACCCAGGCTTAACACAGGTAGTTGATGGCAGAATGGGAATAGAAACCCCAGGCTACCTTCAGAGCCTGAAGTTTGCTGTAATGTTAGAAACTGCTAGACGTAAAAGGGGTGTGTGTGTGTGTGTGTTGGCGTGCGCGCATACACCCGAATTTTAAAAAGAGTGGTTCTCTTTCCGACACCCCTAGCACCATCAGACTTTGGCTTCCCTTGCGAAAGGGAAGGAGACTCGTGTGGCTGATTACAAGGTGGGTGAAGCAGTGCTGCCTCGTAGGCTTTTGTGTGGTGATGAGTAGTATCAGGCCAGGATGGACATGAGGGGAGCCTTTTGACCTGAAATTAAAGCCTGAGTCCACATGTGAATGAACTTTGAGTGGTCATTCTGTGCATCAGAGATCAACAGTGATGACCTTGGCAGGGCTACCCCTGGAATGAGCTAACACCTTCATTTGTCCCTTCCTTCCCCTGTTGCTTTCCTCTGGGCTTGTGAAATTTAAATAAAGATGGTGTTTCATAAATTTAAATAGAAGTTAGGGATAGCTTGAGGGGTTGCATAAAAGATTGATCCTCTGGAAGACTGTGTGGTGAGCAAGTGCTTGTGTTTGACTGATAAATACTGGTAAACTGTGTCCCTGAATCTAGACTTCTGGGTATGTGACTTGTCCCACAGGGACCTTGGTAGCTAGATGGGATGGCATCTATTTTTACTGTTTGTTCAAAACGTTGGTCATTCGTGAATATGAGTCACGCTTAGTGAAACCCTCAGTCTGCAAACTTTAGAATAGAGGAGTGGTGATGTAACTCAGCTCACTCCTCTTCGTACTCAGGAGTCAAATGTGGTGAGTGTAGTTAAAGTGTGATGTTGGGGACTAGCCTCCATTAGTCCAAGATGGAGACATAGTGGCAGGAGCGACTCTGGGTTCCCAACTGAGCTCATTCGCTTCTAAAAACCCCAGCAGTGTTATCTTCAATACCATTGAATCTTACTTCTCACTTGACAATGAGCCTGATGTCCTCTGACTTCCTCCTCGCGTGTGCAAGCACGCACATGCACACAATACACACCTTCAACTTAAGAAACCTGTGTTGAGAAAAGGGCTCTATATGTACCTAAGCTTGGGAAGATTTATTTACTTTAAATACTTTTAAATTATTTCTTTTATTTCTTTTTAAAATGTATGGCGCTTGTGTGGAGGTCAGAAGACAGCTTTCAGTCCTCTGCTTCTGCTTTGCCGCTGCGGCGACTCCTTAGTCTGCTGCTGAGCCTTTCCTTCCAGGCTTCCAAGCCCTTGAGCTGCCACGTGACCCTTGTCTCTCATCTCACAGCAGAAAAACTGGGATTACAGATACACAAGCCATCCTGTCAGCCATATTTACAGTGTGTGTGCGCGTGTGCGTGTTTAGACATGTGAAGTTCAGCTATATCTGTGTTAAGGCATACCTCTCCTGTGAATTGGTTCTGAGTTTTCCCATGTGGGGTTTGAGCCCTGAGTACTTATGGAGCAGGCCGACCAAGCAAATGCGGAGCTTCTGGGGTGCAGCAGCTCTGACATTTTCATCAACTGAAATGTTGGCAATCTTACTACAGTTTGGTGCTAAATGTTTTGGTGCTCAGAGTATTTGGCCATAAGTCATCTATTTTTGTGATAAAAATTGGGTTTTATGTTATAATTCACTCGATTTGGATCACCATGTGTGTCCAAAAAGCCCACGAGGGAACAAAGCCTCTTTGGGGCTGCCTGGCCTGGGCCGACATAGGCTCGTTCTGTTCTTTACCTCAAGAGGGCGCTCTGCTTTTAGCTTTAAAAATGTTACTGACTTGAGCCTTCATTGCAGCAAATCTCATGAATGGCTCTTAGGAAGTAATAAAAGTGCAAGCCAGGAGCCATGAAGCCACCTCAGTGTGGCGCTCCAATATTCTGCAGCCCAGTGGGCTGGTGTCTTGACCCCTTCTGTCCCCACTCCCGTCTCTGTCCTTTGTGAGGCAATATGAAAAGTGCCTATTTGTGAGCTCTTGTTTGCTTTGTTGAGGTCGATTCTTCATACAACTCCCAATAATAGTGTTTAAGGGACATTTTGTGTCAGTTGAGGCAGTAGTTTCTGAACTGAACTAGAAACAAAACTGTTTTCAAATGTTAGCATCGTTGTGAATGAAAGAAGAGCCCAGGAAAACTGGTTTTGGTCTGAGGTATTCTTTGGGAAGTTGTTTCCCGGAGCAGCCCACCTCCCTTCATAGAGCTGGCTCAGTACTGAGCCACGGTAGACATTTCCTCATTGCACAGCCCAGCTACAGCACTGCTGTGAGTTTGCTCAGTAGGACAAGATGTGTCTCGGGATTTTTGGAGTCAGGGTTTCTCTGTAGATCAAACTGGCCTCGAGCTCATGGAGATCTGCCTGCCTTCGCCTCCCAAGTACTGGGATTAAAGGGGTGTGCGCGTCACTACCGCCCAGCTCAAGGGTTCATTTTAAACTTGGCCTTCAGTTCTGTGAGGTGGCAGGCAAGTCTTGAAGGTTAAGCATCCTGAGGGTCACACTAAAGACTCAAATGTCCCTCCTTGGTCTTCCTGTGTCTAACCTGGGTAGTTAAAGGTTTGCTTGTTTGTTTGTTTATTTGTCTATTTAACTGCAAAGATTAGGATTAGACTTCAAAAGAGCCCAAGAGTGTGAACCTGGTTATTGTTTGTGGCCAGTTGCTAGCCAGAAGTCTGAAACCTTTGCAGGCAGAAAGTAGAGGAACACAGGTCTGCTCAAGGACAGCGCAGGCCTGGCCCCTGGGAATGCTGTTGAATCCCGCTGGCCACTGGTAATCACTATCCCATCATCTGAGCCTCTTCATGTCTCCAGAGACTGACAATTAATTACTGAGTACTGTCATCTCATAAAACATCTTCACTTGGGAGAAAAGACCATAGTGCCTCTGAGTCACCGGTCACCAGAGTGCGAATGTTGCCAGATAGCTCAGAACAATCTTCTAAAGGAGTTTTATTCCTTTTTAATCAGCTCTGCCCAGGACCCGTTTTGCATTCAGTGTGCCTTGACTGTTTTCACAAGATGCAGTTTCAGAGGGTAGTTACCCACAAGAAGCCAGTGAGTCATACCTTCTCCTCGTGGATTTTTAAATTCATTTCCGTTCCTTCCCCTCTTCCCTCAGCAGTGGCTTTAAATCCTGCAACTGTGTCCTCGCGTATCTTGTGAAAGCTAGGGTGCAAGGAAACGCTGAGTACCCCAGAGAGCTCCGTGTTCTCACCTGGGCTGTCCTCCCAGATGCTCTGCCGCGTGTCATGTCAACTAGCATTCCGTGTGGTGGTTTGCCCTGGAAGTGAGTTTATACACAGCAGAATACACAGACTTAACTTACCTTGGTGTGCTTTGACAGACCTGTGTAGCAAAACACTGTTAAGATTCAGAACATTGCCAACTGTGGTGTCATCCTAGCAACCAAGAGGCAGAAGCAGGGGGTCTCAAATTTGAGGCCAGCCTGAACTACTTAACAAGACCCTGAGAAAATAGCTAAGTAGTGCAGAATATTTGTGTCACCAGAGTTACTTTATGCTCCTCCAGAAAATCCTCCCTCACCTTCACCTCCCAGAATCGGCAGTTCTTCTGGTGGTTTTGGTTTTTTTCCCACTTGCCTTAGGTGAATCATGCCCATGCCCATCACATAGTCTCCTGTGGAAGGCTTCTTTCACTGAACAGTGTTGTTAGGTGTGTCTGCAGTTGCTCACTTTTAGTGCCAAGCAGTATTCTGCTGGGTACACGGGCCACAGTGTGTGTATCTATCCTTCTGTCAGTGGACATGGGGCTGCTTGTAGTTGACAGCTTTACGAATAGAACTCTGTGACCAGTTTTGTTCAAGTTGTTTTATGGTTAAACGTATGTATTGCTCTTGGGTAGTAACGGAAATTGCTAGGTTTGTTAGTGTTTTATGAAAAACTGCCAGCCAGAAACAGTCGTGCAGTTTGTACTCCCACCTCTAATGGGTGAGCACTTGGTGGTTCTGCATCCACACCAGTACATGCTGTTGTCGGTCCTTTTAATTTTAGCCATTCTGGTGGGTGTGTAATGGCATCTATTTTGGTTTTAATTTGCATTTTCCTGATGACTAATGTCATTGAGCACTTGAGTGTACGCTTATGCTGTCTGATTATATTTCCTTTGTGAAGTGTTTAATCTTTTTCTCTTTTTTTCAGGGGGTGGTAGGAGAGTGTTACATGCCCTTGATTCAAGAACTTCGTCTGTACTTGACTTTATTCTATTGATGATCTCTTAGGGCAGAATTAATATGACTAATTTTTTCTTTCTTACCATTGCTTTCTGTATTGTTACTAAACCACGTGTTTTCAGAACACAAGGTTAGTCTCCTATGTTGTCATCTAGTTAAAATTTCCGTTTTCACATTTAGCTCTCTGATTCCCCTCTTGAATTAATTTTTATGTGCACTGTGAGGTGGTAGTCAAGGTTTCTTTTTTTCCAGTATGGAAAGTGAATTGTTTCAACGTAATTTTTTTAAGCTCCCCTTTCCCGTTTACATTTTGTCAGTCCTTTGTTAGAATCAAAGGACTCTACCTGTGGAGCACACAGTGCAGTGCCGCTGGCAGGTTCGGTCTTTTAGACCAGTACTGCACTGTTCTGATTACTGTACCGTCCTAGTGTGTCTTGAAGACAAATAGTATACCTCCTCCGACTTTGTAATTGATTTGCAAGACTGCTGTAGATAGGCTGAGCCCTTTATATGTCTTTGTAAAATTCAGAATCAGCTGGCAGTGACCAGTGTTCTTGCAAAGTGTGATAGAGTTAGGGTGTTTTCAAATGATAGGACACAGTCTCCAGGGAGAGAGCTGACAAGTTGTCAGTCATGAAATGGCCTGTTTCCTCGTTCATTTAGATTTCCTTTACTTCCCATTAGCAATCTTCAGTAAAGACATTTATTGCTTTTACTTTTTTATTTTCTTTCATTTTTATTTTATGTGTATGTCTGTTTACATGTATGTATGTATATGCATGTGTGTGCAGGTGCCCACAGAAGCCTGAAGAGTATGTCAGATCTTCTGAAACTGGAGTAAGGGGTGCTGGGAACTGAACTCAGGCCCTCTGCAAGAGTAGCACCTACTTTTAACTACTGAGTCACATTTCTAGCCCCTGGGTTGTTCCTTTTTTAGTGACTTAAGTAAGATATGGAAGCTTGACCATCCTTTTTCTATTGTAATATTAATATTGAAAGTAGGGTTTTTTTAGACTGCTCTTTTTCTTTCTTTCTTATTTTGAGATAGAATCTCACTTTGTAGAGCAGACTGGTCCCAAATTCAGAGATCCATCTTACCAGTTTCTAGGCATTTCTTTATGCACATACCATGCATTTTTATATTTTAAATTATTATTGTAATATATTTTAATTATTCATTGTAAATTTTTATGTAATAGCTTTTCTATTTCTTCTCCAATTCCAGGGATTATATGGAAATTGTTTGATTTTTATATTTCGGGACAGTGAGGTTTTGTTTGATACTTTACTGATTTCTGATTTGATTTCATTTTGTTCAGAGTGCCTATGCAGTTCAATTTCAGGTTTTTTTTTTTTATTGTCTTTTATTTAATTTGTGGAGACTTGTTTTATGACCCAGGTATGTGCTCCTTCTTAGTGAATCATGGCATATGTGTTGGCAAAGAAGTAAATTCTGCCATGTCTGGTGTTTGCACAGTCTAGTGTGTTAGCATTAGTGAGCTATACGACACTGCAACACCCAACATATCAGCTTAGACAGAAAAGCTCTGTTGTCCTTTCTCGTGCTTTTGGAGGTTCCAGGCTGTAGTTTTTGCACGCGATAGGAAGAATCCTGGTGGAGAAAGCTATGTGACACAGCCCTTCAAGGGCAGTCCTTAGTGACCAGACAACCTCCACTAGACTCTTTATTGGATGTTAGTTCTGTCAGACAGCCTCGTGTGCTTTCTGTCAGCCCTGGAGATCTTTCCGCTGGCTTACTTTCCACCCTTGTGTGCTGTTACAGAGCAACTGGGTTTCTTCTAGACAGAACCCAACAGTACTTGGGTCTTGTGGGAAGGGAGTAGGCAGAATTGCCATTTTGATAATGTGCGCCATTTAATTGCAGTGTTTGGTGGTATTAACATTTGGTATAATTAGTGATGATTAATGTATATTGGTTGGCTTTATGTCTACTGGTTTAGTCATTCCCCCCCACACACATATTTTAGTTTTCACTAACAGAGAATGATCATTTCATTGAATTCCATTCTTTTATGATTCTATGTAGTTGGTTTGCTCTGTATCCCTTGATAGAGAACGTCTTATGAGGAAGTAGTAAGGACATTACCTGAAGGTTAGAGGCACTTGGTGGCTGTGGAGTGGGCAAAGTGGAAATGCCCTCATAAAGTTTCCTTACGAGGTTGATCTTGGCCTCCTGGCCTCTGCCTTGGGCGCCCAGGAAGCTGGAAGTCAGGAGCACTTGCTCTGTGCCTGGCAGACTTCTCTCCTCACCTGGCCTTGGCCTCTGCTATGAGCACATATTCTGTGCTCTACGCTCCCTCGTGTCGTGGAAAATAAAATAGGGGGACTAAAGTGTCCCCCAGGTGATCGTCTCTGACATTTGTGGTGTGAAGACTTTTATTGGAGTACTTTTGATCTAAAAGGCGTGTTCACACTGTGTTTTTCACTTAGCCATGATCTCTGTCAGGGCAGCTTTTGGGTGATCCGCCTGTGCATTTAGCCCCTAAGTTCCAGTATGGGTATGACAGTAAAAGCATGCCATACCTGTGACATTTTTTTCTGTTCCTCCTGGTCCCTCGGTGATCTCATCATGACTATAAAACATTAAGCTGTGGAAAGAATCAAAATCAAGAATGTCAAGGGCTGCTCTAGTGTGTCATCAGCCATGACTAGTGTGATAGGGTGCCTGGTTTTCTCTCATCTTCAGTGTCAGCAGCTCAGCTTTTCCTGGTAGTACTTGTTAAACATCAAAGTTCTCTGACTTTTTCAATTATATTGGGCAGAGACTGTTGGCTTTTGGATCCTATTAACATAGCCAGTCTCTAGAAAGAAATTGGATTACGATCTCCAAAAGGGGAGGATGAATCCTCTAAGTCCAGTGGTTTAAGTCTAGAGCTTCACGGATTGTGAGAAGTACCAGATTTTATTGAGGGATTTTCCAGGTATGGCAGTAGTTTTATAAAAGGACCTCTGTTCTGTGCTGTGGTTCTGAGGCATTCAGCAATAACCCAGGTGTCAGCAGTCCGAGCACATCTTCACCAGTCCAAAGAAGAACTCATTTGGGGCCTGTAGACAATGGAAAGAGTTGGTAGATTGTGAACACTGGAAGCTAGTGTTTCATCCCTGTGCCCTTATCTGCTTCTCAGTTTAGGTAGAATGGATCGAGTTTGGATTCTATAGCTTGACTGAAAAGCAAATCTGGGATTAAAAACTAGTAGATTTTTAGTTTGTCCAGAACCTTTGACCTAAAGCAAGACACCCCTACTGTTTGCAAGAGGGCAGATAGCCAGCAGGGTCATCTAGAGGCTGTGCGAAGGGAGAGAGTCCTCCTTTGTGCCAGCTGCAGCAGATTCGCCTATTCATCCTTCATGCTCATTTCTTTGTTTTGATGGGAGGAGTTAGTGCAGAACCCCTAAGCTGTTAGTCACTCAACATTGTTGGGCCTGCTGGGAGCTCCCTGTCTAAAAAGAGAAGCAGACATAGCCGTGAATAACAGACTAGCTTTGTAGTGTGGATGAACACAGGGCACTCCCCAAGGGTTCTGAGATGTCACAGGATGAGAAATGTTTTTGAGCAGAGTTGAGAACTGGTTGGCATGGGTTTTGTTGCTCTTAATTTTTAAGGTAAGGCTTTCCTTGCCCTCTGCCCTGCTCCCTGCCCACTGTGAACAGCTCCTGCAGCGTACATTATTGACTTGTTATGTTTCTTACATAGCGGTAACCTGCAGAAAATGTGTAGGTTCAGTGCAGCCCTGCAGCCTTCCTAAGACAACCCTCTAGCTGCATTAAAAAGCAGTAGACCTGGCAGGAAGATTAAGTCCAAGTCCTGGCTCTGTCTCTTAGAAGGAAAAACAGCTCCTCTCTGCCCCAGAATCTAAGAAGTCTAAATCCCAAGAAGATGAGGTGTTGACTGCAATACTGAAAGAGGCTCACTGGCTAAGTGGCTGGCTAAATGATAGGGGGTTATGGAACAGACCCTGAAATGCTCGGGCTAAGTAGCGTCTTGTCTACACATACTAGCATACGAGAAAGAAGAGTCCCATAGACATCCTTCCGTCTCCTAAACGAGGCAGCAGGTTTAGTAAAGTAGCGGACTCCATAGCAACAGCAGTCACTGCAGCTCATGGAAGGTGACACACTGTTGTTTTTATTGTTCAAATTTGATTCGAATTTCTACTTCACTGCTTTTCAGATAGAAATATAATTCTGAAAGGAACTCTAAAATACTGGCCCTTTTGTTTGTTTGGGTTTTTTGGGGGGTCGGGGTGGTTGAGAAAGGGTTTCTCTGTAGCCCAGGCTGAACTGGAACTCACTCTGTAGACTAGGCTGGCCTTGAACTCAGAGAGTTCTGCCTTTGTGTGCATCTGCCTTTGTGCTGGGATTAAAGACGCGTGCCACCACTGGCTTTTTAAAATGTGAGTTGTTTCTCATTCTCCACGTTTCCCCAGAGGAAAGACATTTTGAGATGGAGTTAAGTTTTTGAGAGTAACATTTGCCTCTGTGCCCTGCGCTGTGTTCTGATTCCCAAGGTGGCAGTGTCATGCTGGTGGCAGCCTCCTCTGGGCAGGTTCCCGCTGCTGCTGCTGTTGCTAACTCTGGTTTTTCCCAGTGATGGAGCTGTCACCGAGCCCAGGCTCTCTTGCCTAAGGCTGTGGCTTTTAAGAAATATCAGTTAATAGGAAGGTTTGTGGCACATGTTAGAATCTGGGTGCCAGGGTGCTTTCAGTTACTCTTTTGAAATACACTCTGTGTTCTAGATTCTGTCTTTTATCCATCTATATAATTTTCTTTCTCCACAGAGGTTGGTTAGCTTTTCTTTCTCTATTTCTCTTTCTTTTTTTTCCTTCTGTTTCTTTTAATTTCATATAGTTCCCTGGATCCCGGGATTGCTGATGGGAGCAGGTGAGTTGTGCCAGTCCCGTGCCGTTGTGTGCTCCTGTCCTCTTATTTGACAGGCGCAGGGCTTTGAGACGTTGAGAGAAGACAGAGGAGTTACTGCCCTGTCCTAAACAGCACTTGATAAGCTGTGAGCGTTCTTTTCTTATCATTCATTTTTTAGGTTGTCTCTCTTCTGATGTTTCTGCTGATGTCACATCATACAAAACTCTTCCAGTGTGTTAGATAAGATTGTACGTACAGCCAGTCCAGCAGCTCAGTGATTATTCACACTCTGAGTAATTATTATAATTTTAAATTAGTCAATTTTATTTGATACATAAAAATGAAGAAATGAAACTAAGTTACAAATCATTATGATATCTGCTTTTCAAAACTTCTTTAGAAAGAAGAGAAATAACTGCAAAAAGCTTCCCTTGGTCTTCCCACCTGGCCTGTGAGAACAGGAGCAGAGAAGAAAGGTCGCAGTTAGGAGGTTAGAGATGCCGAGACAGACAGGCCTGCCTTCAACTGTGTATCTTGAATAAGATGTCCATTCCCCTTGAGCTTCAGTGTCTTCCTGAGGCAAATGGAGTGATAGGACACCTCTCAGTTGATAGTCAGGGGCCAGTGTTGACCACAGTGACCTCCATCACTGAGCTCCTGCCACCCCACCTCACCAGCCCCCTGACAGATGATTGACTTTGGCCTGGGAGTAAGGCCATTGTCTCAGATAACTTAAATCAAGGTGATCCTCACGCTCTTGTATTTAGACTTGGTGAGACAAAAAAAAAAAAAACCTCCCTAGTTTTGTACATTCCTAGAAGCTAGACGTTTCACCCGAATGATCCCTGCAGCCCACGCTGCTCCCCTCTCCCCTTTGTTTCTTGTATTTAAAATGATTCTACGATGCGGTGAGAAATAAGTAATGCAAATGGGTTTTGCTTATGTGAAATCGGTTGCTAGGAAGTGAGAAATAGCTTTTCACAGTGAAATCACTGTTTTCAAGATGATTATGGCTGCAGCTAACTGCGTGTGAATAATAATGCTAATGGTAATGACATGACGATGCGCCGGTACAGTCGTGTCAGCTCTGTGAAGTGTGGGTACCATTGTTACCATCGTTTTGTAGATGAAGATACTGAGGCCAGAGAGCTTAATACAATTACTGTGTGCCTGGTGAGGAAATAGCAGAGCTGGGATTTGAAGTTAAACTATCTGGCTCCAGAGCCCACACACTTAGCTCCTGTCTGATCCTGGAAAGACTAAGAGAAGGCTGGCTGGGAAGAAATGACCCCAGACTATGGCAGGTGTAGTCATTTTAGTTCTGCTCTGCAGGTATTCTGAGAAAAGCCTCACAAAGTGTATTGGAATTACGATTGAGACCAGACCTGATTATTGCATGAAGCGGCATCTAAGCGACATGTTGAGTTATGGCTGCACGAGGCTGGAGATCGGGGTGCAAAGTGTCTATGAAGATGTGGCCAGGGATACCAACAGGTGAGATGGTGGCAGGTGGCCAGCACAAGCCTCCTCTGTCCACTGGCTTTTCTCTATCTCTGTACTCACCTTTCCTCCTTGATCCCCCGTCTCAGAGTAAAGTATTTGGCTTTTTAATCTCTTCTCTCATCCATGCTCCTCAGATCATCTGCTTGTGCCTTCACGTTCAGTGTAGTCATTTGACATTCCCTCTGTCTATCCAGAGAGAGAGGATACACAGGGAAGGTCAAGTGTACAAGAAAATTTATAAATCACTGCCCCCTTGGTGGATGAACAGAGAAATTCAGATTTCATTGGCAGCACCTACCACTGACTCAGAGTGTCAAAAGAGGTTTCAGGAGAAAGATGAGTTGGACCTGGAAGTCACTTCACATAGCCAGGGTTGTGAAGGAGAGCTAAGGAAACACTGTTCCATACTTAAAGCAGCCTAGAAGAATGATAGCCCCAGGACTTGGTCCTTTAAGTAACAGAGATTGGTTGAATATTTTTAAGCATAGGAAAAAAAATCTAAATTTAATAGGAGCACGAGGAACCTGAGCAGAGCAAGCATGTAGGGACGGTCTCACACAGGAAGGCTGCTGGAGAGTGTAGTGTCACAGGCTATGCCAGGGAAGCTTCCTGAAGAAATGACATGTAAGCTGAGACCCAGAGGAGACTCACTGCATGCCGTGAAGGAAAGCTGATTGAGAATGGGAGAACATGGCAGGCAGAGGCTGGATTATAAAGGGCCTAGGAAGTCAGCCCCCCAACCTGGGCCTTTAATCAGGAGGCAGGCTGGAAGTTAAGATAGGAGTATGCCTGCATTTAAGTAAGAGCCCTTTTGTTCCAGTATGGGCGATGTTTAAAGGGGGCTGACGAGAGACAGATTTGGCCACAGCTGTTGGAGTAATTTAAGCAGGAAACCCTGGAGTCCTGGACAGCAGTGTGTGTTGTTTGGTGACTGCTAGGAGGGGGAAGTCCAGGAGCCTTGGAAGGAGAGGTTTCACTGTGGATGCTCTGAAGAACTAAAGGTGTGCTTTAGAGCAGGACTCACCAGTAGAATGTTCCACTGGGGTCAACTGTCCCATGTAACAGCACAGCTGAGGACATGAATATTTCTTTGTAATTTGTGTAAGAGTGAGTTCTGGGGTTCTGTTCCCAGCCAAGTGACTCTGTCTCATGGATCGTTTTCCTCCTCCTCACCACCTCACCCCCACCCCTATTAACTTGATTGTCCATTTATTTGTCTAACTAGTAATGCATTTTCTTCCCAGGGGCCACACTGTGAAGGCAACATGTGAATCATTCCACCTGGCCAAAGATTGTGGTTTCAAAGTGGTAGCTCATATGATGCCTGACCTGCCAAATGTGGGCCTAGAGAGAGACATTGAGCAGTTTATAGTAAGTATTGCCTTGAGCCAGCAGACCCAGATTGCCTCTGTACGCTCCCTGTACCTCTCTGCTCTTGCTTGTTTATTTTTGTGTTTTCCATTCTCAAAGCTCTAAAATCTGTTCCAAAATATTAGGAACACAATAAATAATGATTACCTACCTCTCTGTTGTCAGACAAAAACTGTATTTAAAATATACTTTTTTCAGGCTTTAAAATGCCTAGACTTGGGGCTGGGGAGATGGCTCAGTGATTAAGAACCTGGATTCTATGCCCAGCACCCACGTGGTAGCTCATAACATCTGTAACTCCAATTCTAGGGATCCATCACATTCTTCTGGCTTCCCTAGGCACTAGGTACATATGTGGTGCATAGCCATACATGTAGACAGACACTTTTACACTTTAAAAAGAATTTTTAACTATAAAATGCTTAGGCTTTGGGAACTGAGGTTGTTTGTGTACTTGTAACACAGGCACACTCACATTTCCATGGAGATGAGGTAGGTTAAAACATTTATTTCCACATGGTGGCAGGTGGCATAGGTAAGGCACATGGCCTGTCAGCTAGGATGCTGGCTTTTCTATCATTGATTTCTCCCATGTTTAGTCATGGGTCCAGGACCAGTTCAGTCTAGCTTCGTCTTTACAGAAGGAACATAGCAGCCCTGTGTTTCCTGGAACCAGTACTCTTCTGATGGCATATGCTCAGTGTAGATTCAGGTTAGGCAGAGAAGGGCTTGCCTGCATGCTGTTTGTGGGTGTCTAGAATATTTATTAAAGACCTAATAGATCTGTAAAATAGAAATGTTGCAAAGGAAATAGTACAGTTAACAAAAGAATGTCTCTAAGACCACATGGTGCAACAAGAATACAGCATTCAGGAAGCTGACTGTCAATGAGATCTAAACTCTATAGCTACATTACTTGAAAAGCAATGTAAATCATGGAAGGTTTGCCAGGATAGTGCAGCCAAAGATTTTAAAGCACGATTTAAAGTTTATGGACCAGAGCTAGAGTACTGCTGACTGGATAGATCCTGACCGGGGTGAAGGGGTGGGAAGGCTGGGACTCTGAACCCACCTCTGTCCACTACAATGACACAGTCAAGATTAGCATCAGCGCCATGCGAAGTCCTGAAAGGACAAAGCCTGGTGTCTCCCTGCTGCCTTCCAGATAAAAGAACAGCAGGTGGGACTAAGATGGAAGAGATCTGTGCCAGAGTAGACAGGTGAGTTGCTCAGTGTCAGTTAACAAACGGACTGTTAGCCCAGGTCAGAAGTGGTGCCAGCTGGGCTTCCTCTGTAAAGGGCTCTCTTGTAAGCATTGTAGAGATTCGTTTGTTTTCCCTTTGTTTACATTGTAGGTTTTGAAGGGACTTACTTAAATTTTTTTCCACAATTTTTCATATATACTATTAAAAATGTTGTCTGGAAGGAAGGAAGGAAGGAAGGAAGGAAGGAAGGAAGGAAGGAAGGAAGGAAGGAAGGAAGGAAGCCTCTTAATGCTCAGTGTGAGGCTGGTGGCAGCCTAGACAAGGCTGTACAGGAGGGCTGTGTAGTGCAGCACAGATGGGGTTATTAACAGTGACATCTTGTCATCCCCATGTCCAGTCCTTGACAGAAAGGGTGGGCAGCTCCAGGCCTGCTGCAGGTGGAGAGAAGCTGGTGTGAGCATGAGCCTTCCCTGTGGGGGCAGAACAAATGGAGGGATAATTTTTTGTTCTCTGTCCATAGGAATTTTTTGAGAACCCAGCTTTTCGTCCTGATGGTTTGAAGCTGTACCCTACCCTGGTGATCCGTGGAACTGGGCTGTATGAGCTGTGGAAATCAGGACGATACAGGAGCTATTCTCCCAGTGACCTGGTCGAGTTGGTGGCTCGGATCCTAGCCCTTGTGCCCCCGTGGACTCGTGTGTACCGAGTGCAAAGGTGTGTGTTACTTTTCAGTCTCCAGATAACTGCTGCTCTCTAAAGGAGAATTCTGGTTGTATATCATGAGTTTTGAATTCTTTTTTAAATAACAAGTAGATTATCAGGAATGCCGTGAGGAAACTAAGGACAGTATGCCCAGTCCTCTTTGCCAGTATTGTATATTTATTCATCATCCATTTGTCCGTGAGCCAGGAAAGTAAGAACAACTTGAATAGGTCCCATGGGAAAATTCTAGGGCAATTTGAGCATCAAAGTAAATATATTGAGGGACTGGGAGATGGGTCAGTCATTAAAGTACTTGCCATGCAAGCATGAGGACCTAACTGTGGTCCCCAGAACCCAAATAAAGTCTAGCATAGTCGCATAAGATTGTAATCCCATGACTGGGAAGAGAGGCAGGCAGGCAGGCACTGGGGGCTCAGTGGCCAGGCAACCTAGCTTACTCGGTGAATTTCAGACCACAGAGAGTCTATCTCAGAAGGATGTGGACAGCACCTGAGGAACCACACCAGTGGTTCTCTGGCCTCCATGTGCATGTGCACACAGTATATACATGTGTGTGTTAATAAATTATAACCAAAGGAATAAGGTACAAGTCCTTTGATCTATTCTGCTAATCTTAATTAGGTCAGTAATTTGTATGCCTCAAAAGCATAGTATCAGCAGTGTTCATTACATATAGAATCTGTATTTGCAAATTTGCCTACTAGAAAATTGTGTGACACAGACTCTATCCTTGCAACACATTTGCCATAAATCATTCTCAGAACAGGGAACAATTTGGGTCGTTCATGTACACACTCTTAGCTGAGGTCAGAACAGTGCCTCTCTGCCTCTTTCCAGCCATCACACTGTAAATATGGGTTTTTTTTCACTCTGCTTAATGCTACATTTTTCAGATTTTTGTGAGCTAGTTAGGAATTGTCTCTTTAAAATGACCTCCAAACACAGTGCTCAAATGCTGCCTATTGCTCTTAAGTGCTGGTAGGCTGTGAAGTGGCTTACAGAGGGAATAGTGGGTGCTGGGGAACCTTTATTGAGAAGGCCCAAGAGGGACCTGTTGGCCGTGAGTTCACTGTGAATCAATCAACATATATATATATATATATATATATATATATATATATATTAAATAAGATGTCTTTAAACAGAAATGCAGAGGACAGGCACTTATTGGTGGTTGACAAAAAAAAGTGGCGTGAAAGGCTCATAGGAACCTCGCCCCATGTGCTCTGTAGGAGCAGTGGGTCTGGTTCACTTCTTCAGTGTTGGTGGAGACTGAGAGAATGGAATACCTACTGACTGCCTACCTACCAAAGAGCATGGGAGAAGCCTGACCATTATCCAAAACCGACGAAATGAGCTGTATGCCATGTGCTAGGGCCAATTAACACCGCAGCCCAGCGTCTGTGCCTGAGTCTAATCATGAGCCAGTATTACACACACAACCCAAGTAGGTGCACATTCTAGAAAACAACCAGAGCTTCATCTTTCAGAGTATCAGGCTCAGGGAGTTAGTTCTGTTTGATGGAGACTGAAGAAACGTGACTGCTAAATACAAGATGGAAACTGGACCCTTTTGCTTGAAGGACATTGCTGAGATGCTGGTGCAACTCTGTTGGGTCAAAGAGCAACAGCGGGGTGTGTGTTGAGGCAGTTTTGTGGTTGTGGTAGGAATGTCTGAGTATCCCAAGTCTTGCCACGTCTTCTTCCTCTCCGGCAGGTCAGGAACCATAGTTATCTGAACTTCTGTGACTTAGGCATTGTTTCCCAGATGTTCACTAGTACAGCAGGAAAGAGGGACAGGGCAAGAGTCCATGTGTCTGTCTGCACCACCCAGTCACAGAGGAGGCCAGTTCCACTCCCACCCACCCCTGAGAACCAGGGTCTTCTAATGGAAGGAGCTGACGATAAAGCCTCCTGTTGTCTTCCTCCTGAATCAGGACAGCAGAGACACTTGGGCAATGTGAAAAGCTTCATTTCAGGTACCGTAGGAAATGGCATCACGGGCCATTATCCTGCCTGCACCAACTGAGACAATAAGGATTTAGGGGGTGACAGCAGCCCCCATCTTTGAAGTATCTGAGGGAGAAGGACCATCGAGTTTGCAGCCCTCTGCCTTTGAGGGACACCATCTGCCTCATAACCGCAGGGGATGGCGAGGTCTCCTGAAGGTGTGGAGCCCAAGGACAGCTGTGTGAGGAGACCAAGAGCCCAACAGCCCTTGCCTGGTGAAGCACCACCTTGTTCCTAGTGTGGGGTCGTTTCCATGCTTTGGGGCTGGTGAATCTCCAAAGTTTGAAAATAGTCCTTTGCTGGTTTAATTCAAAGACAGAATTTTTTTATAATACTTTCCATTTTATCTTTTTAAATTATTTTTATTTTGAACACTTTAAAATATAACTATGATACTTATTATACAAGTTTTCATCCATAAAGATTTTGGTTTGTGTAGCTTACTATGGACTAATTAGTCCAGTAAAACATTGGTTTTGGTAAACATGGGTAGAATTTCTTCAAGATATTTTGATTTTATGTTTTTAGTTAGATATTGCTGAAATGTTAATGTGACTATTTGCATGGAAATTCATGTTTTATATTTTCCTATTTGGCTTTTTTTATCTTTGTGTGTATATGTGTGGTTTTTACATATATATATATATATACATATATATATGTATATATATATATATATATATGCCACTGTGAGCATACAGAGGTCAGAGAACAATTTTCAGGAGTGTGTGTGTGTGTGTGTGGTGCATACACACACGTCACCGAGAGGATACGGAGATCAGAGGGCAGGTGTCAGGAGTCAGTTCTCTTTCCACCATGGGTTCCAGGAATCACACTCAAATCATCAGGCACTTCTGCCTGCCCAGCCTTCTCACCATTCTGCTCTTTGGTTTGTGCCCATTTTTATTTCCAGATAGTCTATGTACATTTGGTTTTCTATGTCTCTTGTGTTCTACATCCATGGCCTCAACCAACCCCAGATAAGAACTTCCCAGGGAGAAGCTACACTGAGCACACGAACACTTGACTCCTGTTCTTCCTAGCAGCAGTGTAGCAATGACTCTCCAGTGTTTATCTTGTGCCAGATGTGATGACTGTAAGCTTCCATTTGTCCTCAATAGTCATTGGAAATTTAGTCTCTACTTGTGCAGTACTGAGGTAGTGTGTAAGATTGCATATGGTGATCCATGTTTACACGGTGTGGTTTTTAATGTCAGGTCAGTGCTTCATACCTTGCTTTGCAACCATGTGATGTTTTGCTTTGGCTCCAGCAAGGTTTGATATATTAACTCTCCAAATGTATAATGCCTACGTAGCTAGCCACACAGTACTCTGTCCATACTAATACGATAATGTTTTAGAACCTACAACTCCTTCAGCACATGTGTTAACAATGAGCTTACACTGTTTACAAAACATCTTTGTTTGATGAGTACTCATCTTTACAGAGACTGGTAAATATGACAGTGTTTATATGAAATATGCCAGATACAGAGAATCAAACACCACATTATCTCACTAGTGTGTGGAATCTAAGCAAACTGATCCACACAAGTATGAAGTAGAGCCAGGCGGGTGCTCATTAGGTCTTCATTCATCAATTGAAACACAATTGCAGTTAAGTGTGAGGGCTGGCTCCTCTGTTGATGCAGTAGGAAGGCAAGTGCTGGAAAGTTGCATGTCAAGGAAAGGAGACCGAAGTGTAGCCCAGCTGTATAACATCTGCCCAGCAAGTGGGGCCCAGGGTTCAATCCTAGCCCCTGTCCCTTCCCTAAAGGCAATTAGGATAAGAAAGAATTCTGAGTGTTCTTATCATAGGGAATTGATACTGGGGGGGGGGGGATATATGTACTAAATAATGCAATAAACTTTCTATAATAAGTTGAAATATCAGAGCATCACACTGGGGCCTATTTAATCTATAGATATTAAAAGCTTAGATATAATTAATTAAAAGCGTTCAAATATAAATAAGATTAATATCGTCTTCAGGGCTATACTTTAATGGCAGCATAATAGTCTTATGTCTATTTGCCTTATGTAGCAATTGGTCCTTTTGTTAGGTAGACATTTAGACTGTTTCCAGGCTGTCTTAGTTGCTTTCCTGTTGCTGAGATTAAAAAATAAATTGGAAAAAAAAACTTCAAAAAAAAAAGTCGTGTTTTTAGCTCACAGGCTACAGTGTGACATGTCAAGGAAGTCACAGCAGTAGGAGTTTGGGGCAGCACAGAAAGTGATAACCCTTTGTGCTCCTCTCACTTTCTCCCTTTTACACAGCATAGGATCTCACCCCAGGGAGTGGCACCACCCACAGTGGGCGGGTACTCCTACTTCCATTTACCTAATCAGGATACTCTTCCATGGGCAACACAGGCATCCCCAGAGGCCTGTCTCCAAGTGGTTTTAGAGCTCATCAAATTGACACTTGATATTAACCATTACTCAGGTCTTTCTTCATCCCTAGCCCCTACCTCCTTTTGAGACAGAACCTCTATGTGCTTCTCAAGGGCTGTGATTAAAGGTACGTCCACCATGCCTAGCCCCCTTTAGTTATTATCCTAGTCTCCATTATAGCTAAAATCAATATGTATCAAAATTTTATTTTTTATAGTAGAATAATCTATGGAAAGAATTACATATGGTAATGGATCTATGTATTTTTTTCATCATTATTTAATACTTTAAGTCTTTTTTGAAAAAAGAACTATAAATGGGATGGTGTTTGCTGTGTATATGGATACAATTAATAAGTGTTTCTAAAGATTATGCTAATTCTTGTAAATCATCTCTGTTTTATCTCGTCTTCTATAACATTGCATGCCTCTAACTTTTTACATTGAGGGTATGATTTGCATTTCCCATTAGTGGGGATTAGCTCTTGTCTTGTATCTGATTATTGTTTATGTTCTTACATGACTTGCTTGTGTCCAATTTACAAGTCATGGTGTCCGGGGGGGAATGCTTTTTATAGAGAAAATCCCCCAAAAGGAATTCATAAATGTTCACTCTTACCTGGACAAACAGGAAGCCAGAGAACTGACAGTTCCTGCAGAATGGGACACTTGAGTACCGGGACATCTGACAGCAACATTCTTGGTGTGAAATAGCATTGAGTGTGCTTAAAACCCTGAAGCTTCATTTCAAGGAGTAGTAAAATTTATACTCAGTCTGAGGTAGAATTTGTTATGTCTGAACCTCAGGAAAGAAATTTGTAGCAAGATCTGGATGATAAAACTTTAAATGAAAATGTAAATGAGCAACATAAACCTTATTACAAAGGAGCAGAGAAGGGACTGGAGAGATGGCTCAGCCATTAAGCGCAAGTACTGCTATTGCGGCTGACCAGAGTTCTCATACCAGCATTCACATAACACCTCACAGCTGCCTGTGACTCGGCTTCAGGGAATCTGACACCCTACTCTGGCCTCCATGGGCATCTGTACTCGTGTGCATACAGAAACACAAACGTACACATAATCAAGTGTATAAAGGTGTATAAAGGCTAGGTGTTGAGCAGTGTTAGGTGGCTGTGACAAGTGGTATTCCGTTCAGCTCATTTCTTCTAGCTTCAGTCTTAAAGTATTAGGCTAGTTCTGCTGGTCAGAAACCTGCTGCTGGTCCAGGCACATCTAAAGCACCTCACTGTAATATGGAGACTGGTGGTCAGGCTTCTAAAAAGAAGCCTGGTGACCATGAAAGCCTCCTCCTGAGGCATTCTATACCTCCTTTGTTTTTGTTTGAAATCAAAGCCAGGGGAAGTCACGGCTCTTTTCTGTCCTGGCCCTTGAGCAGTTCAGTTGTTTCTGTGTCATTCCACCTCATAACCTCTTCTGCCTGCCACAGCTGCCTAGCAGAGGTGAGCCTTTCAGGTTTACACGGTGAAAGAGTTACTGTTTTAGGCGGGTCTCTAGAGAGGAGGAAATGCAGTGAAAGCACCGTATTTCAGGGTTTCCTTCTGCTTGTCAGTCTTCCTAATTGATTACTTGATGGTTATTGTTTCCTATACCCTGCCCCCTGCCTGCTCCTAACTGTCTCATACTTTTTAGCTTTCTGACAGTTGGGTCAGGAGCATCTTCCTGGGTGTTTTTTATGAAGTACATCCTGCTGGAAGGTTCTGTATTCTAGCCCCAAGGAGTGTAGTCAGTGATTAAGTGTAAAATTCTGTCCAGGCACATGATGGGCTCTGCATTAGAGCGCTGCTGCCCCTAGGCTATTTGACAGCTGTCTGCCTTGATATGATATTAAATCACTATGAGGCGTCAGACTAGGAATACCAATTTGCAACCAAAGCTTGCTTCTGATGCATGAGAAATTTCAGACAGGAACAGCCATAAACATGGCTTGGGAAGGTTTTTGATGAGCAAATTGTAAATATTAGCACCTCTAAGCTTGAAATATTACCTGTTGAGCCAGTATTCGCACGTGTGATGTCTCTTCATGCTAGGAAAGAGACTAGATTAAATTACGTAGAGAAGCCTAAAAGAATTTAAACTCCTACCTCGATGCAGCAACAAGGTCAACCATTGATAGCAGCCTGGCCCAGGTTGTAACCCAGTCTGAGTGTGGAGTTGGGATCCATCATGCACTGCTCTACATGCAGAAGATGCTTGGCCAGTGCAGAAATGTGTTCCTCATTCCAGTGAAGGATCCTGTCTCTGAGAACTGTAGTTGCCACATTTCTGGTCCTTAATAACCGAGAGCTTCCATCTGCTGTGCTCCAGGCGTGTCACTACCAAAGACCATTAAAGCCGTGCTTCATTTTTATAGTGACAGACGTCATCTTAGGACTTTTATGAACTGGTGGCATTCCTGTAAGTTTTCTATGGTAATAGGCGTCTACAAGAACATGCAGCCTATGCAGTCTCACAGGCCCAACACCTGGCTTGCTACCCTGTCACCATCTTGAAATTGCTAATAATTTTATAATAAGATGCTACATGTTCTCACTTTGTGCTAGGTCCTACGAATTTTAGAGCAGCCTCCTGGTAAATGTATTGTGGTTACTTTAACACACACACAAAGCAAGGTTATGCTCTAATCAGTTGAATTAGCCCTAGCTCTGCATTTCCTCGGGGCAGTTTCTCTGGCTTTGTCTAGTCCATTGTTCATAGCAACCGTGTAGGACATAACTACCATAAATAACAAGACACGAGATGTGTTTGTCAGGTATTGCCACCATGACCTCTGCTGATCCTCTCAGGTTAATTTCAGAATATGTATAACAAGGGTTTGGAAGTATATTTTACGTTTTAAAATATTTGATATGTTCATATAGTGACTGTTATATATTCTACACACAAGTTGCTATAAAATATTTCAGTGTTAGAGAGAAGCACTTACAAGATTTTATATTTGGCTTATGTAATATAAGCAGAAAGATTTTAAGCAAAAGTATGTATTCCTTGCTAAGTAATATTTACTTTCAAACCTTTTGTGTGATTCTTTTTTCTGATTACCAACTTTGAAGTATATACTGAATTTAAGAGACTAAAATGCTAAAGTTAAAAATCATTTTACTAAAATCTGTACATAAACGATATATGCTAACGATTTAGTCAAAAACAAAACCAGTTTTTTACATCCCTTGGGGCCTCCTTGTATGTTTCTCTCTATAGTACCTTCATGGAACCCTCTGGATTTCAGAGCCTGACAGATCTGTGAAGTGCTTCTTTGTGCTCATTGATCAGCTTTCTAGAGCTCGTACAACACAACACCTAACTCCAGCTTCTGATTGGCATCTTCTTAATGTCTGGCACTCTGCTATACCAATGCAGAAGCTAAATCTCATTTCCTCAGCCTTAGGCAAGATCTTATTCCCCTAAAGCAGAGTCCCTTCTGGTTTAGATTTGGGGAAAGCTGGGGAAGGTCTGTGAGAGCGGTTAGAGCGAAACCAGGCTTTTGACCTTGGTGACGTTCAGCTTCTGTGTGGGAGGGAAAGTGTTTGCAAAATGGTACGTGAATCAGAAGTGTTGCGTCTCTCCAGTAGGTTGAAGGTTGTTGCTTTTCATTCTTGTTTTGTTTAGTACAGGTATCTATGAACCCCAGATCCTTCCTAATGGCTCCCAGGCATTTGGGCAGATACTATGCTCTGTTCTCTAATGTGATTTCCATTAGATGTGTTTCACCAACCTTCTCAGAGGTGGGTGGAATCAGCTTTGAAGATGGGAAAGCTGGGGTATAGGGATGCTCTCAGCCTTGCTCCCTCTCCTCAGGATGCTCTGCCTCTGCTTTCTGCTCCATGGCTTTGCGGCTTTTCATTATTTTTCATTTTCAAATTTCCCTGCCATACTGCTGTGGAGAGTGGTTTATATTTTCCACAATTGATGGTTTGTTGTTTTGTTTTTCTCCTACAGAGATATTCCGATGCCTCTCGTCAGCTCAGGAGTGGAGCATGGCAACCTGCGAGAGCTGGCATTTGCAAGAATGAAAGACCTTGGAATACAGGTATGAGTAAATGTGACTGCCAGGGATACTGTAAAGAAAAATCTCATCATATGTATCTCCGAGGCTGTCACTCTCATGCATTGCTGGTACCAGTTGGGTCAGAAAGCTTATCTATGTTACAGGTGTTCTGTGTAGCGTGTAGAAGCTGAAGTGAGTGGTGATCAAGGCTGCTGCTGTGTCTCTGTCCTCTTCTGACTGCTGTGACCTGTTGGCTTTATATTTACTAAGCAGCTTCTCTCTCTTGACTCTAACAGAATTAAGGAAGGTGTTGATTTGACAGTCTCTAGGAGTAGTAATGAGTTTGAAATGAAGCATCCTAGGAACTTCTTAGGGCTTCTGAAGAGATAAGCCAGGAGTAGTGCCTGGCCAGGGCACCAGGGGTTAGGCTGTGCCTCAGAATGCAGTGCCATTGGTTGGGAGAGGGTGAGGGGATCTGTTGACTGTTTGTGTTCAAGCATAGACCATGCTTTCAGAGAGATGGTTCCAAGGCCAGCACAGCACACATTTGTGGGCTCGCCCTTGACTTATTTTATGCTTACTCAAATTATCATGGAGGAAAAAAAATTTAGAACATTGTCCAGAAGAGAATTTTTTTTAGTATTATTGGTTTATTCAACACAAAATAGTATAATTAATTAATTAAGCATAATTAATTAATTAATGTGAAGTTTTCAGTTTTAGAAATAAGCAAGTGCATGTGGGCATATTAGCAGCATCACACGGAGGGCTAGTACTATCAGTCTCCCTATCTGTTGGTCTTCTTTAGCCTTGCTCTGCCTAACCCTTGATAGGATCTGCTAAGTGAATCGGGAATGACTCTAAAAACCAATTCCTGTAGGCAATGTTCTTACCAGAAAATACTTATCATCTCTGCCTTATAGAAAACAAACAAACAGAACCATGCCCCAGGAAAAAACAAGAAGTATAAGCAGCAGGTACCTGTTGACTGGCAGGTAACTGAGTTACACACACAGTCTCCTGTATAGAGCTGGGCTGGAAGATAGTCTGCTCTTCGTAGATAAGCTGCAGGATCTGGTGGCCACGTCAGCAGTGTCCTTCTGGGCAAGTTTCCCAAAGCATCGAAATACCTTTGTTTTTGCAAAACTGAATACTGAGCTCTTATAGAAGCATTGTTAATAAAATTGCTTGAATGATATTGTCAGATTTTCTAGCACAATCCTCTCACACTAGTAGAAAGTATTAGAATCCTGAAAATATATTTATAGTTTATTCTGTAGGGGAAAGAATATGCCATAGGACATACTGTTGGATAATTCAAGATTTTGTAATGATGTGTCAGGCTATATAGGAGGCACACTGGGTTGAGGAGTAGGATGAGGATTGTTACAGGTCTTGGCATTGCATTGAAATCGTCTCCTGGAGTCCAAGAGCCATCTGTAGTTCAGGTTCAACTTGTGTCATATACTTGACTCTAGCTTCTTTCTACATCTTCCCTTCCTTCCTAATTCCCATTCTTTCTTCCACAGTGCTTTTCTTTGAAAGGGATTCATACTTTTAATATGCATCTTTTTGCATATCTAAAGTGATAATATTGAAAATATTAATGTCATACACAAGGAAGGTTTTACAAATTTAAGAATTTGATTTTGCTCTTCTGTGATCATATTTTAGGACTGTATTTTCAATCATATTTTGGGGTTGTGTTTTTCAAACAGTTTAATTTCTTGGACAAAACTATTTTCTGTCTAACTTAATGTTCTTTATTCCCCAAGATTTATATATGGTCTCTTTGAATTCTGAATTCATTTTAAAAGGAAAACTGTACAACTTCATAAATTCCCATTCTCAAATTCAGTAGAGATGGCTTTTCTAAGGTTTCATCCTTTGTTTCAGTGTAAGTTATGTTCAGACTTGAGCCCAGGATTTATGTTAAATGAACACTGAATGAGTCACTACTCTGGTGTTTTTCGCAGTGCCGAGATGTGAGAACCAGGGAGGTTGGAATCCAAGAAATTCATCACAAAGTGCGGCCATACCAGGTCAGTTTCCTTTAAATCCATCCCAAGCTGGGACCCCACCTGCTCACAGAGTGAACCCAGAAATGAGTGAATAACTCGGTAGAGCAGAGAATTGCAAGTCAGGAAAGTCAGGCATGAGAGTCACTGAGTTATGGAAGAGCCAGGTAAGGAAATTCAAGGCTGTACCCTGTTTCTCATCAGCACTACAGTGTGGGACATGCTCTGTGGTGGGGCTGCTCTACCCTGCTGCTAGTCTGTCTGCAGTCACTCTGAAGGGCACAGTGACAACTCAGAGTCCCAGTCATTTGACCTGAATGCATTCAAGTGTGAGTAGCTTCCTAGGACCAGGGGCTGCCTTCCTGTGGAGCGCCTTGCTTGCTGATCTCTTCTGTGTAACCCTCCAGATCTTGTCCTTTGATGATGACTCAGTGAGTAGCTGGCAGCCACGAACTGACTTCTGCAGACCTTCAGCACGGTGCCCGGAGGCATTTGGGGCAGCCTCACTTTCTTACAGCCTTCATGTCTAACTTGGTGCAATGTTTTCTACGGGGTGCAAATCCTCGTAACCCCGTGTGAGCAAGGCTGGAAGAGATTATCTCTGCATCAGTGTTTCTGTTCTTAGCATGAACTGCTGTTGACATTAAAGTGCCTCTTGAGGGGAAAAGTACACCCAACACAGCATTTTGACAAGTTCTTAATCTAATTATGTACCAGACATTAAGCTGAGGTTTGTTTATTTTGTTTTGAGTACGTTCTACCCATTTATAGGGTGTTATAGGTCTGTTAAATCCTTATCCGAATAAGTAGAATTCTGAACGAACACCTCTTGCTCCATAGTGTTCATAGAATTATCTGTACATTGGGTTGGAGTCAGAATTTATGTAGATCTCTACTACTGAAATCCCCCTGCAGCTATCATTCATTCTGCACTCTGGCAGTTGGACTTTAACATACTCGTTCCCTCACTAGGCATATTTCACAAGCCCTGTGCTGTGTTATACTTTAAGTCCCATTGAGAAATAAGAGACGAAGATCACCCCCTACACACACCCCAAACACACATAAAAAGTAGGTTTTAGTAGAAGTAAGGGCTAAATAGGGAAACCATTGAGTGTCTGACAATTTGAAAGCAAAACAGGGACGGGGGCTCTAAAAGCCAAACGTGCGATTAATCTGTAGTTTTATCTTAGAGACAATTCATAGGACATCATAAATTTCTATAGAAGTCACTGAGCTGGGGGTATCTGTAAGAATCTCAAGGTTAATTAAGTTCAGATATTGGTAAAATTGTTCTTCATTTATAGTAGTCCACGAACAAGGCATGAGGTCTTGTTTAATCCTGTGCTTGAGAGAAGGCAAATAAAAGCCATAATTAGTGATGATTCATTCTTTGTTCCTAGCTGAACATTAGCCTAAACACATCCATACAATTATAAAATTGAGCTTGGTTCTCTAATTCTGAATGAGGTTTTTCATGGCTTTTTATCCAACAGATTGAGTTGGTGCGGAGAGATTATGTTGCCAATGGTGGCTGGGAAACCTTCCTGTCCTACGAAGATCCTGAACAGGACATTCTGATTGGCCTCCTGAGGCTGCGGAAGTGCTCCGAGGAAACTTTCCGTTTCGAATTGGGCGGAGGCGCCTCCATAGTCCGAGAGCTACACGTGTACGGAAGTGTAGTTCCTGTGAGCAGCCGGGATCCCTCTAAATTTCAGCATCAGGTAATCTGCATCCTGCTTCTCCTTGGTCTGCAGTTAAGAAAGTGTCTGAAATAGGGAACAACAAAAGCAGTGGCGTGAGGAAGGAAGGAAAAGATGGGATGGGAAAGAACAAGGGTTCAGTTCAGTTCAGGGCATCCTGTCTCCGTGTTGCTCCCATGTGGTCCCGTGGGCACAGGGGACCACAGATACAGCCTGCGGAATCAGATGAGGTGATGGCAGGAATGTGCTTCACAGGAGTAAGTTGTGTAATATGTATGAAACCCTGTTCTAACCCCCAACAACCTAAAATTAGAAGTTTCAGGAAAATATATTAAAAACAGAAATAGACTTAGGATAGACCCCTTTAAAAAGCAGAAGGTGAGTTGGACAGATAAGACCTATTAGTCCAGACTCGTGTCAACTGCCTAAAGAGAAAGACCAGAGGGGAAGTCAGCCCTGAGGTGACCCAACCCCATCACCCAAAATGCCATAGCTGGCTCTTGTCGCAGTGTTGACCTCTTCTCTAAGTGTGGCTATGGGCTGGGTCCAGTGGTTTCCTTTTCCTTAATCATCAGTAGATTATTGTCACCGACTTTAAGACATTTTACCAACTACCGTGTTTGTGGACCTCTCTTAATGGATTTCCTTTCCTCATTAATCCATGAACTCCTTTATGCTCTTTCTAGGGGTTCGGCATGCTGCTGATGGAAGAAGCAGAAAGAATCGCTCTAAAAGAGCATGGATCTGGGAAAATTGCAGTTATATCAGGTGACTGGAGAGAGGAGTTCATGATTCATTTATTGACATTTCACACTGACACCACAATGAGAGTCACTCTCTTGTCTCTGTTCAAAACTGGTCTAGGCTGACAAGCTAAGGACATACGCTCCAATCTTTGGGAAATTTCTGAGAGCAGTTGGGTCAAATAGGGGTTATAGAAGCACTTGGTTCCTCAGAGCACCAGCCAGTAACTGGTGCACTTTCTTTGCTTGCCTGACCTCTGGTCATTGTGGTCAACTTGTCTCTTGTGCTCTCTGTCAGCTGCTCTGTCTGTGGCAGTAGAGTTTGATAGTATGGGCCTGAGGAAACGTGAGCAGCTAGAGCCTGATTGCTGGTTCTGGATGACTGAGGCAGTGTGTAGTTCTTGCCCTTTCCATGACGCTGCTGTTGCCTTTGCTCCTGAGTGACAGCTTTTTCATTTGGAAGTGGAAAGGAGGAAGAAATTTTCCTCTGCCCTCTTAGGGTCCCAGGCCAGATCTGAAAATTAAATGGGCAAAGACAAATTAACAGGAGGAAGGTATGCAAATTCATATAAAATTACTAAGACACAGGAGCCATCCCTCCTGAGAAAATGAAGGCCAGGAGATGTGGGAAAATATGCTAGGAGGAAGGATGTGAGCCAGGAATAATAAACTGGTAGAGACTTAGCAAGGCCTGTTCGTTCCTCTTGGTACCTCTCTATCCTTAGAGGTCAGAATGGTCTCCCCTCCAGGATGGGCTGGAAGAATATTTAGGAAGGTAAGGCAGAGGAAGTTCCGAGCTCTTCCTGAGCCTGCCATGTTCTCGATTCCTCCAGCCAAGGCACTTGTGTGTCTGAATCATGTAAGAGCACCCCTCCGCCTATGTAGACCAAGGACATCTTATAGTTAGGGAGGAGACCGGAGATTTGAGGGTAGGGGGAGCAAGAAATGATGGACAACCCCTTTTACTCACACTCTTCAGTGTGGTGTCCCTATAAGAAAAAAATGCTTATTTCTAGTAGGGAATCTAAGATCGTGAAAGGCAGAATCAAAATTTACGATGTATTTGCCCCAGAATTTATTTTGTTTTCCTGTTTTACTGCCATATCCCAAAAGCTTACCTGTGACCTAAGAAATACTCTTTTCTGAAAATTAAAGCTGAAATGAGGTTTTTAAAAGAAAAATCAATAAGAAGTTGCGAGTCAATAAAATCAATACTGGTGCCCAGGTCTTCATGATTACAATTATAGAAATATAATCACACAGGCCCACTTAATCATTTAGTCTGACTTGGGTTTTTGATGTTACCCAGATAAATAATGTACTTCTTAGCATGTCTAGCTTTTTCTATTTTTCTCCATTACTTTAATCCCACAAAGTACCACCTGGCTGAGGCTATGTGGCTGGCACTGATGAGTCCCTCTCCTAGCTTCCCCTGTACTTGGCCAGGAGTACCAGGAAAGGGCAGCCTGCCTTAGAATGCCTTCTGTCTGTGCATCTGGACAGGGCAGACAACACCTGAAATCACCCACAGAGCTTGCTAAAGTCTTTATTGCAGTCTGGTCTCGTTGTGGGCTCAGAGCTCACAGTTGCTAACCAGCCAGTGTGCTGACTGTCTTCAGGCCAATCTGAGAGGCTAGAATCGAGTATTCTCCAAACGCTGTGCTCTCTTCCAGTCGTTAAGGTGATCTTAATTCTCTGACCTGCAGCCCTGCACTCCCAACTGGCACTGTAGCACGTGATCAGATTCCATTTTCCATCACTGCCTTCCTGACACCCCTTCCCTCAGAAGTGTCCACTCAAGGCCCGGCTTGCCTGAGGTCAAATCCAAATGCACATAAGAGCCTCTGTCTGTTTTTCTGAGCAGGGTGTGTTTCTGAGTGGAAGTTAGCATCTGTGCTCACCAGCTTTTTCTCGTAATCTAAATGATAGCTCAATTTCATGTCATCTGTATGGTGAATTTCTAAAATTACAAGAAATGACTTGCTTAGAGACTCAGGCAAGAGAACCTTTCTGTCTGCAGCAGTGCTGGGTCTCCTCCCCTGGCACCCTGCAGAGGGTTCTTCAGCCAGGATGGGTTTCTATAGGAACATCCCTGGAAGGACTTCTTGGAGCTGACATGAGTTCTTTGGGAGAAAGTTTGGTGAGCACTGTTTCCTGCCTTCTGGTCTGGCAGCCCTACCATTGTAGTAAAGAAAGCCCCGTATGGACTCCTTGATTTCCTGTTTGACTCTGATCAGCCTTAACAAGGAAACACTGAACACATTTGCTGTGTGTTAGGTGCGTTCTGTATCGTGGGTCTGAGAGATCTATGGTTCAGAATTTACGGAAGGTAGATAACAAGTGTTTATTAGTGTGTTGTGTGTTAATGTTGCTTTTTCCTTCAATTTTTTTCTAAGTCATGGTGATTGTGAGTGTGTGTGAACATGCTCGTACTCACATGTATTTTAATATATTTACTTTCATTTCATGTGCATTGGTACTTTTGCCTGAATATATGTCTTTGTGAGGGTGTCAGATCCCCTGGAACTAGAGTTACAGACAGTTGTGAGCTATCATGTGTATGCTAGGAATTGAACCTGGGTGCTCTTAATCGCTAAGCCATCTCTCTAGCCCCAAATTATGTTTTAACTGGCATTTATAAAAGTCAAAAAGCAGGATGGTGGTGGCACACGCCTTTAATCCCAGCACTTGGAAGGCAGAGGCAGGTGGATCTCTGCGAATTTGAGGCCAGCCTGGTATACAAGAGCTAGTTCCAGGACAGGCTCCAAAGCTACAGAGAAACCCTATCTTGGGAAGAAAGAAAAGTCAAACAGATGCTCTGTACATTGATCTTAATACAAAATTTTCTAATGATACTGCTGTTTGTGGGGTGTTTCATGAACGGCACCATTGGATGTGACACAGAAAAGAGATGGTTGGTGAGGAGTGTGCAGGGAGCCAGTGCTCCATTCCTGCCTTGCCAGCCACTCTCCTGGTGACCTAATGAATTTCATGGTCCTTATTAATTTTTACTAAAATCAGGTTCATCAGGTTATCTTTGACCATTTAGTCTGGTATCTTGGTTAGGGTTCTAATGTGAAGAGACACCATGATCACGGCAACTCTTCCAAAGGAAAACGTTTAATTGGGGTTGGCTTACAGTAGAGGCTTAGTCAGTTGTCATCATGGCAGGAAGCATGGCAGTGTGCAGGAAGACATGGTTCTGGAGAGGGAACTGAGAGTTCTACATCTTGATCTGCAGGCTGCAGGACAACTTTGTGCTATACTGAGTGTAGCTTGAATATATGAGACTTCAAAGCCTTCCCCCACAGTTATATTTCCTCTGAATAGTGCCACTGCCTACGGACTAAGCATTTAAACACAAGTCTTTGTACACTTTACCAGCCTCTTTTCTGATACCATAGGCAACTCTTTAATTTCTTCAGTAATAAATTTCATTCTTATTCTCAGGTAGGTATTTGATGACGAAATTGATGGTGACGAAGTTCCCATAAAATATTGGTCCTGGCCGTGGCTTGTGGATACATGACTTTGGTCACCACTGACACTACTCTGTTTTCTCTGGTGTTCTCCTCAGCTCCTGATTCTGCTCTCTCTTGTCCGTGGCGTTCTTCTAAGTCACACACAGTGGTGGCATGGCTGTTCTGTCTTGACACGACTCGTGAGGAGAGGGTCCAGGGATCATTTGTCATTGTGTTGGCCTTCACCTTGGCAGTGGTTTTCTCTGTTACTTAGATTTATTATCTGGTGCTCTATCTCTGGACAGTACTAGCAACTTTGCTTTTGATTATCTGTTGCTTGCATGTATTTATTGAAAACTGTACACTGTACTTGGTGAACATAGCTCCATGAGAAACACTGAAGCTGCTTTAAGCAGTTAGATGAAGTACTAAGAGGCATTCAAGTTCACACACTTTAAAAGTACATAATTATCTTAGTAAACAGTTTTAAAGTTAACTGTCAGCTTTAACTGTAAAAATTATTTAAAAAGCAAAAATGAAATACTTAGCTTCATCATCATCAAAATCGCTAGATGTGTTAAGGGGAAAAATAAAAGAATCTATAATCCCAATACTTGGGAGTCTGAGACAGGAGGATTGCCATGAGTTCAAGGCCATCATGGGCTACAGAGTAAGACTCTTATGTTAAAAGGAGAGGTGTAATGTTGAGCTGCCTTCTGCGAACTAGATCTCCATCCACCATTGTCCCCATTTGCAGGGGAGGATGAGACTCCTCCAAGTCATTTCTCCACCAGGATTAAGTGCTTCTTTTTGCGTGTGTGTGTGTGTGTGTGTGTATAAATGGGCAAATCAGTGTGCTAAAACTAGTTAGCCAGTTAGCCAGGCAGCGGTGGCACGCCTTTAATCACAGCACTTGGGAGGCAGATGAACCCATCTCCAAATAAAATAAAATAATTTTTAAAAACTAGTTTATAAAATAATGTATTGGTAGGGACTATCGGTTAGCTGTTGTTCAATTGCAAAGCAGCTAGTCCCAGTTGTGTTCAAGGGCGCCAGTGTCTTAGCCGCACTGAAAACCCATGGAGTCTGTCTATCTGATGATCAGCAGCCTGTCCTGCTAACATCAAGAAGCAGTTTATCTCATCCTTCATTTATGGAGGAAGGGCAAGGACCTCTACTGAGAAAGCTAACTACAATGTTTCAAATGCCATCACTAATAATCACCATGGAAACCAGAAGTCTGATGTGACAATACCCATACCATTACTACGGGGGAAATATAACCATCAATAGCCACTGTTTAAAAAGCCATTTAGCACCTTCAACAGAATAAGGGATTCTTTTTTCTTCTTTTGGCAATTTTGGCTAGGTATCAGATTTAATCATGTTACTGTTTCAGTTTGCCAAGCTAATTACTATGCGGTAAGATGGACAGCTATTCCCCAAGCTCCCTGACTACCTTCGTCATAAGCAGTATTCCATTTGTGTTCTTTCAAGTAGAAAATTAATATGGCCATTGGCCAAGAGCTGTACAAGCTTGATAGATCACAGTGATGGTGAGAGATGAGAAAAAGTCTGAATGTTGATGTCAGAAACCTCTCAAGTCAGAGCCTGATGGCCATTTTGTTTAAACCTATTACGATGCCAGTGACGAGGGGAGGATAGATCTAAATACAGGGTGAGTGAAACAGTCACCGTGAATATGAGGTCATTCTTAATCATGTTATTCAAAGCCATGTGACCTAAATCTGTGACTACAGTCCCCAGTTGTCAAAAATCAATGTGTCTATACCTTATATAATCCAACATGGCTTCCTAGGACAGAAATTAATGGTCTTGTGCCCCAGAGCCCCTGATTAATAATGTTCTGTGTGGACAGAAAATAGCAGTTGTTTCCTTAGGCTATGACCAGCTGAGATTTACTTCCTGGACCTGAGAAACCTCACCTGTATCCCAGGTTCCTGCACGGCTCTTCATTTTGGGTCAAGGTTATTTTATTCTTTGCATTATAATCTAGTTGAAAAGCAGGGTCCATTTGTAGCCTATTCTGTCTGATAATGGACTCATAATCCTACCAGAGTCCCCAGAAGAACGTCTCTTTATTATGGCAGACTATTTGCTAATGGGCCAGAAAACCTGCCAAATGCAAACCGGTTTGTACCACTTGTGCGTGTGTGTTAATACAGGACTTAGCAAAAAATAAGAGAGAGTGTTTCCTCTTTTGTGCTCTCTCCTTCACCCTTCATATAATTTTCTTTTAAGTAAATTACCCTGTAGCATTTTCTAACTAAATGCACGTTTTCTGGCTTCCATGTGTCTTCTTCCACTTTGATATTTTAACAGTAGGTCATACATGTTGCTTTTTTGATATGTGTTCCAGTGGGCTTGTTTTTTATCATTACTATCATCTTGCTTTTAAAGACAATAGATGCATCATAAAGTATTATGCTGTTACAAGTCCTCTATTAACGTCAGCATATTTAATCAGACTGGCATTGATGGCATAGAATACTATTCAGCTAGATAACAAGTTGACTGCGTGCTTGCTAATTGGTGTCTCTTGTAGTTCAGCCACGGAAGCATTGTTGCCTGGCTTATCTCAGGAATACTTATTCCTTGGCTTGACATTTGTCCCTTGTAGATGCATCAGGTCCCACTTTGTTGTAAATGAATAAGGTCCCAGATTGTAGCACTTCGCATTAAACCGTCGCGCTCTAAGTATCATATGACCTCCTTAGTGCTCGTGCTCGGTGTTCCTCAGTAGGCTGCCATTTAAATCTTGTGGGTTTCTGAGTCTTGGGGACATTTCCTCAACAGAAGCAGTAGCACTGATACACTAGCTTGGCGGCAGTGGAAGAACTGCATGTTGGCATTTACCTTTTAGCTGCCTTGTGTTTCAGAACTGTCTGCCATCCAGAGGCTAGCCTTGTTCCCATGGCCATACTCTAGGTTTCTCCCCAGTCCCGTTCCTTCTGGTTTGTGGATATTGGCAGTAATGGTTGTGTGCTTTTGCTTAGGAGGAGGAACGGGTCTCTAAAGTTCTGGGAGCTTTGAGGTTATTGGCTGTCTGCCTTTATAAAGCTGAACGCTGCTCAGGTTTCTTGTGGAGCAGCAAGCCCTCTTTAAGGGACCGCCATACTTTGGTCTGTTATCATGCTATTGCAACCTTAACTCCTCATCAACTCTCCCAGGAACAGTATTGGGTGTTTTCTCTATAAACATTTGACATCGCCTTTGCCCATTAATTTAATAACTTTTTATTGTTTGTATCTATTAGAGTCAGGATTCTCTCCCTTACGGCGAATAGACATTGATAGACAGTAGTGAAAACGTTGCTGCAGCCGCTAAGCCAGGGGCTCTAGAGCCGCTTACTTAGGGGTCTCTGCCTCCGTCGTACCACAGGCATAGTCTCACTCTCCTGGCATCCTGGCCTGAGTCTGGGCCCTGACAAGTTCTCTCTCGGAAACAAAGGATAAGGTGGTAGTTGTGGGCCAGTTTATTAATGCCACCCCACTGTGCCTCCCTGAGCAGGTGGTTGTCTAGTGTGCCTGCCACCTGAGGACTGTTTGTGTCCATGAGGCCCTTTCCTTCTCCCTGTGCATGGTGCACAAGTTCCTGGTTGCTCAGATTACTTAACTAACACAATCCTCCTCCTGCTTCTAATCTAGAGGTTTAAAAGAGAAATTATTTATTTGCTTAATGGTGCTATGTGAGAACTTCAGCAGGACATAGAGATAGGCCTGGTCTGTGCTGTGACAGGACTTAGCTGGGGTGGCTTCAGAGCTGGCTAGTTCTGACACCAAAGAGAAATAGTTCTTCTCCATTGGTTGGAAGTCCTTAGGAAGAATTGATACCAATTCTTTTCAAATCTGATGGGTAGAATTACCTACAGCTATTTGATCCTGGCCTCCCCAACCATCTAAAGAATGGGGGGGGGGGGGCGACATTTGATTGTGATCCTGGTTCTCCTTGCTGTAGTTTAGACCCTGTTCTCTGTCAGGTTTTGTGTTTCTGAAGAGTTTCTGTGTTTCATGTGGGTTGTCTAAGGTGTTTGTTCCTAATTTTTCCATAGTTTGCGCTCATAATATATTTCTATAAACACAGTAGTAATGCCTCCTCTTATTAAAAATGGTTTGATACATTTATCTAATGGGGGGCAACTACATGTGTCAGGGTCAGGACAACTTTAGAGAGTCGTTTCTCACCTTCCACCTGTGTGATAGATGTCAGGGATTGAACTTAGGCTAGCAGGCCTGGGCCCGCTCCTTTACGGGGGAGCCCTCTCTCCAGCTCCTTGTTGCTGCTGTTTTGCACTTGTTTTGTTTACTAGTTTAGATTCATGTGTGTGAGTGTAAACAATGTCCCCACTTGTTTCTCTTCTCTCTGAGGTGAGATTGAGCAGCTTTCAGAATGAACTTTTGATTTTATTTTCTGTTCAATATTTTATCCCTAGTTTCTGTCATCGCCTTTCTTGTGCTAGGTTTGAGTTTAATATGCTCATTTTTTATCTCCGACATTTCTCGATTTTGAGATATTTCTTATTTTCGGTGTGACCATTTGCAGCTATAAATTTCCCTCTGAACGCTGCCTTTGCTGGACTCAGTGTATATGGGAATGAAATGTATTCAGTTGTTTTTTAGACAGGGATCTTTCTCTGAGGCCCAGATAGGCCTAGAACTCACTGTACTGCAGGTAGGCTCAAGCGTATGGCAGTCTTCCTCCATTAGCTGTGAGTCCCGGGTTATAGGAGTGATCCATCGGCCTGCTTTGCTCTCAGTCTTGTTGGCATAGTAGTTTCCAACTCCCCGAGATTACTTCTTTGACCTGTTGGCCATTTAAGAGTATATTACTGGGGGCTGGAGAGATGGCTCAGTGGTTAAGAGCATTGCCTGCTCTTCCAAAGGCCCTGAGTTCAATTCCCAGCAACCACATGGTGGCTTACAACCATCTGTAATGAGGTCTGGTGCCCTCTTCTGGCCTGCAGGAATACACGCAGACAGATTATTGTATACTAAATAAATAAATAAATATTTAAAAAAAAAAGAGTATATTACTTAATTTCCACATATTTATTATGTGTTCTACAGTTTTCAGTGTGTGTGTATGTGTATGTGTGTGTCAGCCTCACAAGTAATTGTCCAGGTCTGAACATTGGTACCAAGTCCTGTTCGAGGTAGAGAGAGCACCTCGACAGTTGGAGATGGGTGGAGACCCCATCCTAGCCTCCATGGTCATTGCCCTGGAAGTTTTTCCATGGTGGAAAGCACCAGCTGACCCACGGTGCAGGGCCTGCTCTGTGTCTGCCTAGAAGCCGCGTCTTAAGAGGCTTCCAGCTCAGCTGTACACCTCACAAATACCGGGTACCATGGTTTTCTGAGGTAGCTATAAGAAGCGAGTGACCCCAGCACAGCTGCATCACCAGAGTCCCACCCGTTCTAGATCCCCCCTTCTGTGGGCGCTGCAGCATGAGGCCCCGCCTCTAGTTACGCTCTCCACCTGTGTACCTCTTACTGATTTCTGGTTCCATTCCACGCTGGTAGGAAAGGGTATTTTCTGGCTTGACATGGTTACCTCGGAGAACACACCGTGTGCGCCTGTGAAACGTTTGCTCTGCTGTTGGCAGTGGCCCTAGCCCATCTGTCCCTCCCTCTGTGTGCTGTTTTTACCACAGGTTACCTTCAGACTTGTGTGTTCATCAACGTAGGTTTATAATTATTGTTTATAGATTTGCCTTTTAGATTCCATAGGAAGTAAAGAGAAATTGTAAATTAAAACTAATGGCTTTATGTTTGTTTGTGTGATTCCCTTTATGGTGCTCTTTAGTTCTGATTGCTCCAGGTTCTTTAAGCCTTCCTTATGAGGCAAGCCTGCTAACAAATGCCTTAGCTTTTGTTTATCTAGGAATGTCTTTCTCCTTTGTCCTTGTCAAATGTAGAATTCTGGTTGGCTGGTCATTTTCTTTGAGTAGTTTAATAAGTAATCCCACAGTTCAGACTTCTTTGGTTTCTTCTGTCAACTGTCAGTCACAATGAAGACTGCTTACATGTGACAAGTCATTTCTCTGGCTGCTTCAGAGTCTTGATCCTCAGTTGGCTTCTGGCCAGAGGCCATGGCCCGTCCATTCACCAAGCATTCCCCTCACTATTGCGTTTGGCAAGACCTGGTATCACAAGATAGTTTCTTGTGATTTCGACGCTGCCTTCTGGAACCTCCTACTCTACCATTTAAAGTCCGTGTCAGAGAAGTCAGTAGAAGAGAGCGGTCTTGCTCCAGGCAGTGGATTTTCCCAGTCCTTGGCTTCTTAGAGATGTGATTGTGGTTGGAGACAAGAGAAGGCAGTGGGAGCGGCTGGTGCCATCGTGTGCTTCTGCTCTGGTCGCAGTAGCCACGCCACTTTCAAATCAGACAGCACGCGCTCGCTTAAGAAAAGCTTGCAGGGTGCCGGGAACATCACCGTGGGAAATGATGGAATGTGGGAAATCCAAATTCTGTTTAGATTTCTAAGTTTCCTACTTTGGGTCTGTGTTCCTTTTTACTGTGTAATCTTCAAAGACCCCTTGCAAATGTGCAAAAGACATTTAGGCTGCTGGGTAGCAGAGTTCTTCAGGTACCCTCTTTCCAGTCAAGAAAAGGATATTAATGACTTGCCATAACTAGCTACCTTGAAGAAGAACTCAGTTTTATGCTCCTAACCTTTATCAATTTTGTAATATTTTTTTTCCTTTTTAACAACATGAGAGAGATTATCTGAAAGACTTCGGGTCATTGAGTTAATTGGTTCTTTTTTAGATGTTGAGAATAAAAGCTTTTCCCCTACTTCCATGTCAGTGTGTTTTGAGTGAAATATTGCCATCCTTTTAGATCAGTGAGTTGCAATAAAGTCTCATTTCAATAGTAAATGAATGAAACTAATGAATATATTTCCCTGTATTAATACTGCAGCACATACATAGCCCTGGATAGATAGCTGATTAATTGAGCAAAAATAATTGAAACTGTTTCTTTAATTTGTTTTATTTTTTATTAAGTGACATAAACCATCATCTCACATTTTTATATCTAATTTTTTAAAACTCAGATTTCAGCTTCATGGGATAGATTAGTGTATTTTGTCTTTCTCATTTGAAGCTTGGCCATGGGAGTATGGTGATGTGGGCTCAATCTTCATTCAATCCAGTTATAATTACTAATGACAAAGGGCAGCCTTGTACCCCAAGAGCAGAAGTGTCAGAGAACAAGAATAACCTCCAGATTTCTAATCCTTTCCTTGTCAGCATGAAAATGTCTAAATCATTTACCAACATTTTCTTCCGTTGCAGAATACCAGGATGCAATTTGTGAGCACTTGCTCATTTGAGCCCCTGCATTATTTCTTCCTCTGTTCTGTTATCCCATGGCCTTTGCCAGCTGGAATCCCAGCCTGAGTTCTCTTATGTTTCCATCCGTGTGAAGGGTCGATTCATTTTCCCAGTGAAGTAATTATTCGTGTAGTTGAAACTGTCCCCTTTTTAATTTAATTTTATAAGCTTGGCGGTAAACTGTAACAGGTAGCAAGGGAGCCTGTTCATGTCGGACTGTGAATTGTTTGGCCACAGCCATGTGTCTTAGTCTGTCAGACTGCTGCAACAGATACTAGAAGAAGTAAGAGATTTGCTTGATCTGATGATAGTTCACGGTCCAAGGCATCAGCATATTTGGTATTGTGTGCAGGTCATTCATCCAAGGGGACACCCTTGTGTCTTCACATGGTTGAAGGGCAGAAAGATAAACAGGCTCCCTCAAATCCTCTGTAGGGGCCCAGATTCTATTCACAGGACTTCACCCCATACCTTAATCACCTTCTGAAGGCCTCACCTGTTAGGCTATTGCTCTGGGGTTGAAATCTTCACACGAGCATTTAGGGAAAGAGCTGCATGTGACACCGTGCAGATGGAGACAGCCTCATTCTAGAACCCTTGCTGGCCCTCCCCATTACAGGGCCCTTCCCTCCTCAGCTTTCTCTCTTCTCCTAGTGTCCTGACTTTTGTGATATTTTTCCTACCTAATTGCACATCCTTTAGCTGTATAGTTTAGTGCTCCTGATGTTAAATAGGTGGAATTATGTTGCGTGTTCTTTGGTCTAGCTGTGTTTGCTCAGCTCTGTGGGGAGACTGGGCCAGCATGTGCTATGGTTGTCATTTCTGCTGATAGTGCAGATCCTTTCTGTGAGTGTCCCATGGAGCAGCTCAGCCTTGCTGGGTGTCTGGGTGGTGAAGCGGCTCCCATGATGTGGAGCTGTGTTCTTTCTGGCCTTTAGTGCTGTGGCGCACAGGTCTTTGAGGGTATCCCCAAACTGCTCTGACGCTCTTGTTAGTTGCGTATCCTATGGTTTTTTCAAACTGTCTTTGTTTTCGTCTGGTTTACCATGTTGTTTACTAGGTAGGGCTTTCCTGCTCCACCTTTGTCTGCCTTCTTCAGTTACTGCAGTGTTTTTTCTAGTCAGTTCTGAATGGCTTTTATCCTCTAGCTAATGTTGGCTTCCACTGCTCTCTCCCCACTTTTCCTGAGGCTCCAGTTGTACCTATTTTAGACCTGGTTACATATCCACTGACTATCATATCCTCTCCCCAGCACATGCAGTTTCACTGTGGTCTACTGACTGCTTTTGGCCAAATCCCCTGCTGTGTTTATTCCCCTGATCTGCTGCCCAGCAATACCTCCTCCTTCTCTTCCTCCTCCTCTTCCTTCTCCCCACCCCCCCCCCCAAGGGTCTTGCTATGTACACATAGCCCTGGCTGGCCTGGAACTCACAGAGATCTATCTGCCCTCCTCTGCCTCTTGAGTACCCTGACATACCTGGTCTTCGTCCTACTTTTTTTTTTAACTGTCTGGATTCCAGTATCTTTTCAGATCTGTCCTGTCATGATTTATGAGTTCAGTTGATTGTAGACATGCTTAGATTCGGCCTCTTTCTCCTCACATGGTTTACAGCATCCCGTTTACAGCCTTTGTCAGGCGGCTGCCACCTGGAGTCCCTACAGCCTGTTGTCTCTCCTCATGGTGTCTTGGTGTACTCTGCCACAAGGATTTGCTCTCAGTAATGCTTTAAACAGTAGCGGTGTTGGCCACCTTCCAGGGAGACTTCTGCGTCCCTTTGCCCAGCCTCTGGGAGTGCTGGCTGGCCTAGGTCCTGTGGGGACCCTGCTGCATTCACTCTCTGGCTGTCCTGCTGGGGCATCTTGGCTCCATCTTGACCAGGCTCCCAATTCCAGTCCCTGGTTCTTGACCTCTTGAGTCTATGAAGCAGCTCCATCCCTCGGTGGTTCCTGTTCAGCCCTGTCAGGGTTGAGGAGTGTGGGGGTTGCAGCTAGCCAGGCCACTCACCTGACCAAGCTGTGTGCATCTCCCTGCCCTTCCAGCTGCCTGGGTCAGAACAGCCACCCCACTTCCTACCTCATCATTAGTAGCTGTAAGACTCTGACAGCTTTGAGATTGGAGCGTTTTAAATTTTGCCCACATATTTTCAATGTCCTCAGCCTGTACTGAATCCCGTTGTCTTTCTGTGGTATCCAGGCCCAGTTATCTTTTCCACGTAGGCTGACTACTCTGCTCTTCCTCAGAGTCTGGTTTCCGTCTTTGTCACCTCTCTTACTCTTCATCATAATCTGAGTGTCGTTCCTTCAGTTTTGAAGTGGCGATGACCACCGTTTGTCAAGTTTTCCCTGCACGTCTCCCCCTCTCCAGTAGTCCTCCCTGTGTTGGGTGCGGTCATTGCCTGCCGTGGGATTTACTTTCTTTCCAACCCTTCTGTTAAAATGAAAGGTTGCTGTCTCAGTTTCTACAGTGGTTGTCACACAAAAGACCTTGAGACCTGGACACAAATGCAGAAGGTCAAGGCGGTCATGACAGGCTAAGTCCTCCCTGTGCTGTCATAGAAGAGTGTGTTTCTCATGCATCAGAGTGGGAGTGGCAGGGGAGCACTCCTAGGTGTGTAGGTGCCTGGGTCTGAGGGGAAGTTCTTCCTCTTCCTCCTGTGAGCTGAGTTATGGCCTGTTTGGCCATAACACACACACACACACACACACACAGCCACACAGCCACACACAGCTTTTAACATGAATGCTGAGGATCTGCACTAGAGTCCCTCTTCATCCCCTGAACTATCTTCCCCATCTTCCATAGTGTAGAACTTAAACAACTGAGTTTGTTCCCTTTGTGTCTTGGTTAACTGTTTTAATCTACACACACACACACACCATGTACTTGACCTCATTATGCAGCCATAGTTAACCCTCTCCCATAGCCAGTGGCTGAGGCAGTTAACAAGGAGTCTTGAGTAGTGTCCTCTATTCCTCCTTAGAGCAGGCAGAACTATGTTTTAAGCTAAGTGGCATCGCACGAAGCCAGGGAGAGGGGATCAGAGAGCAGGGCTTCTTTCTGTGTCAGGGGCTTGGAGTCTACGCATGTTCAGCATAGAGAACGTTCCTGAGATGCAGTCACTGCCAGTGTCCAGGTTTGTAGGTGCCCTAGGAGGCCAGTGACTCTTGGCAGCCAGACTTGGATATCGTCTACCTATAGAGCGTCCCCACTGCATGCTGAGTGCCCCCTCATCTGGAGCAAGTCATGCCCTCTTCCTTTAATCTCCACTTTGCCTGGGGAATCATTCCCTTGAAAGAAGACAGCAGAAACCATTTGATAACTGCTTGTAGTCTGCACAGTTAAGTCTGTTCACACACATTTCCTCCTCCCAAAAGACCTAAGGCAGAAATGGAGGCCAAGGAGATAACTCGGAGGCTGGTCACATGTGCGAGTATTGCTGTAGATGGTTTTTGTGGTTTTCTTTTTCTTCTTGCCTCATTTTGGCATTGTCACAGCTGGCAAAGTAGTGACCATGCAGATTTTTACTCTGCCTACCATAAAAGTGAGATCCTTATGACGTAGATAAGTTCTGACTGTGGACCAAGTAATCCTGAAGATAAACAAAGCCAGACTTCAGACTGTACCTCTCCCCACTGTTGCTGCTCCTCTGATAACTGGGGGCTCTATAGTGAGTACCCCAGAGACCACGGCCAATAGCACTTGACTCCTCGGCAGCCCACGCAAGCAATGGCGTGGAGAACTCCTCCTTGCACAGCTGTGTGCTGCTTCTGTAGGGAAGAGGCAGCAGCAGCCAGGCTGATCTGGGACCAAGACAGCCCAGCACATCAGCACAGTCCAGGAGGCCACCTGACGTCAGCTCCAAAGGGTAATTGCTTTCTCCTGGCTGACTAACACAAGGAAAGTTACCGTGACTGAGGACTTTGCCTGGGCCCCACAAAGGGCCTTCAGGCAGCCGGGTGATGCCACATTCCCTTTCCAACTGGCTAGTTTGTCTGGCAGGTTGGAGAAATAGGCAATTAACTTCAGGAAACAAGATGCCTAAGAAGATGTGGGGGTGGAGGGAGTGGAGTTTGGACCAGCCAGAGGCCAGGCTTTCCACAGTATTGGAAGGTTCTCAAGAGCCCCAGGAACTGACTGTTGTATGTTCCTAAGCTGGCCAGAGAGGGTCCCAACAAAGCCCCAATGCCTTTTCCAACCTGGTCTCAGAGACCCAGTTCTATGTGAAGGAGGAGGCTCACTTGGAGTAATCGCTGAGAAATGTTCCCATGAGCTCCAGGAAAACCCATGTCTTAGCCGGGTACCCATCCAGGAACTCAGGGCTCTCACATCCTGGTTATCCAGGCTTGTCTCGGCCTGTGATCTATAAAAGTACTTTGCCGAGAAGCACATCTTAAAACGAGGCCACCATCTTGCTTTGACAGGGACCATACAAATGAACAGAATTATGTGTGTTTAAGACCTGAACTAAGTAAATCTGAGGGGATTACTTGAGACACCCCCAAGCAGAAAGTTAGTGGCCAGGCGTCAGGGGTGAACCAGCCACTGTGGGAGCTGCATGATGACTTACAGGCTAAGTAGACCTGTGACTCCACTTTCAGATGCTTGAGACCCTTACAGCATAAGTAAGTGCATGGAAAATGGTGCCCTTCAGCCAGCAAGGTGGGGATCTGAAAGGTTCCAAAAGGCAGTTCCTCCTCCTTCCGTGTGTAGTCCTCCCGGCGCCTGGCTCACAGTGCCACACCGGTTTCAGTTTTCTGTAGTGTGTCCTACAGTAGCACTTTTCTCTGTGTGTACACAACATGAAAATAACGAGCGTGTAATAGGTCCCCAGACACTTACTATATCCTGACTCTGCTACTCACTGTAATAACTCCAGCGACAAAAGCTGTTGGCTTCAAGAGGAGGGGAGGCAGACACAGTGGAATAGAGCTTGCAGTGCTGAACCAGTGGCTGTGCCTGAAGTCTGCCCTGCTAGCCATGACGGAGAGGTGTTGATCCTGTAAGTGGGGCTAGCCTCTGGCTAGAAGAAAGAAACCCCCCCGGTCTCCAGTGCCTGAGCTGGGACTGGAGGGCAGTCAGGCAAGAGCTGCATGGGGGTGAGCATGGCTGATGAGTGGGGTCAACCCGGTCAGCCTGTTCTGTCCTCTGATACCACAAGGGCCATTTAGGCAGGGTTGGAGTGTGGAAGAACTTGTATTTCAGGTGGGCTTTCAAGCTTTAGGACCTGCCGTTAGTGATCCTAGGCTCTGAATCTGGACTTTATGGTTGCTCCACCAGTGGGATTATCTTTCTGTCCTCACACACCGATGTGGGTCACCAGGAAGGACCCTGCTCTGTGACTTCTTACATAGGTCATGCCTGCTCCGGCTTTCACCAAGTTGGTGCCAACTATAAAAAGGTCTTTCGTCAGGCATGGAGTTTGCTGTTCCGTGGCTGCTGAACTGGGTTCTAGAAGGAGCTGGGCACAGGCCACTGTGTCTGTACCTGTAGCACATTGCGTTGTCCTGATCCTGGCTTCCTGACTGCCTCCTCTCCTGCCCCACTCTGCCTTATTTTGCTGAATCCGTCAGATTCTTAAAACACTTTAAAATGTGTACTAAGTGGTGGTACCCTTGCGGTTCTGTAGTGAGGTGTGACACACATGTAGTAAAGAGAAGTGTCAAGATGACAGCTTTAGTAGCAAGTGTGTATCCCCGTGTGACTACTTCCTGGGTGCGTGACAGCGTTCTCAGCACCCCAGAGGCCCCAAACCCTTATCATCTTTCAAATTTAACTGTCGTCCAAATTTTGGAGTCTCCCATGTCTGGATTTTGAAATGGAATGTTTTATTATCTGGTTCCATCCACACGGTTCTGGGAAATTTCTCCATATGCATACAGATAACAGTTGTTTCTCACTGCTGTGTTATATTCCCTGGTGAATATACCCACCTACTACTGGAGAGATTTGGGTTCCCGCTTATCTTGGGGGTTACAATGTTTTGTCTCTAGTCGGACATAGCACTTCTCTGCTGAGGGGATGGATACCTGCAGGGTCATGGAGTATGCCCTCAGATCTAAAACTTGGGGAAGGGTGGCCCTTCGGGCTTTGAGCCTTCCTGTTGTCAGTCCGAGCTGCTGCCTGTGCCCATTTTTCTTATGTCCACCAGTCCCTTGCTCTGCACCAAGCGTGTTGGGCAGAAGTCGTAATAATAACACGACAAGAAGTGTGCAAGACAAGAGTGTGGTTCCCCTGGTTAAAGTTAGTCCTGGTGAACGAGCCTCGTCCGTCGAACTCTGAAGGGGGTGGAACTGATGGCGAGGGTGTTCTGTTCCTTGTTGGTGTGAGATTGGAGTGTTTACAACTGATGTCTGAGACCGAGGCATCTCACCGCTCTACCTCTCAGTAGTTGTCAGAACTGATTTAAGTTGGCATCCACAGAGAACTGGCGAGCTGTTTGGTGAGAAAAGTCCTCCTTTCTCCTCACAAACTATGTGTCCTGTGAGCCAGGGCCCTTCCCTCAAACCCATTTCTCTGGCGACAGCTGAAGAAAGAAATTTTTTTTCTGTGACCCCTTGTGTACTCCAGCACCTCAGGAGCCATGTTTAGCTGTGCATGCTTCTGCTATGCAAGCTGTGTGGAAATCCCGTTTTTCCATCTGCTGCTGCCTTGTTCACCTCCAGAATGCCATTTGGAATATAGGCCTCCCATAGTGAACTCTCCGCTCCTTGTTCATCTGCATTCCCTCGCGCACTGGTGCATGCAGACCCTGAAACATACTTTAGGTATATCCATTGTGGCCTCATAAGTGTGCACGCCAAATACCCTGGTCCTGTGCTAGCAGTTGGGAAAGGGCGTTTGTCCTACACAGCAATCCGTATGTTCATACAACTAGACATCGGCATAATCGCAATGGAACAGATTTACTATGCTGAGAGCAGTTTGGGCGGCGGTGCAGTCTGAATGAGAGACAAGGCGTGAGGCTGGGGGCCCGTGCTGGCTCTGACAACTGCTAAGCTGAGGCTGACTAGAGCTCTGTTTACTTTGTCTCCCTTGCAGGCGTTGGCACCAGGGATTACTACCGAAAGATGGGCTACAGATTACAAGGCCCGTACATGGTAAAGATGCTAAAATAATGGCCACGCCAGTATACCTTCGTGCAGCAACCTCCCTGGCAGAAGACCAAAAGTAGGGTCTCTTGAATACCCAGCAGTGGCTAAGCAAGTAGATGAACCTACACCCCACCCCTTTGTGAAGTATTGTGCCCTCCCCTGTGGCTGCTAGCTCCCAGCTCTAGCCTCTCCTGGCAGAGGCTGGACCTACCCCCTTTGTGTACCCGTGGAGTTACTTCTGCTTTTGAGGCTTAAATGATGTTTCTAGTTTCTAATTCTGCATGAAGGCTGCAGGTGACCCATTTGGGCTCCGGCGCTGTGACAAAAGCCAATCAACTCCTTTGACCATCATCGCTTGTGATTGTCATCTAAGGGGCAGCTTCGGGAGGAGATTATTTATATACTCCAAAGATGAAAGCTGGACTGCAGCACAGAGAAGCTGTCAGCGTGACTCTCTGGCCTGGAACCACGTGCATGTTCACCCTGGAACTGAGAAAATGAGATTTGCACAGGAAGTCATTCAGTGACTGTGCTTCTGTCTTGAAATGTGCTGTTTGGGAAAAGAAGAGCTGAGGTTGTGGGCTGTGTTGATAAGCTTAGTGCCAGCCTTCACCAGCCATCCTGTCGTGAGCCTGCCCTGACCCAGGCTGTCACAGAAGCCCCGACATCTGCAGGATGGTGTGAGCTAGCTCTGTGCCAGCCAGTTCTTCTGTCCTAAGCAGACATGGTCCAGTGTGCATAGCCAGATCCTCACGGCCCTGGTCGAGACTAGTCCATCCTCAAAAGTGTCTTTCTGCATGCTAATTGTGTAGGTGGGGTGTTGGCGGTGCTGCATGGAGACGGTAGGAGTTGAGGTGTGTGGAGCAGGCCTGCCTGACCTGCACAGAGGGTGGCGGGTTTCCCAAGGCTCCTTCGTTCATCTAGTCCACTGAGTAGTCTAGGCTCTGGGAGAGAGCCTGCCTCTCCTGGGCATCTGCCATTCCCATCGGTGTGTGATGAAAACTGTTCTCTAAAGGTCTGAAAATAAAGTCTTTAGTGTAAAGGAGAAGTGGTGTGGAGCTTTCTTCCCTCGCCCTGTAAACACCATGGCATTGGTCAGGAATTCACAGGTTTCACTCTGGTGACACCATGTGTTTTCCCCCAGGTGCTGCTTGCCTTTTCATTAACGCTGCTGAAAGCAAGTGGCGCAGGGTTTCTCAGGGGCGCAGTGTGACTCTCCAGCCACTTTCTGATAATGCGGTTTGGGGGATTTAGCTCTTAGACATTTCCCCCATAAATGCAAAAGCATTAAACTAATAAAGCGCACACCTCCAGCTTTCACGGCCGCATTACAGGAGCTGGTGCATGCTGGGCCAGCAGAGGGCCGAGGCTTCCTACCTGCAGTGTGCCTAGGTAGTGTGTCCCCGGGTCTCCACTTGCTCATCTCTCCCATTCACACAAGGGAGCCACCGGGAGACAAGCACATACAATGTTTGGTTTTAATGGTGGCTACTCAGAGCAAGAATTTCAAACAAGCAAGGGACCCCTGACACCCTCACCTCCCCTTCTTGTGGACCTCGGTGCCTGGTCCGTCTGACACTCAGCCCCGCATTCCAAGGTGCCCTTCCCAGCTCACCCCCAGCCCACCTTGGCATGCATCTCTGGAGGCTGCACAAGTCCGCAGAAGATGCAGAGCTTCACCAGGTGTCACAGCTCCTGACCTAGCATCTCATGACCAAAGTGCCTGGCCTGTGTTGCACTTGGTGTAGCTGCCACCTTGACTGGTCCAGCCTCCGAGACCTGTATTGCTCAAGCCAAGGCATCTTGTAAGGAAGATCAGCTGCCTTGCTCCTGCCACCTTGACTCAGTCCTGCCAAATACACGGCTTATTTTTGACCTGCACTGAACACCTTTGGCAATGGCCTCAGTGCTCTCAGGTCGCTCTGCTGCGGTCAAGCTTTGGACTAGGGAGGTGGCCCAGAGGGTGACTCAGGGATTTTATTCCTGTGAAGAGACATCACGATGAAGGCAACTCTTATAAAGGAAAACATTTAATTCTGGGCAGGGAGCATGGTGGCATGCAGGGAGACATGGTACTGGAGAAGTAGCTTAGAGTCCTACATCTTGCAGGCAACAGGAAATCAACAGACATACTGGGTGGTATCCTGAGCATAGGAAACCTCAAAGCCGGCCCGCACAGTGACATGCTTCCTCCAACAAGGCCATATCTCCTAATAGTGCCATTCCCTAAGAGATTATGGGGACCAATTACATTCAAAACTACCACAAAGGATAAAACGGCTCCTGTGCAAAACTGACATCTGAACCCCAGAACCTAGGAAAGAAGTCCCATGCGGCAGCCTGCATCTGTAATTGGGAGGCTGAGGCAGGAATCATCCAGAAGCTCAGGTTAGCCAGCCTGGTGTACCTGGCACAACCGAAACAACCAGAGAGACCCTACCTCAACCAGCCAGAAGTTCCTCTGACCTCTGCATGTGTACCATGGCATGTACACATTGTACACACATACTTTTTTTTAAAAATCAAACTATCAAAAACATACTGAAATTTATCTAAAGAGAAATACATTAAAGCATATTGTCACAGAGCCTGGAACAGAGCAATACTTATAAATTTAGGGAAAAGTTCCTTTTCTGTTTCCCACCCCTACAGAACAAAGTGTACTAAAAAAAAAAATCAATTTTCATCAAAGGTGTTAAGGGTATTTTTTTTTTTTTTTAAGGTTATCACCCAGTTAGTCGTTGGCTCCCAGAGAGGGCTTGAGTTGATGGGAGGAACTGGACAGGTCTGGAAACTGCTGGGAGCTGCAGAACTCTACCTTCTGAGCGTTGGCTATGTGTGTAACATGAAAGAAGCCGTCATTGCTGCAGGACAGCATAAGAGTCAGATGAGGTGCAGTCTGTCACAGGAGCCGGGCATCACGAGGACAGTCACTGCACCAATGGAGTGGCTTCCCCACCACGGGTGCCTTGGGCCAGAAACCACAATGGAAATAACTTGCCTCCCTTGAGTGGCACTTATGAGGTTCAGATGAGCCCATGTGGGCCAACCTCTTAGAACCAAGCCTGTGTGGCAAGGCACAAGGAGAACCAGCTGGCATGACTAATGTCTAGGAAGGCACACTGTCAGGCCTGTGGCTCCAGCAAGAGTTTCTTACCTGGCACTGGACTCTGCCATTCTCAAAGCGTTACAAAGGTAGTATCGACATGTGCATCCAGCATCCAGGCCACCGCCCCTGTCATCCAGATGCACCCTCTCTCCATCACGTGATCTACAGGGGCCGAGACACTAGAGGAGCATGAAAACGCCATGGTCATTCTGAGGGTGGCCTAGGAAGTTACCAGCTGCCTGCCGTGGAGCTGGCAGGGCACTCACGGAGGGGTCCCTTCAAGAGTTCGGCAGCCTTCTGTGGTTGGAGCATACATATTTCTATGTAGTAAGTGTGGACTTTTCCCCACCTTGTTGTGGGGAAAAGGTTGGTGGTTGTGAATGAATTGCCTTGGAAGCCAAAACAGAAAGAAAACCAAGCACACTGTCTTGAGTGCGCTCCATGAAACAGAGGGCTAGACGATAGCAAGGGTACTGTGTGCGGTGTGGGGTAGTGAGCTGCAGGGGTCTTCATTCTGAAGAAATATACTTGTTCAGTCGCAGGGAGTTCCTTCCTGGCGCGCGATTCCCACCATGTGGGTGAGGGCAGTCCAGTGTGCATGGAATTTCCCATTCTGCAGTCTCCGCCCTGCTGACCAGGGAGGTCCCAGTTGTCACCTGGTTACAGCATTCCCAGTCAGCAGAGTCGTCTGTCTAGAAAATCTGAACCAAGCTTGTGAGAATTCCCTGACAGGACCCTGCCCACTTTTCAACACGTTTTATAATGGCCTTGCTCCACAGTAGAGTTCTGCATGCCAGCAGCGTGCGTGCGTGCGTGCGTGCGATTCCGCAAAGGCACTTGTTGGGAACTGGATCCCCAGTAGAGCAGCGTTGAGAGACAGAGCCGAGGAGAGGTGTCTCAGTTGTGTGGGCACCCTTTCTGATCGATTAATGTCTGTCAGAGAAGTGGGTTAGTTATCACACTAAAGGTTCCTGGCAAAAATAGGTTAGCTGGATCTCTCTCACACAGGTACTTGCTGCAAGAAGGCCCCTCAGGCCTCGAACATAGCAGCCAACAAAATCATAACTCTCTAGGCCTGGAAGGACGGCTCGGCGCTAGAGCTCAGAGGTGATGCCCTGGCTTTGATTCCCCAACACCACCCAAAAGGAACAAATACATAGATCAGTGGTTCTCAACCTTCCTAATGCTGTGACCCTTTAATAAAGTTCCTCACATTGTAGTGACCCCAACCCTAAAATTATTTATTTTTTTGCTACTTCATAACTGTAATTTTGCAACTGTTATGAATCTTAATTTAAATATCTGTGTTTTCCGATGATCTGAGGTGACACCTTGGAAGGGTCGTTCAGCCCCCCACAGGGTTGCCACCCATAGATGGAGAATACTGACGGAGATCTTTGCTACTCATAAATGGCTCAACCTCAGGTCTTCTGTTCCAGGACAGAACAAAATGGGACAAGGCGCCGTGATCTATTTAATCCAGGCTTATGCATCTGAAATCCTTTGAATTCTCAGTAATGCTTAGAATTGGACATTAGACATGGGGCCGTACCGTTCCTCCCAGTGGCTCCACCACCACGCTTTCCCGCCCATGAGCCACCCCTGTGAAGGTTATGGGGGAGACCTGTCTAGAGCTTGGCCTTTTTCGTTCCGAGGTAGTGGCACATTCGATAGTGAACAATCTCATCATACAAAATGTCAAGCCGCCTGTTCGCCGGAGGCGCTGGAGCGTGAAGATCCGTTATTGAGGGCAGAGGTAACCATACCTTGTCTCTCCCGCCCTGATTGTAAGGTGCCACATAGTCCACACCAGCTGAGGCCCTGCGGAGAGCTTCATCCTCCTGTCTCAAGGCCCCTCTCTTGTCCGCTTGATTGGAGACCGAGCTCCAGACAGACCTGGCAGCACCAGCAGCCACCACCAGGGCAAGCAGGGCACAGGCTCCCATCACCTGGACCCCGTCCCTACTCCAGAAGAGCCAGTGGGTGTGCAAACTGCTGGCCCACCCACATCCAGCTGAAGAGAGAAAATGAGAGCAGGGAGGGGGGCTGACATTAGTGTGGGGACAGGTGAATTGGCTCAGTAGGAATGGACCCCCTTACACTTGAGAATAAAACAGGAAGCAAGATACCTGAGACCCCCAAACTAGGCACTGAGAAGTTGGTGTGGGGGCAACAAGTGGGCCCTGTCAGACTTCCAGCATTAAGGACGCCCACACCTGTGAGCCATGGTGGTAACAGCGAAGGTCAGAGCTGGCAATTGGGCTAGAAAGGAGTTGGTGTGGAATTTACACTGACCTACTGGATCACCCCCATTGCCGCTGTCGAACCCCACTTGACCCGATCCCTGCCATGAATTCTTTGAGTGCCTCCCCCCCCAAAGAAAAGCAGCTGAATGCAGACGGTGGGAGGGGCAGTGCAGATAGAGCTCTCAGCTCGGAGTAGCTGGCCTGGGGGGAGAATTGACTCTGAAGCTGCTGTCTTGGGGAGGGACAGCTGTTTCTGGGATCGGAATACACGTCATACCTTGCTCCCTCCCAAAGCACACAAGGCGATGGTGTCCACGCGAGGGAGCAGGTGGAGTGGAGAACCTAGCACGGGCTGAGTTTGTTTCAACAGCATTGACATAGCTCCGTGCCTTCCATCCACTCAGCCTGCCCAGTGAAGAGCATCCAGGTGAGTCTTGCAAGGAGGCCGCTTGTTGGTTCCCAGACCCAAAATAATCACACAGAAACTGTATTAATTAAAACACTGCTTGGCCCATTAGCTCTAACTTCTTATTGGCCAACTCTTACATATTAATTTAACACATTTCTATTAATCTGTGTATCACCACGAGGTCGTGGCCTACCAGCAAAGTTTCAGCACGTCTATCTCCAGCAGCTCTCTGACTCCGCCCTTCTTTCTCCCAGCATTCAGTTCCTTCTTCCTGCGTACCTAAGTTCTGCCCTGCTATAGGCACTGAAACCTTGCTGGTCGGAGAAAGAGAGACCCTGTCTCAGGAAACAAGGTGGACGGCTCCTGAAGAGTGATACCACGGGTTATCCTCACACACGTGCGCGCACGCACGCTCGCATGCGCGCGCACACACACACACACACACACACACACAGAGGTGTACTGGCACATCCAGAAACACAAGCCACCAACACAAAGTTCATGGCATTTGACATTGTAGATAGTTATTTGTGGTGACCTGTTACCAGGTCACCACACACAGACAATGCAGACCCACCGACCAAGGAAGGCTTTTTCCATTTCAGCTTGGTGGAAAATGATCAGCCATGTAGAGAGGGAATTAGACTAAGGTTTGACGTTATGGTGGGAGACTGCTGGGCCTCAGAAGGCCCGAATATAGGATTCTTTTTGGCTTCTGTGTGGTGATTCTCCCTCCAGGCTATAGCCGGGGTCCCTCCAAAACAATCTTCAAGTGGGGAGACTTGCCTGCCTGGGGGAGATTGGGTGCTGGTGCCTCTGGCCTGGCTCTGGAGGGCTACTCTGGAATCTCCAGATTGCTGCTTGGGAGAGAGAGGGAGTTGGGCAGGGAAGGTCCACTTCAAAGGGTTTTGACTCATCCTGCCAGAACCAGTGTTTCATACTTTGGGTGTGAAATGTTGAGCCCCAACATCCAACATATCCCAGTTTACAGTGCACATCAGTGTGTATGCCGATTGGACTTTAAAGTTGAAAAGTCGAAGGGATTTTGGTATCTGTAAACAGTACTGGGGTGTTTGGGAAACTTGAGATTTTTGTCGTATTTAGAATATTGTGATACTGATATATAAGGCTCATGAATAGCCACTGAGGAACAGTTTGCTTATGGAAGTCATAAAGGCCCAATCAAGCTTTGCCATTGCTGGACATAAAACTACGCATGTACGATTGAGAGGAATCTATTACAGCGCTTTGAAATATTCAAGAAAATGTGTTAACTGAATTGAAAATGGGCTTGATTTTTAACTGATGCCAAGCCTAAGGAGGTAAGGGAACCACAGCCCTGTAGGCGCTGGTGATGTTTGTGTCTCTCTCGGGCTTTGAGAGGCAACCAGCAAGTCTAGCCACCTCTAGATAAAGCCACGTGACATAGCTGCTCAGCAAAGGTTCATGGATTCCACTTGATGGGGGAGTCCTTCTGTATATGTGCTGCTTTTTATTGGTTAATGAATAAAGCAGCTTCAGCCAATGACTTAGCAGAGTAAAGCCAGGAGGGAAATCCGAACAGAGATAGAGAGAGTAGGTGGAATCAAAGAGATGCCTTGTAGTTGCTGAAGGAGAAAGACACCGACCGCCACCCGAACCTTTCCAGTAAGCCACAGCCTCTTAGCAATACATAGATTAATAGAATGGGTTAATTTAAGATATAAGAGCTAGGTAGGAATGCACCTAAGCTATTGGCCAAGCCGTGTTGTAATTAATATAGTTTTTGTGTGGTTATTTGGGTCTGGGCAGCCAGGAAATGAGCAAGCAGTCTCTGCCTGCATCCACTCGTGTATTAGCCAGAACTGACCACAGAAGGAGAATGTCCAGAATGGAAGGGACCCACACCTGGTGAAGGGAACAGAAGACCTCTGTGGGGAGGGCCAGTGCTGTTGCTTACACGCCCTGAAAACAAATGTGCTGGATGCCTCATCCAAATGAGACAATGTGAGAGGGGATGGGGCCTCCCAGAGATACAAAACAGCAAATGGGCAAAGAGGGGGAGCATTGAGGGGGAAACAGTGCCCTTTAACCTGGGTTACCAGACCTCAGCACATGAGTCTGCCATGCCAGGCCATGGAGTGGTACAGATGAGAAAAGCCCAGGCCTCATGTGGCAGCTGCTTCAGCCTGGGGCTCACCCGTTCTGTTCACCCTTGGCTCTGGTTCCCATAAGGCTCTCTAAGAAGGCTTGGAGAGGACAGATAGAATGGAAAGCTCTAGAGAAAACACCGTGTTCTGCGGTGTGATGTGGAAGCACTGAGGTAGAAATCGCCAGTGTGGTGTGGACCATGGCCCCTGCTTATGTTGTTTCTCTCTGTGCAGGCCCCCTGCCCTGCTCTGTTGTTAGCTTGCCTTTAACGTTTTACCTGAAATGTCCAAATAAGAGAGTACTTTAAAACTTGATTGCAACCCTACGCTGAAAAGCCCAGGGCCTGTCTCCTGGCTTTGGTTTTTGAGTCTAGTGGGGCCTCTGAGCTCAAGTGTCCCAGCTTCTCCTGCCACCTCCTGGTGTCTGTGACATTACTCGTGAGCACTTTGTCTTCCCTTCACCTTCTTCCTCTTCTCGTCCCTGTTCTAGTCTTCTTCCTACCCCTTCTCCTGCCCCTCAGCTTTTTTCTCGTCTCTTCCCTCTCTTTGCCCCCTTCTCTTCCTTCTCTTCTTCTGCCTTTGTCTCCTCCTCCCCCCTTCCTGTTCCTCCACTTCTTCTAACTCCCCCTCCTCCCTTCCTCATCTCACCTCACCAAGAGGCTGCCTTCCTTGCTACCTGGGTGATGTCACCATGAGATGAATCGTCCATCTGTTAGTGACAACTCTGTCCCCTCAGCATGAGTGCCAGTCACCCATTTCCAATTGCACACTTGACATTTCTACTGTCACCTCAAAGTCATCTAAAATTAAACTCTGCTCCCCTCCACCCCCACAAACTCACTGCCCTTCATGACTCCCATTGCTGCTAATGGCTTTAACTTCCTCCTACCACCCAATGCCCAAGTTCCAAGACATCTCGGTTCTGCTCCCATCTTGCCCTCCCTGAGTGGGAGGCCAATTACTGAGCTCGCATTTTCTCTGTTTCTCCTCTGGCTTCTCACTTAGCTTTATATTCCATTAGCTCTGCTCTTCCTAGCTGATCTTGCCCATTTTCTCTTGCCTTCAATTGGACCTGTAAGACCCATCTTCCGGTAAGAGTAGTGAATGAAGCTATATGCCAGCTAAGATTTTTACATGCATGCTTGCACTCTGTGCTCGCTAATCCTCCCCAATTCTCCCAGTCTCCTGTCTGTAACAAGTTTTTCTCTATCCCACCAGATACCTCCAAAATAATGGCGTGGAGACTTCTTATTAACTATGAAAGCTCGGCCTATAGCTTAGGCTTGTTCCTAACTAGTTCTTATAACTTAAATTAACCTATTTCTATTAGTCTATGAGCTACGAGTCACGTAGCTCGTGATTGTTACCTCTCCTACACATCCTGCTTCCTCTGCGTCTGCCCCGCGGCTGCCTTTCTTCCTCCCCGCATTCCTCTCTGCCTGGAAATCCCACTTATCCCTCCTGCCTAGCTACTGGCCATTCTGCTTTTTATTACACCAATCACAGCAATGCATCTTCACACAGTGGACAACTGTCTCACCACAGTGTCCTCTACAGACAACTCAGTCAACCCCATCCAGGCCCTTTGGGGGCCCGGCTGAGCTCACCCTGACCTCTACCACCTCTGACCGTACAGTTGCAATTCACTGCAGGTAAAACTTACAAAGAGTGGAGTAGACACAAAGCAGAGTTCAAGATGATGGGAAGAGTCTATGGAGACAGGCTGGACTCCTGTGTAACCAACTTGAGGCGGTGCCATCCATTTGCCATCAGTTTGGTTTACTGCATTCATGGGGCCCCTTTGCTGTTAGCTAAGGTGACTAGACTTGGGGACATGGGTTCCTTTAGTGCAAACACCTGGAGGCACGACCTCCAGTTGACTATATGTGAATGACAGAACCAGTGATGTCCTCAGGGCTTCCCGGAACCTTGGGGTGTAAGTGAGCCCTCCACTTCTGAGGGATATGCGGCATTCTGGCATGGCTTACTTGATGGTGTCATTGTGATTGTCGATATAGAAACACACTTTTCACCTCAAATGGAGTAAGAGATATGTTGGGTCCATGTTTGTCACACAAAGATGGGGGCAGACCACCAAAGTCTGGTAAACCAGAAGCAAACTTTATTCCAGGAAAAAATTAAAAAAAAAAATAAATCTCCATGGGGCACACAAAGCTGATCAGCTAGCTGAGACTACAGCCAGAGAAGGACTTGTAAGGCGGTGGCAAAGGACAGTGCCCCAAACCCTCCCTTTTATAGCAACAAGCATTAGGCAATAACAAAGGAATTTTTACAATCTTGAGGTGAAACTTAGACACAAATTGCCCTTCTTTGCAATTTCTGTTAACAGAGTTTCTCAGTTAAACTAGCGTTTGCATTTTGTTTGCATTTGTGTTTCCCTGGTGCTCCCAGATGGTGTTTACCGAAGCTCTGCCCTCCCAGCTCACACTGCCAGTTTCACATAGCAGGGAAGGGTATGGGAAAATGCCCAGCAAAAAGTCAGGTACACCCCACCATTTAAAGGCTAACTCAACTCATATCCGTTGTTGATCACGGGTGGCTGGGTGTTATCTTAGGGCTAACTTTCAGTGTACAGAGCTGACCCCCAGTTTGCAGAGCTGACCCCCAGTTTGCAGAGCTGACCCTCAATTTGCAGAGCTGACCCTCAGTTTGCAGAGGGCTGCATCAGCCTTGCAGACAGAACTATTTGTAAAACAAAGTAGTTAATATTTAAGCTGCTGAGAAAGCTGCTGACAGCCTGCCTTCATTCTCCTAGGCTCACAACTTTGTATTTCTTTACTTCTACATTCTTATTTATGAAATCTACATTTCTATATTCTTATTCTTGGACTCTTCAAGATAGTTTATTCTGAAAGCAAATTTAAGTAACCATGGCCTAGAAATATGGGGCCGAGTTCTCCTAAATACCATGTTTCTCTATGGAAGTGGCTACATGAGGTTTTTGTTAGTTACAGAACAAAAAAAAAAAAAAAAAAAAAGTCAAAGTCTGAAGGTGTGTGGTTGATCGGCAGTTATGATTCATCAGACAAGCTTTAATATATATATATAAGTCAGTTTTAATAAAGGAAAGGAAAGGGAACTTACAAATCCAAGGTTTCAGCGAGGAGGGCAGGAAAACAAAGAGCAGGCAGGCCGCAGGCCCGCAAGATTTTATAAGTCAATATTAGCCTAAGGGGGACACGCCTAAGAGGGACACGCCTAAGAGGGACATGCCTTTAGACCAAGGGGGACACGCCTTTAAACCAAGGGGGACACGCCTTACAAAACAAGGTTTTGGGCTAGGCTTCCCCTTCAAAAGTCTTTACCAAATGCATCTATGGAGGCCATAGGCAGGCAGATTACAGCGAAGCCGGGGAAACTCCGCTATAGATCAATATGTAGTATCAGCCAGCGGTCTGCTAAGACTACATGGTAAGGTTTTGGTAGTCCTGAGAAAGCTGTATCAGACACGGGTATGGCAAGGGGATAGTTTTCAGAGGGACTAAATGCAGTCCAAGACAATTTACTCTGATTAACATTTTGCTCACAAACTTAATCTCTTAGTTTAGTTATTGGCCTGTAAAATCCTAAACACACATGCTATCTGCCTTCCTTCCTTCCCTCCTTCTTCCATTCACGTGACACTGTGACATGTCAGGGTGGCAGGCTGCAGTCATAGCAACATGAGTGCATTCATTATTTCCTGTGTTTTATCTTATTCTTAGTTGCCAAGAACTGTCCCTGCCACGGTCCCTTTGTTTTCTTTGAGCATGGTTGAGGCTCAGGACAGAGCAGGTCGGGGGCTCACAGGGCTCGCTTGACCCTTTTATTTCCTTAATTATTTCTTCTACTTAGACATTGTAATTATTTATACAAACTGTCAACTTGACAAGCTCTAGAATCATCTCGGACACAAATATCTGGGTGTGTCTGTGAGGAATATTCTAGATAGAGTAATCGAGGTATGAAAACCCACCTTAAATGTGGGCTTACTGACTGTGGAGCTATGGGACCATCAACCTCCTACTCTGTTGGCCACGCCTTCCCCACCACAATGGATTTTTCTTCAAACCATAAGCTAAAAGACATCTTTCCTTGCTTAAATTGCTTTGGTTGGGTACTTGATCTCAGCAATCAAAAAAAGAGTGGGCCAGGAAGCGGTGGTACATGTCTTTAATCCCAGCACTTGGGAGGCAGAAGCAGGTGAATCTCTGTGAGTTCAAGGCCAGCCTGGTCTACAGAACAAGTTCCAGGACAGTCAGGGATACACAGAGAAACCCTATCTTGAAAATCATAAATAAATAAATAGATAAGTAGATAGATAGATAGATAGATAGATAGATAGATAGATAGATAGATAGATAAATAAATACCAACATGCATGGTACAAAATCCCAAAGGTACAAAAGCTTGATCACGGAGTGTCCCCTTTACACCCGCACACACAACATAGCCCCACCTGCTCATCTTCTCAGAACTGTTAAGTTCATATAAAAACATAGTAACGTGTGCTTGTCATGCGCTTTCTGGCATTGTGCCAATCAACACATAAATACTGAGAATCATCCTGAGAGCTGACCAGTCATCCCAGCCCTCGGGAGACTGAGGCTGTAGGGGCTCATGCTGGAGGCCAGCCTGGGTTGTACATCCAGATGCTGCGTCAGAACCACCTGCTTCCCCAAGCACCATCCTGATGTCCAAAGGGGCTGTATGAATGTACCATGTGCACCCCTCCCAGCCCCTTGTGGAAAGAGGCAATAATCCAGTTCTTTCTTCTCCCTCCCCCTAGGGTCCCAGACTCAGCATAGATAGGTACTCAACTGTCTGGTCTAAGGAGGACTCTGGCAAAAGCCCAGTCTAGATGGAGGGGCTGAATAAGCACTGGCCAAGATGGAGGGGGTCAAAGGGGGGGGAAGATGGAGAAAGGAACCTGTGGGGGAAAGCAGGGGTGATGAAATAACCTGCATTGCTGGCCAAGGAGAGCCCACCACGGGACATTCCCACGCTCTGTGCTGGTCCCAAGCATCCAAGCCCATGGAAGGGGCTCAGTCCTGCCTGGCCCAGCTACTCTTGGAAGCAGCCTCACCTTGACCTTCCAGGTCCTGTTGTCTCCCGAGTCCTCCCCACCTCCAGGAGAACATTGCCTCTGCAGATGACTCATAGGGAAGGAACTGTAAGCCACTCAATCACCCAGCCCTGCTCCTGCTGCTGGGTGCCTGCTGCTTTGTCTTTCCCTTCCAGGGGCAATTTAGGATCTGTTTTTGTGATCCTGCTCCGCCCCCTACAGCCCCCCCCGCCCCCCCACAGCGGCCGGCTGCCACCTACACAGAAGCCAACACTAACCTTTTCCCTAACTCATTGTTTACCTGAAGCAGACTGTCACTGATAAATGCCATCCCTTGCCTGGTTACTAACCAAGATGAAAAGAGAAGAAAATTAGATCATCATCATCAACAACAACAACAACAACAAAAACCCAGATCTGGGCTAGGCCATGCTGTTTCTACCGATAAGCAATAAGTTCATGCCCACACCTGAGATGCTCAGCAAAGAAACCAAAGCCTTCCTCTGTGTTTGAAAACTGGTTACAAGTGATATCTGAGCAGACCACAGATAAATAAATCAGACCACAAAGACTGAGCTTAAAATGAGCCACAGAACTAAACGCGAGACATAAAAGAAAGACTCGTAGGAGATAAAACAGATGATAGCCTTGACTCTGACACTGGCTTTCCAAAGACGTCAGCAAAGACACACTCCACGGAGGAAATAATTGATAAGCTGGTCTTTGCTAAAATTAAAAGCTTCTGGTCGGCAAATGATAATGTCCAGATGATAATTCAAGACAGGAAGAAAACATTTTTGCAAAAAGCTACCTGATCGAGGACTTGGGTCCAAAATCTACAAGCAACAAGAAAGGGAAGAGCCTCATTAAAATACAGACAAAGTACCGAACAGACTCCTCAGCCAACAGGATGTACGGCAGATAAGCGCCTGAAAGGATTCTTAGCATCCTTTGTGCTCCTGGGACTGCAAATCAGAATGGCAAAGGATGCCACCACATACCTGTGAGCATGGCCGGAATCCAAAACACTGACTATAGCCGATGGGGGGTGGGGGGGGGGACGGGAAACAGCAGGGAGCTCATTTATGACTGGTGGGAACCAGAAGGGGACTGTGTCAGAAAATCCCCACAGGGACCTGGGAAGGCTGCTTAAGGTGGCAATCCAATTCCAGGACACTGACAGTGGCAGGTAGCTCTAAGGAGGCAATAAAAGTTGCTAGGTTAGGTTAGGGTTGGGAAGAATGAATATGGGGCGGTTGAACAAGAATGAACATGGAGGGGCACTGTGTGTGTGTGTGTGTGTGTGTGTGTGTGTGTGCGCGCGCGTGTGCGCGCGAGCACCGTGTGTGTGTGTGTGTGTGTGTGTGTGTGTGTAGATCAGAGAACAACTTGAAGAAGCTGGTTCTCTCCTGCTACCATGTGTGGCCTGGGAATTAAATTTGGATCATCAGAGTTCACAGCAGGCATCTTTACCAGCTGAGCCATCTCACCTGTGTTATGGTTTTACTTGAGTTACTGATTAAAAAATGACAGAGAACTTACTTGGTTGGCATCCAGAGCTGCTCTTTTTGGGTCCTCCACAGTCGCTGAAGGTTGCACTTGACCTTTGCTATTTAGCACAGTCCTGCCAGGCTCCAGAACTCTGAGGGCTAAGAAATCTGTAGGAAGACAGGCCTACCTTAACCTGAGAAACTAGGCTTGTCGATTCCAGTGATTCTGTCCACGTCTGGAGGTCTCTGGATGAAAGGCAGTTTTGCCTAATGGTCAGCGCTCGGCAGTAGAAGCAAACTGCAGGACGTTGTTCTGCGCGAGTCTGTCTTCTTTGGAGGGAGCAGAGAGCTGCTGCTAGGAGCCAACCTGTCTCTTTTTGTTATGAAAAGTTTTTAATAATTAAATATTTAAATATCACATTCCCCAGATCTCTGAACAGTTGAGGGCTGGATTAAATATAGCTGTAGTATATTGGCTCTTGACAGGTAAGATCCAGACTTGTAAAAAGGCAGAAAGAAACTGCTGGCAATGAAAGGTTAATGTCAGAATTGACAATGTTAGAGAACAGCTTAAGGCATTTTCGTAAGAGACTTAAAAGTACATACCAGTTTAAAATATGAGACTTAGGATTTTGTAATCTGAAATGAGATGTAATGAACAATTATTATACATAGAGTGATGAGCTCAGGCCGGAAGCTGAAGATCAGCCTGCCTCAGAGGATGGGGAGGGAATGGGCGTGGCTTGTCTCTTAAAGGGACAGGGACCAAAACCATAACAACCTGCCCTATGTGTCTTTCTGACAAAAATTCCAAGTGTCCATCTGTGGAGTCAATGGTCACACAGACCCTTCCTACAAGAAGATATTTGTACCAGTGAATGTGGTACAAATCCAAAACATTGACAAGAACCATTGCCAATAGGCACAAGTAACAACAGGAAACAGGGGGGGGGGGTCTGAGGGATGATTCAGTGGTAAGAACGCTCCTGAGCAAGTGTGAGGATCTGAGTTCAAATCCCAAGCACCCATGTAAAAAGCTGGCCATAGCTGCACATGCCTGTGACCACAGCATGGGGTGGAGACAAATAGGTCGCAGGGACAGCGCAGACACTCTCCACACAGGGCATTTTCACTGTTTTGGCCCCGTGAGAATGTTTGTGTATGTCCTACGCTGTCTTTCGAAGCAAGCCTTCAAGGTGAGGCACAGTCTTTGTTTCTAACAAGTTGGTTCTCTCTGTATGTTTCTTCCTGTTTTTCTGTCAGTCTCAAGAGCCCCATTCTTGGTCTCAGGATATAAATGTTTATCACCAGCATGTTTTTTGTTTGTTGTTGTTGTTTTGTTTTTATTGAATTAACAAGCATATTGACCAGACTAAAGAAAATGTGGGGAAAGAGAAGATGAAGCCCAGAGGCCCCAGCATACTATGCATAAGAAGCAGGTTGGAGTCGCTCCGTGTTTTGGAGTGAGAACACACGGATTCAGCCCCGGAGAAGCACCTGCATGGGCACACTGTAAGTAACCCGACCTGTACATACTGCTGCTATTTGACCAGTCTAAGTTAACCTTTGATTGAGACATAAGACAGACGGGGACTCAGGAGGAATTCAAGAGGTGATAACCATGGGCCAGACACCCATACACACAGAGAGAGGGGTGGAAAAAAAATCTCACAGTGGATCTCAGAAACAAGACCAACCACCTGACCAGAGAGGGAAGACCAGACTATAATGACTGCATGCCTTTGTACCCCCTCCCTAGATAATCTGCTTCTAAGAAATGACAGACAACGCTCTGGAATATGAACTATCTTCTCAGCTCGCCAGGTCTCTAAAGAAGTTTTAAGGTTCAATTTCTGTCTCTGTTGTTTGGCTTCTGCAACAGGTAGCAAGGACTGAGTTCTGTTTCCAAAGGCCACGCATCTCGTCTTTGTGGACACCTGGGGCCTCGGACTCTGATTCCAACCACGAGTTTGAATCACCTGGGAAGCTGCGTGTCTCCTCATGGTCAGACAGATTGCTCACACAGTTAAGGTGAGCCAAGAGAACAAGGGCATCCAGGAAGGAAAGACAGAGTCTCTGGTAGCAGATGCCTGCGTGTGAAGAGGAGACACACAGGGTCACACTCTCTTGTCACATTGCTATGACTATCAGACTCTGCAGGTACACAGCACATACAGAGACATACTCAGAGAGATACGTGGATATTGGAGAGCAGAAAACATCCCCCGGGTGTGTGCCTCCAGCAGGAATGCAAATCTCTTACATTTCTCCTCACCGGTCTCAGAATATGAATATTAATGAGCAAAGAGACGCAGCGCGTTGGCAGCTGCTGTTTCTTGGTGACGGTTGGGGTTGGGTGCGCGCCGATGTGGAGGTTTTCATTGTTCTGTTTTCTTGAAGAATCTGTTGTTACACATAAAATCAGACTGAGTGCCATGTGAATGATTAGCCTGAATTTGTCAACCACTCAGATTCTGGAATGGAAGCTAGAACTGCATGTATATTAATTCTTCTATTTTCTTTAGTAAAAACGGCTTTATTAGGGTATCACTTAACTGCTATACAATTTAGCCACCTGCACCGTCCACGGGTTTCTCTTATAGTCCAAGTGTGTGGCCATCAGCACAAGCTAGTTCAGAAAGCCCGGACTGCTTAGTTCCTGTCCTAGTTTGTTTTCCGTTGCTAGGAGCAACACCAGGTCAAAAGGCAACCTGGGGAGGAAAGGGTTTGCTTCATCTTACATTTATTTCCAGGCCACAATCTACCACTGAGAGAAGTCAGGGCCTGCACCTGAAGGCGTAACATGGAGCTGAAACCACGTAAGGAAAAGAAAATCAGGAAAAACAAACCATGAGGATGTTGCTTATTGGCTCGTTCACTGGCTCCTACTCAGCTGACTTGCTTATAATGCCCAGGCCCACCTGCCTAAGGATGGAGCCGCCCGCAGTGGGCTGGGCCCTCCAGATCAATCATAAGACAGTTTCTCATAGCCACGGCCACAGACCAAGCTGACTGAGACAACTTCTGGGTTGAGGTTCCCTCTTTCCATGTGACTCGAGGTGGTGTAACTTAACAAAGAAAGCTGATACAGAAAGCTATTGAGACACATTTCCCGCATCCCCTCCAGTCCTCAGCAGACACAAATCTACTTTCTGGCTATAGGTTTGACTAGTCTGAACATTTCATTTATACGGACTATGTAGCATGTGGTCTTTTAACTGAGGCTCATCCACCATGGAGCAGGCATCAGTACGCGGGCTTACATAATATGTTCCATAACATACATATATTTTATTGTTTATCCTTTGGCCCTTCCATGAACATTTAGTTTTTTAACACCACTTGGCTATTACAAACAATGCTGCCATGAACATGGGCATACAAGTTTGTGCCTGAATGTTTATTTTTGATTCTTCTGGGTATAGGCCTAGCAGTGGAATTGCTGGCTTATATGGCGATTCTGTCGTTGGGTTTCCTGAAGAAGCCTCAAGCTGTTTTCCATAGTGGCACATCACCGATGAATTCACTTCCTCCTCATCCTCGCCAGTACCGGTCCCTTGCCTTCTTCAGTAGGATGACGGCAGCATCTTCGTCCCTTTAGCTCCAGTTCGCGTCGCCCTAATGTCTAAGATACGGAGCATCTCTTACGTGCTCGCTGGCTTCCTTGGGGAAATAACTATACAAGACCTTCACCCATTTTCAGCTAGGCTCTTTGTCTTTCTTCGGTGGGGTTCATTTGTTTCCTTGGGGAATATTTTCGGCCCAATTGTCTACACCTGTCAGTAAGGCTCAGCCGTTCAGGTTTTCCCTAGGGTCGCTATTGCTGTGATGAAACACGTGACCAAACAGCTGGGGGAAGAAAGGACTCATGTGGCCCACACTTTCTTAGCACTGTTTGTCTGTTGGAGGAAGTCAGGACAGGAACTCACACAGGGCAGGAGCCTGGAGGCAGGACCTGATGTAGAGGCCATGGAGGGGTGCTGCTAGCCGGCTTGTTCCCCACAGCTTGCTCAGCCTGCTTTCTTATGGAACCCAGGAGGAGCCCCATCCATAATGGGCTGGGCCCTCCAGCATCCATCCCTAATTAAGAAAATGCCCTACAGGCTTTGCCTACAGCCCAATTTTATGGAGGCGGCTTCTTAATTGAGGTTCCCTCCTCTCAGATGACTTTAGCTTGTGTCAGTTTGACATAAAACAAGTCAGCCCAGAGTTCAACTTCATATCCCCAGAGTTATCACTAAATGACAAGGACCCGTCCCTGTTTGGACCGGTGCTGCCACACTGCATGGCGCTGCTGTCCCTGGCTACAAGCTCTGTCCTCCTTCACGTCATCTGGAAGTAGAATTTAGACAAATACTCACCCTGGGTGCCGGAGAAGGACGGATCTAGTCAATGCATAATCACTCCATGAATAGAGTCTGATGCTAGCGAGATTATCATTCATTTTGGAAAATAAAAGGTCTCAAACATCCCCCTTTCAATAAAGCAAACTTAAAAAAAAAAGGAAAATTAAAAATTTATACGGATCACCGAGGTGGCCGATAATTTTTAGTGTCGCGTACAACATAATCTTGATAGGATATACGGGCTCCACTGAAGTCTGTTTCTGTGGAGAGGGGTCTACCCCCGCCCGCACGGCCCGCTATGCAGATCGCGTGTCTGTTGGAGTCAGGTCACCACGCTCTGCTTGCCTCAGCCACCTGCATGTGGGCCTGGGAATCTGAACTCTGACCCTCACTGGAACAAGCAGGGGAGGAAAGCTTTGGTTTGGAAGCCTCTGAGATGTCAGGCAAAGCCAGGGTACAAGAAGAATGATCGTTTTGGAAGTCTTTGAGAAGAGGCAAATATGGGTGTGTTAAGAGTCTCTCCTTCAAGTAGGCCCAAGAGATGTTTAAGAGTGCTGTCAGGCTAGAATTATCCTGATTGCTTTATTTCTGGTTATTATCTGACTGTTGCAACAAAGTGCAGCTTAGCCCTGTTGTACCACCGGCCTCAAAATGCCGTTTCCAGAATTCCCATCACAGGCCCACGGAGGGGTCTCTTTCTGGCCATGTCTTTATCCAGGAGGAGCCAAGAGGGCCAGTGAGCATCAGCCACATCCATCTAGAACTTCCCACCACAGTTTTCACTCAAGGGAAGCGTGCCTTGCTGAAGGGCCATTCTGCAGTGGCAGCAGAGGCAGCTCCTATGCACAGTAATTGGGCAGTTCTCAGCGGTCAGGCTAACACGATGGCTTATTATGCATTTCAAAAGGATACACATGAAAACTGCAATAACACATGTGTTGTCTATAATGTGGTGTTAAGGGAATCGTTGTGTAGAGACCCTACGCATGATTTTGCAATGTGGGAACCAGAAATGGAGCCGCCCGGAAGGAGTTCCCCAGAGCATACCCAGTAATCGCCTGTGCACAGCACGGTTGAGGGGCGCTTTGTTTTCTTCCTGCTGTGTAAAACATTTGCTTTTAAAGGTTATTTGTTACTTTCAGATTGCCGTGTGACTTTTCCTAGGGAGATGTAAAGAAACGTCTGCTTGGCCTGGCGGTGATGGGGTACGCCTTTAATTCCAGTAGCAGGCAGATCTCTGAGTTCAAGGACAGCCTAGTCTACAGAGAAAGTTCCAGTACAGCCACAGTTTCATAGAGAAACCTTATCTCAGAAATCAAAAAACAAACAAATGGAAAACAAAAAGGAAGAGGAGGAGGAAAAGAAAGAAAGAGAAAGTTCTATTCACTCCAGACAGAGAAAGCACAGACAAACCAAAGAGATGACTCCGCCCAAATCCAGCTCACAGGGGATACTTACAACAGGAGCATGGGTGACTCTTGGGTGGCTACATCACCAAAAAGTCCCCTTGGGTACGTTATGGAGCAAGTGACCACAGAGGCGTCCCACCTGAGACAATCTTAGGGCATTTCAGATGGCTTCACGAGCGTCATGGACTCTGTAAGCCTGCACCTCCTCCTCCTTCTTCCATCTTCTTTCTCCCTCCTCCTTCCCTTTTCCTACCTTCTCCCTCCCTGAAAGAATGCTAACAGCCTCAGCCTCCTGAGGTCTCCAGACGGCAATCACAGCCACTCTGACTCAAGATGGTCAGGTCCAGCCTGGACGAAATGGCTGCAGTGCATGTTACCAAATCCTTGCTCCAGAAAGAATGCCATGTTATTGCTGTGAGTGATCACTACTGCTTCTCACATCTGTTTCTCTAAACACGGCTTTAGTGGCAACCATCTCTCTTACCTGGGGAACAGTTCACCTTGTCCAAAAGTCAAGCACACACAGACAATTTGAAATCTCCAAGTTTTGTCTTTTATCCATGGCTGAGTCAGCTTCGGAAGGCAAAATACTGTGGGGTGGGCATTGACAAAACATTGGGTGTTGGCCTTTGACACGTCAATCAATATGGCCTGGATAAAAATGTAGAACATTCCAGAAAAATAAATCAGCACAGAGCAGGTAGAATTGATGCATCTGAAAGCACAGTCCTGAAAACTGGGTTTGGAGCCTTGTCCTGCTATCAACCGACTATGTTATGTTAGTAAAAGCAGGTCCCCTCGAGTGGCCTCTGTTTATCTATAAAAAGAGGAAATTCAACAAGGTCCTTAAGGTCTTGCTACCATTAACAAGCTACAAGCCTCATTCAAAGAGGTTGACAACCTTAGAAGTAATTATTCTGTAGAAAGCATCTTTTTTTTTTTTTAAGAACTCTTGACAGAGGAATTTAAAATGTCTGAAAGACACTTAAGGAAATGCTCAACATCCTTAGCCATCAGAGAAATGTAAATCAAAACAACTCTGAGATTTCATCTTACACCTGTAAGAATGGCCAAGATCAAAAACACTGATGACAACTTATGCTGAAGAGGATGTCAGGTAAAGGGAACACTCCTCCATTGCTGGTGGGACTGCAAGCTGGTACAGCCCTTAGGATATCAATCTGGTGATTTCTCAGAAAATTAGGACACAACTTACCTCAAGACCACTTTGGGGTATATACCCAAAGGATGCTCAATCATACCAAAAGGACATGTGTTCAGCTATGTTCATAGCAGCATTATTAGTCATAGCCAGAACCTGGAAACAACCTAAATGCCCCTCGACTGAAGAATGGATAAGGAAAATGTGGTACATTTACACAATGGAATACTGCACAACAACAACAAAAAAATATGACATCTTGAAATTTGCGGGCAAATGCATAGATCTAGAAAACATATTGAGTGAGGTAACCCAGACCCAGAAAGACAAATATATGTACTCACTCATAAGTGGCCTTTAGACATAAAGCAAAGGAAACAAGCCTACAAATCACAATCCCAGAGAACAACGAGGACCCTAAGAGAGACATGAATAGATCTAATGTACATGGAAAGTAGAAAAGGACAAGATCTCTGAGAAAATTGAGAGCATGGGATCATAGGAGAGAGTAGGAGGAGAGAGGAAGGGAGAGGAGTGGAGAAAAAATATGGCTCATAAAAACAATTTTAAAACTTCAAAAGAAGAGAAAGCATCCTCTTTTTTAAAAGATTTGTTTTGTGTATCTCTGTGCCTGCTTGTCTGTGTGCGCACCATGTTCATGCAGTGCCAGAAGAATCCAGCAGAGGGCGCTGAACTGGAGTTACAGCTGGTTATAAATTGCCTACTCTAGGTGCTGGGAACTGAACCCAGGTCCTTTGCAAGAGCAGCAAAGTGCTCTTAAGTGCTGAACCATCCCACCAGCCCCCAAAGGATCCCCCTTTGTGTGTGTCTCTAAGTGTGAGACTCTAAGAAGGCGGCCAGGAGAATGTGTCCTCAGTAAACAGAAGGCATACTCATTAGATGATGTGAGTGAATGGAGATATTCTATACGTTCTTGTTTGTGGTCGCAAAAATACAAACAATGGAGGTTCAACAGAAAGGGAGGGGTTAAGAAAATCATGTGACAGCCCCCCCAAAGCAATGTCCAGCAGTCATTTAAAATTATGCAGAGCTATACCATTTGATGTAGCTATTCATAACATATGCAGAACATCTATAAAAATCTACACAGTGTACCTTTTTGAACTCTATCTACACATACCTTTTGGAAAGTTAATAGTAATTATTTTTATGATAGTGAAGTTGCTCTAAGATTTTTCTTTTGCTTCATTTGTGATTTTTTAAAAAATAAACATTCCTGTTTCTTTTCAAGACTTACTTTTTCGTGTGTGTGTGTGTGTGTGTGTGTTCAGGTGCCCGAGAAGACTGGAAGAGGGCATGGAGGCACCTGATGTGGGTGCTGGGAACCACACACAGGTCCTCTGTGCTCTTACCTGCTGAGCCATCTTCCCAGCCCCTTACTTGTAAATTTTAACTTTCTAAAAATAAATGTGATTTAATTTAATTAAAATGTGATTTAATTTAATTAAAATGCTTAATGAGAACAAATACACAGGACCAATAGGAGATGCACACACACGCAAGCATACATGTACATAAAACCTACATATAAACATGTATACATGCACACACAGAGAATCTCTGTGATATTAGCATATGTGCTTTTATGTCTATAAATGCATGTGCATGTGCACACGCAGAATATCACTGCGATATTAACTTATGTGTTTGCATGTGTATAAATGCATGGGCATGGTAAGATGTATTTTAAGGAACTGACTCATTTGACCATGTGGCTAATAAGTCAAAAATCCAGAACGCGGGCCAGCAGTCTGGAAGCTCAGATGGGTGGCTTCATTTTTATCATTTTCTATTTTTAATTTTATTTTGATTTTGTGTGTATTAGTGTTTGCCTACATGTATGTCTGCATATCACATGTATGCAGTATCCACAAAGGCTAGAGGAGAAGGCATTGATTCCCCTGGGACTGGCGTTACAGACAGTTGTGAGCTACCATGTGGGTGCTGGGAATTAAACCTGGGTCCTCTGGAAGAGCAGCCAGTGCTCTTAGCCACTGAATCATCTCTCCAGCCCTGGATACATTCTTTTGAGGCAGAATTTCTTCTTCTCTAGGAAGCTTCAGTTTTGCTCTTTAAGGCCTTCAGCTGGTTGGCCAAGGCCTACCCTCTATCAAGGATGATCACCTGGAAATCAGCTGACGGCAGAGTCTGGTCTGTAGCTCCCTGGTAGAGCATTTGCCTAGCCGGCATGAAGCCCTGGGTCTGATTCCCGGCACCATGAATAAATACTGTCAGCTGACCACAGATGTCAGTGAGGCCTACAGAATCCCTGCCAGTAACACCTAGATTCGTGGCTGACCGAACAATTGGGTGCTGTGGTCTTGCCAACTTCCCGCATACCACTAGCCAGAGAAGTTCTGACTTTCAGCAGTGAAGGATAGTAGGGAGACAAACACTACGTCTGACTTTTAGCGCTGAAGGGCAGTTACAAGGCAGACACTTTGTGATTCACTGGTAGCCTGGTAATGAGGGGCAGTAACCCCAAGAGTTCCTGCAGGAACCTGGAAGAACAGAACTCTCTGTCCCTGTGTGAGCAATGGGGAGGGAGGGTCACAGCTGGAATGTCTGAGACGGGGCAGTGGGAGGAAGTTTAGCACCCCTGGGTGTGAAGAGGAGTTTAGGTTAAGTTCAGCCTAATGTCAAGGGGCACAGGAGTATCCCCATGACATCTGGGGCTAAGGAGCCTGCCTTTGTTTTCGCACACCAGGGGCCATGGACTGTCACCTGCTGGCCCACCGTCAGCGCAGTATGCTTTCCCCATGGATCCTTAAGTCATTAGCGGTTCCAAATTAAACAGCCGAATGATCTCACTGCAGGAAAAAGAAGCACACAGTGGGTCCCAGGTGACTGATGGGATGTTCAATGGCGAAAGTGAGGGTAGGCAAGATGGTACAGAAAGTGAGATGGTAAGTGTGCCCAGTCAGCCATGGCAGACACACCCTGGTAAAGCCTTGGTGCTCCATTTGAGAAAAATCATGGGGGGGGGGGGGCAGTGGGGGAGGGGGAATGACAATGCTTGACTCTCAAACAGCAAACAAGGAGAAACACATTCTTGTGCTTTCTTTCTCAGTTCTGGCTGATCAAGCCCTGAAAGGCCAATGTTTTCAGCCTTCCAGAAAGCTGACGGCCGCTACACATTCTCTGTGCTTCAGACTGTTTCTGCAAGGAGTGTGTGTTACTTTCATAGCCGAGGGTAGGTCATAACTAAAGCTCTGTCAGGAGGGGCTGGAGAGGGGAGCAGTGGAGAGATCATTGACTTCTCTTGCAGAGAGCCCAGGAATGATTTCCTCACCCACAGAGGCTCACAACAATCCATAACTCCAGCTCAAAGGGATCCTTCTTTGGACACCAGGCATGGACCTGATGCACAGACAGACAGAGAGAGATGTAAGAAAACACCCATATACATAAAATTCGAAGTAAAAATATCTATCAGGAGACCCTTGATCTCAAGGTATTTTTTAATTTTTAATTATAGTGTGTGTGTGTGTGTGTGTGTGTGTGTGTGTGTGTGCGTGTGCGCGCACACGAGTGAGTACAGATGTCTGAAGAGGCCAGAAAATGGCATCAGAGCCCTTGGATCTGGAGTTTACAGTTATGAGGCCCCCAATGTAGACGCTGGCAACCACATCTGGGTCTTCTGCAAGAGTGACATGTGCTCTTAACCACTGAGCCATCCTTTCCAGTCCCTTAAAAGAAGAGCTTGAGGACACATGCTTTTTCTCTTTCCCTCCAATGGAAAAAAAAAAAAAAAAGAAGCTGTGCTAACCAGTAATGCAGAGGGACCATCAAGGGCTGAGCCGGATACCGGAGAAGGATCATTGGGTGAGAAGCCTAAGGACTTCTCGGGGAACGAAAGCAGATGGGAGAAGGGAAACGACCAGCAGGGTTTACACAGATGCGATTTCCCAAGGGCAATATGACAGTTTATTAATTATAAATGTGCACACCCAGATGGGCAGCCACCCCGCAGACTGGGGGTTTATCCTAAAGGAAGAAAGGACAGGTGGACAAAGAGGCACACTGTGGCACATGCGGCATGCCTCCTTGTTTATGGTTCCAAGGTTTATTAAGTTTTACCCCCATCCTTTAACCTTTCCTAACTCAGATGCTCCCTCTACAAGCAAGAAATCACGTAAACATTTTTCCATTACTATTCTATGTGAATCTTGTCCTGTGCTGGGCCACTGGTACATCCAAATGACACTTATTTCTCCCTGGATCAAGTTTCATAACTCCAAGGGACTTGACAGAGGACATCTCCAGAGGGACAGACAGACAGGTCCTCTGTTGTTAGATGCAACCAGCTCCTTAAAATGTGCCACACTGTGTGTTAACTTACGCATTTCCTTGCCAGCTTTTCTGTTCTAGTTTCCAATTTCCTTTCCTTTTTTTTCTTTAACTATCCATCCTTCTATTTTCCCAACCTTTTAGTGATACGCTGTGCTCTGTGGGTCTGTCCTCCCCCTTCTTTTGTTCTGAAGACCTCACCCCCACAGTTTTATCATTTCCTTTATTGTTATCTGTGCGTGTGATGTGTAGGTGTTGACGTATGCCATGGCATTGGTCCTCTCTCTTCACTTGTAGGTTTCAGTGTTCCAGCTCAGCTCCTTAGTCTTAGACAGCGAGCGCTTCACCCAGGAAGCCACCTCACGAGGGCCACATAGCTGTCCTAGAACTCTCCTGCTCTGCCATCTACAGTTAGAATTCATCGTTTGCTGGTTTCCCTCTTTTCTGGTTTACCCTTACATTCTTCCGGAGCACACCCTGGAATAACTTTCGTGTGTGTGTGTGTGTGTGTGTGTGTGTGTATTTATTTATTTTTAAACGATCTTTTCTCATTTTACATACCAGTCCTAGTTCCCACTCCCTCTGCTCTTCCCATTCCCTCCATCTTCCTCCCCCCACCATCCACTCCTTAGAGGGGGTAAGGCTTCCCATGGGGAGACAACAAAGTCTAGCTCATTGCTTTAAGGCAGGATCAAAGCCCTCCCCCACTATATCTAAGCTGAGCAAGGTCTCCCTCCAAAGAGAATGAGTTCCAAAAAAACCAGTACAAGCAGTAGGGAGAAATCCTGGTCTTACTGCCAGTGACCCCACAATCTTTGCCCCAGTCATACAATTGTCACCCACAAATGAGGGCCTAGTTTGATCCTATGCTGGTTAACTCTCTGTCAGGCTGGAGTTGGTGAGCTCCCAGTAGCTCAGGTAAACTGTTTCAGTGGGTGTCCCCATCATGGTCTTGACATCTTTGCTCATATTCTCACTCCTCTTCTTCGACTGAACTTTGGGGGCGCAGCCCAGTGCTCCACTGTGGATCTCTGCCTCTACTTCTATCAGTTGCTGGATAAAGGTTCTATGGTGACATTTAAGGTAGTCATCAATCACCGGGCAGTGGTGGTACATGCCTTTAATCCCAGCACTCGGGAGGCAGAGGCAGGCAGATCTCTGTGAGTTCAAGGCCAGCCTAGTCTACAAGAGCTAGTTCCAGGATACGCTCCAAAGCTACAGAGAAACCCTGTCTCGAAAAACCAAGAAAAAAAAAGGTCATCAATCTTTCTTTTTAAAAAAGAAAACATTAAAAGCAGAAAGAACCCAGTACAATGGCCAGTGTGACCGTGTGAACAATGTACAGTTGAAAAACCCTCTGAGTTTAAAAGCCCTCTAAGTTTAAACAAATCAATCCCTTAAAGAAAGTGGGGCCCACCAAATTGATAAAAAAAAAAAAAAAAATGAAAGCATCCCATGACTAGTAACTGAGTCAAGAGGAAAAGGAACCTTTTCAAGAAGAACAGTCAGATAGTGTCACTAAAAAAAATCCACCAATTATTTAAGGAATAGACGAATTTTTGTTTTGTTTGTTTTGTTTGAGATAGGGTTTCTCTGTGTAGCTTTTTGGAGCCTGTCCTGGAACTAGCTCTGTAGACCAGACTGGCTTCCAACTCAGAGATCTGCCTGCCTCTGCCTCCCGAGTGCTGGGATTAAAGGCGTGCGCCACCACCGCCCGGCAGGAATAAATGAATTTTATTTATTCCCTCAAAGAAAGAGAAAAAGGTGAAGCGTACCTGAATCTTCTACTTTTATGGACAGCACAGCCTCGGCGAACCTGGATATCAAGCCCCAAGGAAAGAACACATGAAAAAGGAAGCCACGGCCTCTCTTGCTCTTGTAAACACTACGGTAGGGATATGTACAGCACAGCTCATTCTCTTTCTAGCCTCCCTCATGTTTGTGTGGCTGGGGGACTGTGCTCTGAGCAATGTGACAAGAAAGAGCACTGCCTACAGTCCGGAGCCAAGGCTGATGATGGGCAGGGCGGGAGGATATCTGTGTTTCTGAGTTCCTTAGGAAGCAAGCGTGCGTGCTTGCGCGCGTGCGTGCGTAGACCCGAGTTGATGTTGGTGTCTTCCTCTATTGCTCTCCCCTTACGTTTTGAGACAGGGTTTCTCTCTCTCTATCTGAATCCAGCATTCACTTATTTTTTAAGTTGCCAGCAAGTCTCGGGGATCCTCCTTGTCTCCTCCCTCCCACGTCCATCGCTGGTGTCACCAGCACCTGTCTGGCTTTTCACATAGGTGCTGGGGATCCAAACTTAGGTCCTCATGCGGGTGCCATCACCCCAACCTTCATAGCAAGGCTTTTTTTTTTTTTTTCCGAAACAGGGTTTCCCTGTAGTTTCTAGAGCCTGTCCTGGAACTAGCTCTTGTAGACCAGGCTGGCCTCGAACTCAGAGATCCACCTGCCTCTGCCTCCCGAGTGCTGGGATTACATAGCAAGGCTTTTTATGAGCTTTTATTTTCTCTACATTCTCCATCCCTGTCCACTGAATAAGACAGAGAGATCCAAAGTCTCCGAGGCACTTGCGTGGTGGGTGGGGGAGGGGAGCCCAGATCCTTAAAACAGAAGGTACATGATCACCAAGAACTTGACTGTTACAGAGAGAGAGAAAAAAATGAAAGTCTGATGTTCATACCGTAGGAAATTTGGAATGTACCTATTTCAGCCAGTAGCATTATCCTTAATATGAAATTGCTAGTTTGAAGTAGGGACTTCAATAATAAAACCAATTTGACGGTTGAGGGGCAAGCTGTTAGAAAATAGAAATCGTAGGCCAAGCTAACCTTTGGCAAGTCATTTGGTAAAACTGCCACTTGGGTAACTCGGAAGGTAGGCTGTGTGCCCACTCCAGTCTGAAAATGGTCGGATGGGTACAAGTGTCAGTTCTTAGTTGTTGCCTTTGGCAGGTGTTACAAAGAATTAAGCACAAGACAGAAACACTGGGCCTGAGCGCAGACACAAAGAAACAGATGAAGCGCCCAAATGAAGGGTGAGGGTTCGCACGAATCACCAGCTTGTGATTAATTACTCAGAGGGATTCTGAGCATCCTGTTTACCAGGCAGCTCTCATTAAATGGGAGTAGAAACCTGGAGGGCGAAGGCGATGAAGAAGGCTGGAAAATCATGACTGCAGCTGTGAGATCCAGCTCACAGGTGACCAAGCAGCAGCGCTGGGACTCCTCTGAGTTCAGATACATATTAAGGGAGAAATAAACATGTCTTCAAAGACCTGGCCCAAAAGTCTAAAATCCCCACCGGGACGATTTAATAGTGGCTAACGTCGTCATTTTTGTTAGTATAGCAATGGCATTGGAGTTGAATTGCCACTAGAAAAAAATAACGTGGATCTAATCTCTCTTCCTTTCTTATTGCCGTGTGTGTGTGCGTGTGTGTGTGTGTGCGTTTGTGTGTGTGTGTGTCTATGTGAGTTTATACGTACACCAAGTTCATGCAGAATCCCACAGAGGCCAGAAGAGATGCACACACTTACATATACACAGACAGGCACAGGCACACACACACACACACACACACACACATAAATAATGTACTAAAAAGGAGGCAGGGTCTGACTATGTAGTTCTGACTAGCCTGGATCTCACTGGAAAGACCAGGCTGGTCTGGAACTCTAAATGTAGACCAGGCTAGCCTTCAACTAAGAGATTTGCCAGCCTCTGCCTCCTCAGTGTGGGGGTTGAAGGCGATGCACCACCCGCCACACTGGACTAAAATTTTAATTTGAAAGGAAATAATAGAAAATTTAGAACTCATGCGTTTGTTTAAGATTTATTTTTATTTGTATGTTTATGTGACATGTGAGCGTGTGTGCGGGAAAGGGCATCAGATCACCTAGAACTGGAGTTACAGGTGGTTGTGAGCCCCTGACACAAGTCCAGGACTTGAACACGGGTACATGGCTCTTAACCACGGAGCCATCTCTCCAGCCCTTCCACTGTATTGTCAAAATATCAGTGAGCCACTGCTTGATGTGGCAAACGAGCAATTGTAGCAATGTAAACGTTAAAGGGACAGCGTACCTGTTCTGTGTGCTGTGATCTTACATTCCTGCAGCAGTGTGCCCTGTGTGCCCAATCTGAGCTCTAGCTTTTCAATCATAAAGCTGTAAAATAGTAAACCAGGAGGGCAGCACTCCTCTGTAGTCCTAGCCATTCAGAAGGCTCGAGAAGAAAGATCGCTGGCGTCCAGGAATACAAGCCCAGTCTGTGCCTATGGTAAGACTACAGGCTGGGGAGACAGCTCAGCAGGGAAGAGCGCTTGCATCTGGGTCCCAGCACCCACATGAAAAGCCAGGTGTGGCAATGAGTGCCTATAATCCCAGCACTAATGGGAACGGAGACTGGAGGCTTGCTGAAGCTTGCTGGCCGCAAGGCTGGAGGAAAAACATTGAGGTCCAGGTTCAATGAGAGACCCTGTCTCCAGGGGATAAGCGGGAGAGTGGTAGAAGACCTGATCCTCTGGCCTTTGTGTGAACACACACATACACACACATGCACACACACACGGGGGTGGGTGGCAAGAGAGACAGAGAAAGGAGAGAGAGAGAGACAGAGAGAGAGAGACAGAGAGAGAGAGACAGAGAGAGAGAGACAGAGAGAGAGAGAGAGAGAGAGACAGAGAGAACTAACTCAAAGTTTGGCTCTGTAGCTCCAGCACAGACTTTTCTAAAGTCCTGCCAGGGGCCCTCTCTGCAGTAATTAAGCCACAGACTGTGTTCACATTCTGGTGCAGGAGACAGGAGCACTGAACCCTTCATTATGAGGTAGAACATTAGTGCCATTCAGCTCTTTGTATTCTTAAGCCCATTGCACAGAGATGGAGATATTTCGGAACGTTTAATATCATTTTATAAATAGTTTAAAAGCCCACTTTAAACATTTGATGATCAGGGATAGATGATCTCTTGCCTAACATGTACAAGGCTCTGGGTTTGATCCCTGGCACTGCAATAAATAAAACAAGCAAGCAATTAAGTGGTTTTCTGATGAACTCAGAACCCTGAAATTACAGCGCCTTCACCAGTGAAAAATGAATCATCGGGGTTATCGTTGGGTTGATTAGGAAAACTATTTAGATTTTTCACTAAATATTTTATTTTGCAATGATTTTTGGATTTACAGGAAGGTTTCAAAGAGAGTTTGTGGAGTTTTGCATATGCCTCACCTACCCTCCCCCAATGGTAACACCACACAGCACAACTGTGGCACATTTATCAAAAGCAGGAAATCAACACCGGTGCAAAGCAGTTAATTAAGCCATAGACCCTCTGTGGATTGCACTGATTTCCCCATTAATATTCCTTTTCAGTCGCCGGATCCAGGCTAGAGCTGTACTTTAGAATCACTCACCCTATCTCCCTGGTCTCCTCCTGTGAGGAGAGGTTTCCTCGTGACCTTGAGCGTTCCAAAGAGCAGAAAGGGGTCTGTATTGGAGCGCGTTCCTCAACTCCTGTTCAGCCAGTGTTCTTTGGTCAATAGACTGAGGTGGGCTTTCACAAGAGGACTTTGGCAGTTTGGCTGTAATTGGCCCCCATAATCTCACAGGGAGTGGCATTATTAGAAGGTGTGACTTTGTTGGAGTGGGTATGACCTTGTTGGAAGAAGTGTGTCACTGTGCTGGTGGGCTTTGAGGTTTCTCATGCTCAGGATACCGGCCAATGTCTCAGTTGACTTCCTGTTGCATGCAAGATGTACGATTCTCAGCTTCTTCTCCAGCACTGTCTTCATGTATGCTGCCATGCTCCCTGATATGATGATAATGGACTGAACTTCTGAAACTGTAATCAAGCCACCCCAATTAAATGTTTCCTTTGTAAGTGTTGCCATGGTCAGAGTGTCTCTTCACATCAAAACAAAAACATAAAAACAAAACAAAACTTTCTAAGACAAGGATCATAGAGCCAGATGCTCCCCTGATCATCTCCCATCAAGATATTTGCCATATTGTTATGATAACTCCCTGAGAAGATCAACCCTCAGCCTTTGGGAAACCTGTGTCTGCCATCTTTCTTGACTGTAAAGTTATCACTTCCCCAGCCTCGACCTTGAGTTATACCCACTAAGATAAGAAAGGGAGGAGCCGTAGAGATGGCTCAGCAGTTAAGAACATTGGCTGCTCTTGCAAAGGACCCAGGTTCAGTGTCCAGAACCCACAGGAACAGCTCATATCCCCAGTTCTTATTATGCTATAATTTGATTCTTGAAGGAGGTGTGCTGATCCAGGGCAGAGCCGTGGGAGTGTGCTCCATTTCACTCCTAAGAACAATTTAAAGGTACAGTCATATAAAATCTCTTTCTGGGATTGTCTTAGCTACTGTTCTATTGCTGTGAAGAGACACCATGACAAAGGTAACTCCCATAAAAGAAAACATTAAATTGGAGTTTTGCTTATAGGTTCATGGGGTTAGTCCATGACCATTGTGGCATGGTAGCAGGCAGGCAGACAGGCAGGCATGGAGCTGGAAAAGTAGCTGAGAGCTTTATGTTCTGATCTGCAATTAGAGAGGGAGTGCTCAAATGGGCCCAGCATGGGCTTTTAAAACATCTAAGCCCATCCCCAGTGACACACCTCATCCAACAAGGCCACACCCCCAATCCTTCCCAAACAGTTCCACTAAGTAGTAACTAGGTATTCAAACATATGAGCCTAGGAGGGCCATTCTCATTCAAACCACCACAGAGATGAACTATAGCAAAAATGTGTTGAGAACATCTAATCTGTAAGAAGACCTAGATCACATACATTGAGCTTAGCACACAGAGCCATGGTACCCCAAGTACCCACTGCCTCAGCCAGCCCCCATTACAGTGAACCATCTCCTGCCATCACCAGATTGGAAGCTCTGTTTGTTTGACAACGTGCTCAAACTGTTATTAGAGAGAGAAAACAAAATAATTGAGTATGCTTCCTTCTAGGAGTCCCACAAAGGAACGTATCCTTAGCAGATGTCTTTCTGCTTTCTGACTCCAAGGCAAGAATGGTCTGTGTTGATGTGGTTTAAAGAAAAGGAGCTACATTTACACAATGGAGTACTATTCAATGGAAAAAAATGACGCCTTGAAATTTACAGGCAAATGGATGGAACTAGAAAAAACCATCTTGAGTGAGGTAACCCAGAACCAGAAAGGCAAACATGAACCTTTATCCAGCAGCTGATGGAAGCAGATACAGAGATTCACAGCTAAGCACTGGACCAAGCTCCCAGAGTACAGTCAAAGAGAAAGAGAGGAGATAATATGAGCAAAGGGGTCAAGACGATGATGGGAAAATCCACAGAAATAGCTAATCTTTGAGCTAGTGGGTGCTCACTGACTCCAGACTAAGAGCAGGGGGACCTGTGTAGGACCAGACTAGGTCCTCTGAATGTGGGTGACAGTTACACGGCTTGGACAGTCTGTGGGTCCACTGGCAATGAGACCAGGATTTATCCCTAGTGCATGAACTGGCTTTTTGGAGCCCATTTTCTATGGAGGGATACCTTGCTCAGCCTAGATACACGGGGGAGGGCCTTGATCCTGCCTCAAAGTGATGTGCCAAACCTTTTGACTCCCTATGGGAAACATTACCCTCTCTGAGGAGTAGGTGGGGTGGGGTGGAATATAGGGGGAGCAGGAAGAGGGCAGGAAATGGGAACTGGGATTGGTATGTAAAATGAGAAAAGATTTTTTAAAAAATAGAGTGTAATATAAGATTTAGCATCTGAATCCTCAATTTCAGTTCCATCATCTTTACATGGTTGAATACAGACCTCCATTTTTGTTTGGAAAACCGAATCTCTTGAATTCTTGAACAGTATCCATGTCTCTAGCGGCTAGCAATCACCACTTGACTTGTTCCCGTGAGTTCTGATTACTTTAGCTGTCTCACCTAAGTGGAATCTTACAAAAAAAAATTTTTTTGAGACAGGGTCTCTCTACACAGTCCTAGTCATTCTGGAACTCACTATGTGGAACAGGCTGGCCTTGAACTCAGAGTACACCTGATGCTGCCTCCTGAGTGCTAAGATTAAAGGCTTGTGTCACCACACACATACACACACACACACACACACACACATGCATGCACACACACACACACAATAAATAAATAAAAAACAGCAGTGACCATATAGCAATTGAATAGTATATAACTGTATTATGCATTGGCTTTAGTATGTCAAGGTATTATTCACTGGATTTAGAAGCTAGATGGTTGATTACTTCCTGGGCTTCAGTACCACAGGGGTTTTGTCATCAAAGTGGAAGCCAGAATGTCAAGGTTTCACTGCTTCCTCTAATTAATGTATACCTTGGGGTCATCAGTTCAGCATACACAGGGAAACATCAGATGTGAAAACAGCTGCCTGGGCTTAAAAGGACTCATGATGTGTCTACAGGATGTCTCACTCAAAGTCAAGCCATGAACTGATGCCTCCTTGGGGGAGCCCAAGATTGTCAGTATCAGGATGCCCTGGCACTGACCCGGACATCAAGCCATGAATAAAGCCGGATGCTACCTGGATGTGGGTGGGGATGGGTGGATTCTCACCCAGTCAGTTGCAAGTCAACTAAAGACATCAGCTAGAAGTGGTTGCAATCAGTATCACTGTACTCAATATTACAGACATCACTCAGTGACCCTAGCTACTTGGAAGGCTTCCTCAGAGAGTACTTTTGACCACTGAAATACCATGTGCAGTTGAGGTGGTGGAGGTCAGAGGCCAATTCATGGGACTCAGTTCTTTCTGTCCTCCACGCCACGTGGGTTCCTAGGATCCGACTCAGGTCGAGGGTTCCAGACTGAATGAAAAAGGAGACAGGGAACTGAGCACCAAGGTTCCCAGCTCTCTGCTTCCTGACTGTGAATGTGACATGACCCCCTCTCCCCCATTTCTACGGCCACTGTGACCACCCTTGAGCCAGGAACCCAAATAAATCTTCCCTCCCTCAGGTCGCTTCTGTCAGGGCATTTTATCGTGGCGATTAAAGTAATCCATACACCCTCCAGACAGCGCCATTCCGTTCAAGCCAACTGCTCAAACACAGGAGCCAGTGAGGGACTTTTCCCGTGGCAAGTGCTAGCTAAGAACACTGCGCATGTGCGATGGTGCTGCGATGACTAACCCACGCAAGGCCTTCTGGGAGAGACAAGAGGTATCCAAAAGGGGAAGCAGGAGGGCATGCTTGCCCAAGCCTGCTATCCCAGCTCTTGTGAGGGCTGATGCAGGAAATTGCAAGCTTGAGACCCTGGAGAGAGTGGGCGGGAGGAAGAAACGGAGAATGAATGTTGCCACTAAAGGAATTCTCCTCTTAAGTCTTTTTTTTTTTTTTTTTTTTTGGTTTTTCGAAACAGGGTTTCTCTGCAGCTTTTTTTTTTTTTTTTTTTTTTTTTTTTTTTTTTTTTTTAGAGCCTGCCCTGGAACTAGCTCTTGTAGACCAGGCTGGCCTCGAGCTCACAGAGATCCGCCTGCCTCTGCCTCCCGAGTGCTGGGATTAAAGGCGTGCGCCACCACCGCCCGGCTTCCTCTTAAGTCTTAAAGTAGCTGATAAAGTGGAATTTTCAAATTATTAATCTAAGACCTGTGATGATTAGAAACCATCCTGGCACAACTTCAAAGCCCTCCGTGGTATTGAAGCACGCGTGTAGCTGTCAGTGGCCAGCCTGCCTCACCGGATTCAGAGGACCTCTGACCCACATTCGTCACCACACAAACACACTACTCGGGAGGATTTCATGACTCTGGTTCTAGTACATTATTTGCAACATAACATCTCACTTCATTAGAACAGTTAAGAAATGCAGCCAGTTATTCACAATAACTACTGTTTATCTTATTTTTCTATTTGATTCTATTACAGCATAGAATATGGTTGCCTAGGAGCCACAGGATTTGTGGGGGAGCCAGTCTGAGCATCTTTCTTCTACAGCAACTACAGAGACTGGAGTCTGGCTGCAGAGACCTGGACACACAGGCACAACTAAACCAAGTGTGGTGACGTGTTCCCGGAAGAAAGAGCCACTAGACTGCCAGGCTCTCCTAGGCTGCTTTTAAAGTTCTTGAAATTGAACAGTTCTCTTTCTCGGAGGACTTGCGGGTGTCCTTGGACAACTTCCTCCACCAGATAAAACCAAGATGAATGAATCTGACCCTGACGTGACCGTCTGTGTCTCTTAATGAAGACAATAAACCTGCCCAAGATGAGAGACACTGTATGCGTAGCGCGCTGGTGTAGACTGGCAGTGTGGAGCGACATTGGGTTTGAGCCTTATCCCTGCTGACCTAAAACCCTTTGTTTTTCAGGCAAAGAAATCCCCAGCTGGCATTGGAAAGGGTCCTGGAGAAACTAGAGAAGAAAGTCTGCTTGAAGTTGGGAAAACCTGAGTCAAATTCTGATTCCAAGATTTACCTTCTGTGCTGAGAGCCTGGGCCTGGGGAGATGATTCAATCAGTCAAGTGATTGCTATGCACACCAAGAAGGAGACCTGCATCTATGTGTGATAGTGTATAATCCTCAGGAAGGGAGACACGTATGGGTCATTAGGACTTGCTGGCTAGAAAGCCTAGACTATCAGTGAGCTCCAGGCCAATGAGAGACCCTGTCCCCAAAAACAAGTGACTAGTTCCTGAGGAATGACCTCTGGCCTCGTTGTACACACGTACATGTACATACGACACACACACAGATCTGAACCACATGCATGGGCTGAATCAGAGCCTGTGAGAAATAGGAACGAGTATAGCACACACACCCCCCCCCCAGTTGCCTCAAGGGGCTGGATAGTTGGCAGGAGTGACAGGCATAATGGGAAACAGGAGTCTCCAGGCTCAAGCTGGAAACTGCCTCACAGCCATGTGGCCAGACAGTTCCACCAAGACATTTCACCCCTGAGAACTTTGACACAAAAACACACCACTTTAAACTCGACTTTTTTTGTTTCTTGTTTCTAAGATCACAGCATAAAAGACTCCCCAACTTTTAAGAGTCCTACAGTCTTTACATTTTCAGCACAACAGTCCAAGCTCTCTTTAAAAATCCAAAGTCTGTCAACTGTGGGCTCCCATAAAGTCGAAAACAAGCTATAGACTTTCTTATTCCAAAAGGGAAGAACCAGGATACAGTTACAAGCAGATCAAAGCAAAACCAACATCCAGCTGCGTAAATCAAATTCTGTAACTCAGTGTTTGGCTCCTGGGACTCACTTATCATCTTCTGGGCTCCAAAGGGCTTGGGCAGCTCCACTTCTTGGGCTCTGCCATTGGCAGTTCTCACAGCGTGCATTTCATAGGCTCAGGCCAGCTTCACCCCCTGCCCACTGCTGTCCTTGACAGTCATTGTCCTGGCAACTCTAATACGCTAAGGTTGAAGGGACTCTAGCCAGTCCAGACCTGGCAAGCATGGCTCTAGCAGGCCTCGCCCTTCTCCCCCATTCCCTCTGCCTTGCTAAAAACCATTAGATTAAGTTCCTAAATCGTGGTCTACTTCCTTATTTGGCCACTTCCTTCTCCTGAGGCTAGCTACCAAGGTTTAGCAATCAAAAGCCCCTTTTGGTTTACCTAAGTAACATACCCAATTAAAATGGAACACCGCATCCTAACACAGGGTTTCCCCCTTTACCTTTATAAACCACCATTTGTCATGGGCCACATCTGTCTCCCCACATCTGTCTCCCCTCTACCCAGAGGCAGTCCTTTGTCCTTCTGGGACAAATACCCCTTCCCTCTTTTCCTGGTCCCCTGTCTTCTTTACCACTGCACCCAACTCCATTCTCACACAGCCCTCCCCTTCTTCTCCTCTTAAAAATGACCCTTGCAAAGTCATCTGCTGCTGTTTTCTGCTGAGTCAGAAAGCAGCCACTTGAACTTCTCTTCCCCGCCTACTAAAGGATCTCTCTGGGAAAACAGGTGTTTGGGCGTGGTTTGCGTCTAGTCCAGGGTCCAGCAGGAGGCACCCACTGTGTGGGGGTCTCCTTCAGGGGTCCTCACTGCAACTGAGACTCCACCTTCATCATTGTCCTTCCCGGCCTCTTCAGGAGGACACCCCCAAGCTTCTCATATCTCCTCTAACACCCTTCATAGCATTTATTAGACCCAACACACACACATACACACACACACACACACACACACACACACACTACACCTATTCATTTGCAATGTGAAGGTCACACACCCCAGTTACAATCCTAGAACCTACAATGGACAGGGCACTGAATCCACAGGCATATGATGAATGTCTACAGAATGGATGTTCTTTGAACATGCAACCACAAGCTCATTTAGCATGTTCGCCGCTGGGAGGTTTCACCCCAACTAAGAAAACCCTGCACTTAGAGGTATGACAGCAGGTGGTTTCCCAGCTGCCTCCGACTTACTCAACTTCAGGCACTCTGAGCCCGCTACACGGTGCCAAGCCTCAGCTTCTCTCCCCACGACCCCTTCAGTCCTGGGTTTCTGCTGTGACCCAAGCTGTACTTTCACCTATATCCTCTCTGGCCTGTCTCCAGGAACTCTGACACTTCCACATAGTGCCAGGTCTCCCCTCCTCTCCATGATCCCTTCTGTGCCTTCAGAACTAGTACCACAAGGGAAACTTTTACACATTATCCAGTTTAGACCCCGAGGAAACATGTCTCAGAAGATTTCGCCTCAATGATGTTGCTTTCTTCTTAATCACAACTGATTATTCAGGCTCAGCTGACCAGCATCCATTGTCCCAGCAAAGAACAGAAGGTAGCAATTCCATGGGTTTTAACAGAGAAATCACATAGTTCCATCAGAGTCTTTGCTTCCCCCTGAAGCCTTCAAGCCAGGCCTCCGTTGTCCACATTGCTTGCAGCATTCTTATCTTCCAAGATTCCACAGAACATCCCCCCCCCCATCTCTAAGAACTCTACGGCTTTTCCAGCCCAAGCCTCCAAAACCCTCCCACAATTCTCCCCAAAAGCACTGTAGTCAGGTCTGTCACACGGCATATCATTCTCGGGTACCAATTTCTGTCCCACTTTTCTTCTCTTTTGCTGGAATAAGCATTGACTAAAACCCTTTTGGAGAGAAAAGGGGCTATTTCAGCCCTTAGGGTACAGTCAGTCATCAAGAGAAGCCAAGGCAGGGACTCCAGGAAGGAACCCAGAGGCCCGGCCCGAAACAGACCATGTTGCTTGCTGCCTTGCTCCCTCAGGTTTACCTAGTTACCTTTCCTCTATAGCCCAGGCCCACCTGCCTGGAGAGGGTACCACACACAGTGGACTGGTCCCTCCTGTAGCAGTTAGCAATCGAGAAAATGTCTTATAGACCTGAGCACAGGCCAATCAGATGGAAGCATTCCCTCAGCTGAGACTCCATCTTCTCAGGTGAGCCTAGGTTTGAACATGATCGCTGCCATCTATGCTAGAAATTAGAACCAGCAGAAGGGGAGGGGAAGGGGAACCCTCAACTCACTTCCAATCCCAAATCCCAAAGGACTGGGGAGTCATTTAACAATGGGAGCTTTTTTTTTTTTTTTTAAACTGACCCAATTCAGTGTTTACCGTTAGATAAATGACACTTGAGATAGACAGTACAGGGTGACAATTGGGGGTTTCTCTCTGCATATTTGGATGTTAGAAATCACCCCCATTAGAAAATACTTAGAATCAATGAGACTCGGCTATTGGACTGACAGCAGTAACCAGATCTACAGCACACATACCGGTCTGCAGACATTTCTGCATTTCCCGGGAACTACCTAATATCCAGCCATGGTGCTAAAGAGAAACATCTACGAGTTGTCACCTAGAAGTCACTGCCCTCCTTCGAGGTAGAACAGAGGGCGGCCCTGCCCAGGCATGGGCGCTTCAACTCTCTGGGACTGTGACGGTGTCTTAGTTTAGGAAAAGGCTTTTCAGATTAAGCTGAAGATCTGGGGAGGAGGATTATCCAGGTGGGCCCTGAATGTAATGACAAGCGTCCTTGCAAGACAGAGGCAGAGGAGGGATGTGAGGCAGAAAGGAGAAAGACAGATGCAAAGAACGGGGTGGGGGTGGGGGTCAGAGGCCGGAATGGTTCTGCCAAGCCTAGGCTGTGACCCGGCCACCACAAACCAGGAGAGGCTGGAACAGGAAGGGGAGCCCTGCTAAACATTAGACTTCTAGCTTCCAGAACTACGTTTTAAAAACAACAATAAAAAATCTGGGTGGTCGTAAAACCCTAAGTTTGCAATATTTCATTGTAGCAGCCACAGGACCCTAACCCATCCTCTTGCCACCTTCGGGGAAAGATGGTTGTCTAGTTGGGATGTGCAACTTTAATCCAGCCCTATGTGTCAGTACTCAGGCATCTGTACTGGCCCGACCTTGGGGTCCTGACAGGATGCATCCTCAGCTGCAGCCGCTAACAGCACCTGCTGGGCACATTCACTACAGTTCCCTTTTAAAAGGGCCCTGCCTACCTCCTCTCTCAATCTCTCTCTCTCTCCCTCTCTCTCTCCCTCTCTCCCTCTCTCCCTTCTTCTCCCTCCCTCTCTCCCTCCCCCTCCCTTCCACTCCCTCCCTCCCTCTCCCTCCCTTCCTCTCCCTCTTCCTCTTTCCCTCTTCCTCTCTCTCTCCCTCCTTCTCTCCCCCTCCTTCTCCCCCTCTCTCCCCTCTCCTCCCCCTTCCTCTATCTCTCTCTTCTCTTCTGCTTCTCCTGTTCCCAGAGGCAGGTCTCCCTACTCACCCTTCTCCCTTTTCCCATTCCCCTAATAAGAGCTCCTCCATGTGAACTCTGTCGCATGGGCATCTTTCTCTCGCAAGACTTTTTTTTTTTTTTTTTTTGGTTTTTCGAGACAGGGTTTCCCTGTAGTTTCTAGAGCCTGTCCTGGAATTAGCTCTTGTAGACCAGGCTGGCCTCGAACTCAGAGATGCCTCTGCCTCCCGAGTGCTGGGATTAAAGGCGCACGCCACCACTGCCCGGCATGACTTTTTTTTGTTTTAATTACAACACTACTTGAGGCAGGTGAGTTGGAGGCCAGGCTCTTTATACTGTGATCTAGGCCAGGCAGGGCTACATAGTAAGACTCTTGTCTCAAAAATAAGAACATAATTTTTTAAATTAAAAAGATGATTATTTATAGGGTACATAGCCTCATCTGCCTCAACTGGCCAAGGACACAGTGGGGCTAGCAGACCTTCTCCCAGCATAAACAGAGGCTACAGCATCTCCCACATAAAAGTTGCCGGTGGCTGACAGGCAGGAGTATTGATCCACCTCTGAGGGTGAATTACCCAGTCTCTACTGAAAGTACCCAGGAGAATGGGAGCGCATAGATTTTTACATCTCCAGCCCATTTCAACCAGAGCTATGCTCAAGGTCAAACGACTTAAAAACCCACAGACAGTCTTGGGTTCAAAGAATTGATTTTACTGGTACTCCAATAATAAAACAAAAAGAAAACTATTTATTATCCCGTGACATTCCACCTAGTTCTCACCAGGCTGGGGAATCAGATCTTTTCTCTTCCTGCTTTCTTGCTGGAAAAGTGTTGATATCACAGAAAGGGGGTCAGAATAGGAAGGGAACTCTTAGAAAGCCAAGGAGACACTGTCCTCTCCCCGGGAGGACAGAGAGAGAGATTTTGTTTCGCAATATATTGTTCTGACAGTCGCATTGTGCATGAAGCCTGTTGTCCTGTCTCCTATGGGAACATGCAGAAAAACTCAGCCTTATCTGTGGATGCACAGGCTTTTCTCGGGGGTTTGGAGGAGCATCTTCTCTCCTGGGCGTTTGGGGGACAAGCAGAGGTGGGAGTAAGGAAATGAATAAAGAATCGATTTTAGAAACCTTAGCGGAATCTCCCAAGTGGTGGACAAACTACTTAGTGCAAAAGCCGGAACATGACTGTGGCCGCCCACAGAAGTTGGTCCGTTCCACCTTGACTAAAGGTCAGAGAGTTCAGGTCTATTCTTGTTCCTTCAAGGTTATTGACAAGACACTTGACTTAGGCTGTGGCTACTAACAAGATATCCTGACCTAGGGTGTGGTTTCTTGGTGTTTTGGGAATTATGATGGCCCACGGAGGTGGATCCGTTCCACCTTGACCAAAAGTCAGAGAACTCGGTCCTACTCCTGCTCCTTCAAAGATGTGACAGGAGGTTTGACCCAGGGAGTGACTGCTTACAGGATGCTTGGCCTGAGATGTGGTCGCTGCATGTCCTGCCTAAACGCCAGAATACTTAACTCAGGGTATAATTGCTTGATACTTCAGATATTGAAGAGGTAATTGTATCATGTTGAAGCAGTCTTTGGCCTTCTTCCCTCTCTTTTTGGACTGGGGTGTATAAGCATATGGAAAATGAACACGTGTGAATTCAGTATTCACTGAATTGCCCTCATGATTCTCTTCTGTGCCTCTATATCTCTGTTCCTTCGGCCTGATTTCTAGTTTACACGCCCCTACCCTGGAGCATGGGAACCCCGTGGAGGCTGGACCCCAACAGATGTTGCCCCATCGTGGGGTCACGACAATGAACAAGCAGAATGGCATAAATATGATTTATCCTATAAAGAGTCCTCAGGGTCAAGTGTTTTTGTTCCCACTTACAGATGGGTCGCGTGGGCTTCTATCTAAGAGGTCACATGATTTGAAGTTGCAGTAAAACACGAAGCCTGAGTAAGAACACAAACTTGTGTGCTTTCTAACAGATTGCCCCTTTCTTCAAAGTCACATGGACATATAGATATAAAGGGTATGTGTCACCTCCCTCAGGAGGGGAAAAGGAGCAAGTCAGGAGATGGGGAGGATTGTGGTTTGAGCATCCCACAAGGGTCCCCTGGAATAGAAGGTTTGGTCCATGAGATGGTGTTATTAGAGATAATGGAAAGCTGCCACAACTGGTCCCATGTGGGACAGGTCTTTTGAATAGCTCTAGAACCACTAATAGAAAATGAATCCACAGCTCAAAACCTCATAACAAAGAAATCCCCAGGCCCAGTTGTTTTGTTGGGAAAAGATTTCAAAACATGTTTTATAAATTTATCAATTTTTCTGCAAATCCCTCCAATAAGTAGAAAAGGAAATCTTCCCCAATTTTTTTTCTTCCATTGTCATTTCCAACTAAGATAGCGCAAAATAAGAAAATGACAAACCAGTATCCATATGAATTCTAGGTTCAAAATCCCTACTGAAGTATTCACAAGTGAAGCCTGATATGATGTAATCCCAGCACTTGGAAGATTAAGATTGGGACTAGCAAGGCTAAATGGTGAGTTCGAGGCTAGCCTAGGCTACCTAGCTAGACTTTACTCCCATAAAAGAAAAAGGGGAAGGGAAAGGAAAGAAAAAGAGAAAAATAAATGGAATTTATTAATAGAAAAGAAAATTAGACACTGTGATATTGTAGTTTATTTCAGGGTTGGTGCAAGCTTGGCTCAATATCCAAAACTAAATCAATAAAAGTCATCCTAATTAACAGACTGATAAAGAAAATCTATGTGATCAAATCAATTCAGAAAAGACATTTGGCAAAATACAGTACCCACTCACAATTTTAGAAGTACACAGAAAAATAAAAATGGGAAATGGTTTCCTCAATTAGATAAAGATCTACAGAATATAAAGCCCCAAAGTAAACATTATCCTTAATGATAAAAGCATACCTTTCAACATATGGTAAATGTTATTGCCTTAAAGTTTGGGAAAAGGCTACAAAGGCTACCCTCTCCACTCGTATTCAGAATGGTTCTAGAAACTCTACCCAATGCATTATGGTAAGAAAAGGAAATAAGTCACATAGATCAGAAAGGAAGAGATAAAATGATCTCTCTTTGTAGATGGGATGACGGTCTACACAAAGGATATGTTTAAAGACACGATTGAAGAAACAGTAAGTGAGCGGGTAATAAGTCATGCCATAAACATCTAAGGATAAACTGCACTTTTACACCATGGGAATGCACATGTGAACATTAAATCAAACATGCAGTACTATTTACAATCACTCAAAAGTGAAATCCTGAGGCTGGAGCAGCGGCTCAGTGGTAAAGCGCACTTGCTGGCTGGAGTGGTGGCTCAGTGGTCAAGCACGCTTGCTGCTCTTTCAGAGGTCCTGAGTCCAGTTCCCAGTAGCCATGTGGCATTGGCTCACACAAGTACACACGTACATGGACAGAAACATAAATCTTTAATAAAATGAAAGATTAAATACAGTCCAATCAAAGGTATGGAAGAGGGTGCTGAAGTTTTCAGACACCGAGAAGAGGAAAGAAGGCATAAATAAGTTGAGATGCAAGCAGTGTTCCTGCACTGAGACAACAATGAAAGGACCAGGTCTCCACAAACAGATGGATAACTGCAATCTCCACCAACTTCCAGCAAGACATCGCACCAACATCAACAGTGCTGGAGAAATCTATGTGGAAAATCAAAGGAATGGCCATGCTGAAAAACAAGAGTAAGTTGGGGAGGAAGTAGACTGATATGTAGTTATGCTGATCAATCCTGTGTGTGCAGTACTTGATGAAGGGATAGACACACAGAACAAGTGATGTAGAAACCAGCCAGGGCTGCTGGATCATGCTGCAATCATAGCACTAGGGAGGCCGAAGCGAGGGGATTGAGGCCCCTGACCTATGGAGTAAGAGTCTGGCCCAGAAGTTCAAAATCAACCAGCCAACCAAACACCGGAAACAAACCCATACAAATGTTCACAATTGATATTTAATAAAACTGTGAGTGAGCTATGATGGGCATGTTCATGGGCTGGAGCTATGGACAGCTCATCAAAACTGATCTTGGCCTCATAGCTTATGCAAGATGTGTTCCCAACAGATCACAAATTTCAGTGTAAGCCAGGAAACCATAAAACTCTTCAGAACCATGGGAAAATGTTCAGACTCCAGACAATGAGCTCCAGACAATGAGACACCGGCACTCACAAAAGAGAAATTATAAGTTCTATTTCAGTGAAGCAAAAAACATTTGCTCTGCTGAAGACCCCATTTAAAGGAAAAATAGATAGGGGAAATGTCTGTGAGCAAACTGTCAAAGGATTAATCTAAAATACACAAATAATAGCAAACTCAAAAGAACACAACACCCAAATGATCCAACAGTTCGTGGGCAAAAGGTATTTTATATACATATATACCTATGCATGTGCATATATGTGTTTACATACACACAAACAATATGTCCATACACATATTTTTGCACAGTGTACATTTTTGTGTTGTGCATATTTATATGTTTATGCACATATTTATATGTGTGCTTATATCATACAATGCATGTATTTATATGCATACATATTCATATGCATATGTGCACATATTTATATAATGCCATATGCATACATTTGCCATATATGGAAATTAAAAAGACAACAAAAATTATCAGCCATTAGGGAAATGCTAAGTGAAATCACACTGAGATTATCATTGTGCGCTTATTAAAATGTCTAAAATTTTTTTAATTGTTATACGGCTGGAGAGACAGCTCAGTGGTTAAGAGCACTCGCTACCGGGCTTTGGTTCCCAGCATCCGACAAATCACAGCCGCCTGTAACTCCAGATTTAGGGGATCCGACAGCCTTTTCTGGTCTCTGCGGGCACCACATGTGTGTGGTGCATAGATTCACGTGCAAGCAAATACCATACACGTAAAATAAATAACTTTTAAAAATGCCTACAATAAGTTTACAATTTGAACACAAAACGTCCCCCCACAATTTAGGTGCTGAAGGTTTGGCCCCCAGCTTGTGGGGCTATTGGGGAGGTGATGGGTCTCTCTCTTCCTTCCCTCCCACGCTCCTCCCCTCCCACCCTCTCCTTGTCCTTCCAGGATGCCATGAGTCTCTGCCGCGTATTTCCACTGCCCTGATAACTCTGCCTCAGACCCAGAGCAATGGATCCACATGACCTTTGAGTGAAACCAGGAGCCCAAATAAATCATGTCTCTCGGGTGCTCGTCACAGCCATAAAAACAGACCAGCACACCAAATGCTGGCAACAGGGCACAGAAGCCAGATCACTTGGACAACGCTGCTGGGAGTAGAAGTCAACACAGCTACCCTAGAAGATGGCGTGGCAGTTTCTGAAAGCTCTAAACATTCAGTCACCATCCAGCCCAGTAGCTTCACCCTGAGTCGTTCTCTAAGGGAAATAAAAGAATAGCCTCTTGCAAAACTCTGCCCAGGAATCTCTAGAACTGCATAGGAATCTCTAGAACTGCCTTATTTGTAACAGCACAGACCTTTAAATACCTCGGATGTCTTTCAGCAGACAAATGGTTTAACGCACTGTGGCAATCCAAACCAAACAGTAAGTAGTCCTCAGCAATGAAAGCAGCAAGTTCTGATGACTGTTGGTAAGAACCTGGAAGACCATTAGAGAATTATGTTTTGTGAAAAAAGCTAAACTCAATGGGCTTCACGCTACATGATCCACTTACACAATGTTCTTACAATGGTAGAAGTATGTAAGTGGAGACAAGATTAGTGAGGACCAGTCTGGCTCTAAAAGGGCTACATAAAGGGTATTCGTGGGGCTCCTGAGCTGGCTCAGTGTCTTAAGACTCGACGACTCGAGTGCCATCCCTAATACCCGCCTGGTGGGGGGAGCAAACAGACTTCTGCAAGTTGTCCTCGGACACACTCATGTACAATGTGACATGTACCCACACACAAACACAAAATGATGAATACATGTAAAATTTTAGAGAGCTTTAAATGATGTATGACATTCTCAAGAATTAATAAAAATGTTTTATTAATTTTTTTTCTTTTTGAGAAAGGATCCCTCTATGTAGTTCTGGCTATCCTGGAACTCACTCTGTAGACCAGGCTAGCCTCGAACTCACAGAGATCTGCCTACCTTTGCCTCCCGACTGCTAGGATTAAAAGCATGAGCCACCAAACCTGTCTAAAAATATGTTGTTAAAACAGAGCTCTGTATAGAATGGCTGGGGAGATGGCTCAGCAGGTAAAGTGCTTGCCATGCAAGCGTGAAATCCTGTGTTTTGAACCCTTCTGGCCTCTAAGGGCACCCAGGCGTGCACATGGTAATCATACATACATACAGACACCAACACACATGAGAGAGAGACACACACACACACACATACACACAGAGAGAAAGAGATAAAGAGAGGGATGGAGACAGAGACTCTTATAGGAATAGAAATGACCTGTGCCCTGCTATATCAATGACTATATCCTGGTTGCTAAAATAGTTTTATACAGGGAACATGTTATTTCTCTATATTATTTACAATTACCTGTGAATCTAGAATTACATCAAAATGAGAAGGAAAATGCAGTGGAAACATACAATACAGGAAAACAAGCCAACAATTAGAACTATGCAAAAATACAGGCAAAGACCACAAAGGAAAGTAGATTTTGAGTTGAATCATAGAGAATTCATTTTTGTAAAATATAAAACTGTCATTATTTATTTCTTTGTATTCAGTAATCTGTCTACAGCGTTAGGACAGCATTGTGCTAAATGAGTCAATACTTCTTGCCATTACATGCAAGGATTTTATTCCTTATTGGGAGGACAGCAAAAATGACACCCAAGATAATCCATTCATCAGTGAGTTATCTAAAGCCCTCAGCCCCCACTGCTCCCCAAGCTTTATGACACCTCTCCCCTCTGCCTCACCACATTGTTAAATAAGGTTGAAAATGCCAGGATGCCTCCAATCTACAAATCCACCATAAAGTCAAGGCCATATATGGTTTTAATGTAGTCTCCATTTCAGGTCATTAATTTACAGGGTTTGCTTGGCCAAGATTGACCAGACTAAGGAATTATTCAGCTTTTGGCTCTGGGCTGAGTTACGTTTCTCTCACACTTATACACTAAAACCACGCCCTCCAGCATCTCGGGATGGGCCCCTCATTAGAGTCTTTACAGAGATAGCTGATGTAGAATGATGCCCTGGGAATGTCTGCTAGTCCAACAGGACCAGATTCGAGTTAAAAAAAAGAAAAAAAAAGAAAAAAAGAAAAAAAAGAAAGAGCCGGGTGGTGGTGGCGCAAGCCTTTAATCCCAGCACTCGGGAGGCAGAGGCAGGCGGATCTCTGTGAGTTCGAGACCAGCCTGGGCTACAGGAGCTAGTTCCAGGACAGGCTCCTTGAGCCTGCCGACTATAAAGTCTTTAGATTAGATTGTTGGTGACTAGAAGCCAACATAGGAAATCTCAGGAACCTGACACGGGACATAACCTGGACTGGGAATCCAACCACACTGGGGTACAAACCAGCGCCTGACAGACCCTAGCTTTCTGCCTTGGAAACTGACTTCTGCTTCTGAACCTTAGGTTCTTCCAAAATTAGGGAAAGACTCTGCCCCTCAGGTGATCTAAGGCTCACACAAGATTAAATGAGGTGAGGTTCATGAACTTTATATGCATGGTCATGTGGATTTTAGCTTCTTTACCTTATCACAATGATTGTGTATTCCCAGATAGATTGACAGACATCCTTTTCCTTTGTAGAGTCCTGAGTTCTCTTAGATATCTTCACATTTTCATGTGTTTTTAAATTTTTATGTATGCATATTGTGTGTGCCTGCTTGCCTGTATATGCAATACCTTCAGAGGCCAGCAGGGTCATAAGACTCCCCAGAGCTAAGATCATTGTCATCTGACTCATGTGGGCGCTGGGACTTGAATCCAGGTCTTTTGCAAGAGTAGAAAATGCTCTTAATTGCTGAGCCATATCTCTAGCTTTTCATCTGAGCTTTTACTTAACTGATAGTCAGAAATTAGAGGGAGGGCAAATAGGACCTCACTTTATAAAGAGAACAAGTCTAAATGATGGGGATGAGATACACAGGCATTGGGGAGGGGAGACTAGGATCTAGGTTTCTGCCTTTTTCTAACTGCGAAGCTGCACATTACCAGTGTTGAACAAGGCTGCCCCATCATAGACAAGGATTTCTATCTTTGGATGAAGAAAGAGGAAGGAAGAAGAGAGAGCACCATGAAATACTAGGAGCTACAAAGAGTGCTGCAAGTATTTCTATTTGACCTAGTAATTCCTCTTTGGGGAAGGACCTCCGAGGAAATCGAAAGAAAGAAAACTGATTTGTACAGAGAGCTTCACAATGGTTTCACACAGAGAATAAGTCAAACATTGCCCTGCTCATGTGCCATCCCAAACTAGGGACATGGCAAAGGAACTGAGAATAGATCAGTGCACTGATGTCTTTCTTAGACAATGTTCTATTGCTGTAAAGAGATGCCGAGATCATGGCAACTCTTTTTTTTTAAATTTATTTATTTATTATGTATACAATATTCTGTCTGTGTGTATGCCTGAAGGCCAGAAGAGGACACCAGGCCTCATTTCAGATGGTTGTGAGCCACCATGTGGTTGCTGGGAATTGAACTCAGGACCTTTGGAAGAGCAGGCAATGCTCTTAACCGCTGAGCCATCTCTCCAGCCCCCATGGCAACTCTTATAAAGGAAAGCATATAACTGGGGCTTGCTTACATGTTAAGAGATTTAGTCCGTTATCATTATGGCAGGAGGCATGATAGCATGCAGACATGGCACTGGAGAAGTCGTTTGAGAATTCTGGATCTGGATCTGAAGGCAGTAGCAGGAAGAGAGAGACTCTGAGCCTGGCTTGAGCATTTGAAATCTCAAAGCCCATCCCCAGTGACACACTTCCTCCAACAAGGCCACACCTGCTTCAACAAGCCCACACCCCCTAATAGTGCCAGTTTCTAGTGACCAAGCATTCAAATCTATGAGTCTATGGGGCCATTCTTAATCAAGCCACCACATTCTACTCCCTGGTCCCTCTAGACTTCAGCTACATCATAAGGCAAAAGTGTATTCAATTCAACTTCAAAAGACTCATGGTCTCTAACAGTCTCAATGCTGTTTAAAAGTCCAGCCCTTAGTTCCAGCCAGCCTCCCTTTCTCTTCCAAAGTCACCCCCTTTTCCCTTTCTACTCTCTTCCCTCTGTGCAAACTAAGCTCCCTGCTCAAGGCCAAGATTATTCTCGGAAGGCACGGCAGCACCACTCCTACCCAAGCCTCTGTGCCCCCCCTTTCATTGTCCACTGGCCTTTCTCCTCCCCTCAAGTCCCTGACCCATTCCCTACCCTCCTCCTCGGAGACTGAGAAGAAAGCAGGAAGGCTTCAGGAGGCCAGGTAAGGGGTACCTCCTGTGTGGAAAGCTGCTTTCAAAACACATTAGAAATAAGGACCCATGGGGCTTTTTTATTTTGAAAGCCGACTTAGAGGATTTGTTCCAAGACTCATTTTCATTTAAAAATGTGTAGTGTGTTAGCTTGAGGCTCTTTCAGAACACAAGGCAAACACAAACTGTGTCTTAGGAGCCAAGCATCCCATTTGTGCAGGTTTGACCTCATCCTCAGGATAAACACTTAATGAAATATTTCTGTACCTCTCTCTCTTTATACCAGAAGTGACTGGGCACTGGCCACCAGCAGCGCCAAGGCCCTCAGGGATGATGGCAAGAGACAGACAGACAGGTGGATGAATTTGACCGAGTTGAGTCAGAGACAGATCTGTTTGTCCTACTGAGTGTCCCACTGGGAACCTTAGCCTATCTTCACCTCAGGTACCAATAGCCTGAGGAGGACGTGAGCTACACACGGAGGGGCCTGGACAGCCAAGAAGAAGCTGCAGCAAGTTAAAGCTGTGACGGAGGGCATCATCTCGCCCACCTGCCTCGCTCTAACAACCAAAGAATCTTCAGGGCTTGCATCATGGCCCTGGACATCATTCTTTTTACACTGCTGACCAAGGCCTCACTACCGACGCTGTAGGGAAGGTGGGAGCTCTCCTGAGCAGGGTCAAGTAGCTCCCCTCTTGGTTATGAGAAAGGACAAAAAAGCCTTTGTTCCCCACTGTAGAATAGTAGTACCACCAACCCTAGGTGGACAGGGTGACTTTAAATGCAAGACAAACTGGTTCATGCTGCATTAATCGAATGCGTGGAAGCTGAGCCAGCCACCCACCATAACTTAGTCTTTTTTTCGGGATATCACCAAAGTCATGTCATACAGAGAAATTCATCTCCCTTAGCTATGACAACGTGGGACCATGGAGAGGTCCCCCAAATTGTGAAGAGGGAAGATGTGAAAATCAGGCCCCGGTGGGATAAAGCTGACTGAGAGGTAGTGGCCTTCAGTAAGGGCCCTCCGGAAGAAATTTGATTCTGGCAGGTGAAGAATGGCAGGGGAGGGGACAGGAGTGTCACCACAATGCCCTCTAAATAAGGAGCCCCACAGACAGCAGGCTGCAAGAAAATAGCAACAATCCACCTTATGCAAACTAACTCATTTGATTCTCCCAGCAACCCCCACTGCATTGTTAAACTATGTCTGTCTGTCTGTCTATTATCTATCATCTATCTATCTACCTATTTATCTATCTATCCATCCATCCATCTATCTATCTATTGTTCTAGCTATCTATCTTTCTAGCTATCATCTAGCTAGCTAGCTATCATCTATTTTCTGTAACACCCGTTTCTGTGTTACCCCCTCGGTACAGTTCGCACGCCACTGTACCTTACGCGAGTCGGGCAAGGGCCTGGAGATTGAAGAAACACACAAAGAGACCTGGGTCATTCGAAAGGAGATCAGCCGAATGCCATTTATTTAACCTTTGGGAAATCCTTAGATACCTCACTTCTGCCCAAGGAATTCCACCCAGGCAGGTGGGAAATTACCATACCTAGGTGCTGCACAAGGATTTCCACTGAGGCAGGTGGGAAATTACCATACCAACAATGGAGTCAGCAATGCCCTACAGCTAATCACCAGGCGGGGCAGAGGGAGCACAGGAACAAACAGGATGCTTAGTTAGCTGACCAGAAACTGTCCTCAAGATGAGCCCCAGGAACAAGGGTAGACCCGGGCCCTACAATTTTCATTTATACATAAACCAAGACTCCTGAGGTTGAGGCTTGGCCTAGATCCCACAAACTGTAAAATGGAAGGTGGAGGTCCAGCAGCGGTTACATGACTCCACCTGCCCCTTCCCACTCACAGGAGCCCTTGCTTGCAAAGCTCAGGTCAGAAAGTGACTGCTTTTCTCCAGGGCCATGTTGGGTACCTGGGGCCAAGACCACGGGATAAACAAAGAGGACAGCAAGCAAGCAATTTTATTTTATGAAAGGAGAGTTTCAAGGAATGTTCAAAAATGTCTAAAATATAACAAAACACACAGTTCGGCCTTGCTACAACATAGCATGTGAAAATCTGCATGTATTCAAATACAGCAAGCTCAGCGTGACATCCCCCCCCACGCCCTCCCCCCCCCCCCCCCGCAACACACAAAGGTCTCCAACTGACAGCTGGACCCTGTGACGAAGGGTTCAACCTCATACCCCCTGCCCCAAATCCTGTGAACCCAATCCAAACCAAGCATTCAGAGCAAACATTAGAGATGCAAGCTTGCCATGGCCCTCTGCTTGCTTTCAAAGAAAGAAGTCACAGGTTTGTCCCCGTTGGAGACAGGATCAAGATAAGCACTTTCAAACACCTCCTGGTCTCAAAGGCTGCACACACACTGGAGTCTGGCCTGCTCCTCCCCCTCTTCTTAACAGAGTACGCAGCCCTGCCCTGGGGTCTGGAGCCTCAGTGGACCCACTGGGATAAGCTCCTGAGAGCACCTGACAAGAGGACAGAAGAGAGATAAGAAAAAGCCAGCGCAGTGACAATGTCGGTGATCGAATTTGAAAGTCGATTTTAATTCTGTGGCTACAGAACCCAAAGTTAGATTGAGCTGATAGATTAAGGGTCCAGTCAGAAAAAAAAAAAAAAAAAAAAAAAAAAACAAAAAAAAACGAGGATTTGTTGTTGATTAAAGGAACCCAAGCAATCACTGCAAACAGCAACCACAGGAGCTAGAAAAATGCAAATAATCAGGAGCTACCCCACCTGAAGCCCTCCAAGGTATACCTGCAGTAAGGAGGAAGAGGAGGAAGAGGAGGAGGAGGAGGAGGAGGAGGAAGAGGAAGAGGAGCGGCTCAAGGTCTCTCTCCTTCTCAGGTCTCCCGCATTCTCCAGTAGATCTCTCCCTGACTTGTCAGCTCACGCACTGACCTGATCATTTCTGCCTCTGAGCATCAGTACCGAGGGTTCCTTCTGCATGCGGCGCGCTTCCCACACCCATAGCCTTTGCCTGCCACCCCATTTAGTTTTCACTGTTCCATTGTGTGTCTCTTCGGGCACAGCCTGCTCAGCTTCTTTATGATGGTCCTGTCACCCAGATAAATTCCTGTTAGGGACATTTGTCCCTGGGCTGCTCTCTTTCCTGATTGTACATTTTGGGAGGAAAAGGCCGACAGCCCTGAGTTTCAGACCGTCTCATTGTGGTGGTTTGAAGACAGAAAGTACTACCCCTCCCCCCCCCCAGAGTAAAGCTGAAGTCACGTATAATGAAGAATAGGTCCACGGGAAGTTCAAAACAGGCAGCTCCAACCAGAAACAGCAAGCGGTGTGTAGGGTGCACAGTCATTGAGCAGACTATTTTTAAGAAGCCAGGAAATGGCAGACACAAAAGTCCATGGCGACAGCTCTGACCTGTGCAGAGGGAGATGTCCCAACTAAGCAGGTCTTGACCTGATGTTGTCACTTTGTTGGCTTTGATGTGGTCAGCCTTTTAGCCCCAGCTCAAATGCCACCTTCTTAGAACCCTCTCCCCATGAGCCATCCTATACTTCAGCTGACACTTCTAGCATCCTTCCATGTGAGCTACCCAGCTCTGACCCCATTGCTGGTTTACAACCTTCTCGAGTCAAGTGCTATGTCTTATTAATCTTTGTTACCATCACCATGCACGTGGTGGACTTTCTTTCTTTCTTTCTTTCTTTCTTCCTTCCTTCCTTCCTTCCTTCCTTTCTTTTTCCTGTAGCTTTAGAGCCTGTCCTGGAACTAGCTCTTGTAGACCAGGCTGGCCTCGAACTCCCAGAGATCCACCTGCCTCTGCCTCCCGAGTGCTGGGATTAAAGGCGTGCGCCACCACCACTCGGCACGTGGTGGACTCTCAGCAGGTATTTATCAAACTGAATGTAATTTAAGCTAGCTCATTATTCAAGTCTATTGCTGGGGGGGGGGGGAAATGTCACATTCACTCAGATAAGCTGGGGGATATTTGCATTTTATTCAGTCCAAACTGGAAGTAACATCAGAGAATTAACACTTTCATATTAAAGCCAATGTGGTAGTGTGAGTGTAATTGGCCCCCGTGATCTCAGAGAGAGTGACACTATTAGGAGGTGTGGCTTTGTTGGAGTGAGTATGGCCTTCTGGAAGAAGTGTGTCACTGTGAGGGTTGGACTTTGAAGATTGCTATCCTCAGGATATCACCCAGTGTCTCAGTTGACTTCCTGTTGCCTGCAAAATGTAGCACTCTCAGCTCCCGCGATGATGTGGGATTCCCCTCTGTATGCTGTGAATATGTTTTATTACCATTAGTTAATAAAGAAGCTGCTTTGACCTATGGCAGGGCAGACTACAGCAAGGCAGAAAATCCAAGCAGAGTAGAGGAGGAAAGAAGGCAGAGTCAGGCAGATGCCATGTAGTTGCCAAAGGAGAAAGATGCCGGAACCTTACCGGTAGGCCACAGCCTCATTTCATAATCTGGTGATACATAGATTAATAGAAATGGGCTAATTTAAGGTGTAAGAGCTAGTTAAGAATATGCCTAAGCCATTGGCCAAGCAGTGTTGTAATTAATATAGTTTCTGTGTGATTATTCAGGTCTGGGCAGCCGGGAAATGAAAAAGCAGTCTCCGCTTACACAGCACTATATCTGCCTGCATGCCACCATGCTCCCCTTTATAGTGGGACTGAACCCTGATAGTGGACTGAATCCCTGAAACTGTAAGCAAGCCACCCAAATTAAACGTTTTCTTTAGAAGAGTTGCCATGGTCATAAAAACCCATAAGCAATGAATAGTAGTAAAAACCTAACTAAGACAGCCAAAGAGTAATGGATTTTATTTGGAAATAAGAATAGGCATGACTTTTCTCTCCTACTTCTCTATAGTTTCCTAATTTTTATAAATAAATGTGTGCTTACTTACAATGAAGTTAACTTTTAGGTGATTAAGTCAGAAAGCAGAAATCATACGCTCTCTACGGAATTCTGTTCACTGAGCTACTAGGGCTCACATACTGGTTTCTCTGACCTGAAAGAATCATTCAGGAGTTTCCTGACACTATCAGCTAAGTATTTCACACAAAAGAAAAGAATAATGTATTTTCTAACTCTCTGACACCCAGAAGTCAAACATCGAAATGCCAATCAGGATTGGATGAGTAGCTCAGAGGAAGAGCACTGGCATGCTTGAAGTCCTGGGTTCTGATCCCTGAAGTACGCACACACACAAAACCAACCCACGTGCCTAGCTGGTCAACTTCCCTGTCAACAATTTGTCTTCATATCTCATATCTTGGTCCCAGATTTACATATCTTATCTCGACACGAGAATTGTCAACATGGTTCTAATCTCATTCAAAACTCATTTCAAAATTATACTTCCCCCAAATCCCTCTATTTAATCTTGGAAGATTTAATCTCGATCTTTCCCTAGAGAGTTTAAATTTGCTTTTAAGTTAAAATAAGCTGGGGCTGGAGAGATGGCTCAGAGGTTAAGAGCATTGCCTGCTCTTCCAAAGGTCCTGAGTTCAATTCCCAGCAACCACTTGGTGGCTCACAACCATCTGTAATGGGGTCTGGTGCCCTCTTCTGGCCTGCAGGCATACACACAGACAGAATACTGTATACATAATAAATAAATAAATATTTTTTTAAAAAGTTAAAATAAGCTATTAGCTTAAGTCAATGGAACATAAAATTCTCTCCCCTTGTTGGGTATGCATGTAAACCTCATCTCCCAGGGCCCCTGAGGTAGTTTCTCCGGGTCAGCTGGTAGAGTGCCCACGCTGGAACCATAAAGGTAATGGTGAGAGCCTAGGCTCCTAGGACCATGTGCTGATGCAGAATTGAGTACCAATCTCCAGGTGTCATGGGAACCCTGGGGCTTTAGAGCTCCCAGGTCATTCACTATGGCTCATTGTTTTACGTCCTATTCCCGGAGCACTCTTCTTTCCTCTTTGTGATATCTGCCTATTCCCGGAGCACTCTTCTTTCCTCTTTGTGATATCTGCCTATTTTTCTAGGTTTGTCTCGGATGTCACCTGCCCTCTCTGGTCTTCCCCAACCTCCCAGCCAGAATAAATTAGCTTCTTGAGCAGTTCCAACATTTATCACTTGGCATCGCCACGGGTTGCATGTCTGTCTGCTCCTGAACTCATGTTAAAATGCGATGTTATTGTCACCACACTAAGAGGGGGTCTAATGGGAAGTGTCTGAGGTCGGAGAGTTCCACCATTGTGAACAGATTTCTTCCTCTGTCACCAGAGTGGGTCAGTCATAGCGGCAGGTGCTGTGAAAGACAGCATTAACATCCTTTTCTCTCCTATGTGTAGTGTCTTCCACACACAGTCTGTGGCCCTAAAGGCCTAAGATGCTAGCATTGCAGCTAGCGTTGCTGATTGGCCACTGTTTGACAGGAGCCTCTGTAGAAATGAGACCAAGAATTTTGAAATGCTTCAGCCTACGGACCTTCTTCCTGGCTGCAGGACCCGACTCTCCGTCTCCCTCTCTTCCTCTGAAGATTGGGGATGGTGTCACCTATTTCCCAGGTGCATAACCAGAAAGAATTTGGGCTTCTTGGTTTGCGTTTGAATCCAGACAAGTCATCCCCTTAGTACAAGTATGTTCAATGCAATATTTGGGACATTTTTTTCATTTTTACTATTTATATGACATTCAAATGTAACTGGGCATGTTATGGCTTTTTCCTAAGCCTTACAACCATATCCAGGAGTGTTACAAGGACAAAAGAAAGTGAAAGACCAGGTTCTGTCAGTGACGCCCACACAGTAGGCACTCAGTGGTGGCACCTGCAAAGCAACAGGAAATCATTAACATGATTTCAACAAGAGGGCGACAGAACCATCCATCTCCGAGGTGCTAAATTTAGCTTGGGCCAAAAACAATTACTTGAGATTTCTTAACATGCCCGGAAGAAGTAGAAAGTCAAACTCATTGAAAATCTATCACGTACGTAGCTTTCAATTATAACTTTATCTTTCCCGGGTTCTGCCCCAGCAACTCGGTAATCTAGCATTTTTCAACTGTCTGGAGAATCTGAGCATAATGAATGAGGATAATCATTCTTTCCCAGAATGCCTTGGCGCTGATGATACAGTGTGTCAGACATAAGGTCTGACTCGAATGACAATTGACTAACTCATTGTTTCCGTTCAATTAACTTACAGCCCTCAGTAGCCCAGCCAGGATTCTGAGCTCAGATCTCCTGGCAAGCCCCCTCTCATCAATAAGTCTCCCCCAAACCCCAGTCTAAACCTTAGCTCCAAGGATAGGATACGGGTGACTTCCAAAGCAAGTGAAAATTTAAGTACATTAGCAGAGGAGTCGTAGAAAAGCGAAGGTTTGTTTCTCTTAGCCCTGTGAAATAATAAAATGTAGGGCTTCTGCCAGGTCAACGCCTTCTCTCAAACCTTCTCGTCTAGGTATTTAGTTGGGTAACTAGGGATGGGTTCTTCCAGGGGAACAGAGGACTACACCCTGCAGCTTTCAGGGGACTTGCTGAGAGCAGCCCACAACAAGGTAGGCCTCCTCAGTGAGGCCACTGTGTGGAAGCCACCTCCCTACCCCAAACTAAAACGAGAGGAGTTTTGTTTCATCATCCCAGTCTTCGCTCCACAGTCTGCACAGCCCCGTTTTCTCAGATCAGCTGTACACAGAATGAAATCCAAACAGCTCCGTGAGCAAGGCCTGTAGGATTGTTACAATGTGCCGCCCCCGGCACGCCCATATGTTAAAGTCTTAAGCCCCAGAATCTTAACTACAGACATTATTTAGAGACAGGGCTTTAAATGCAGGCTCAGTGTGGTAGAATGAGGCTGTTAGGGTGACTCCTAATCCCTAACAGCCCATCATCAGAAAAGAAGCCAGGGGCTCTCAGCCAAGATCATCTTGCCTGTATTTGCACCTATGATGTTCGGTGTGAGAAAGTAATATCAGCCACTCAAGCCACGAGATCTGTGGCACCATGTTAGACTCATGTGCACCTCATATGGTCCAGGGCCTTCCCTACCTACCAAGGTGGTACCCCGTAGTTGTTCCATTACTACTTCCTTTGCCCCTCCCCCAGAAGTTCTCACCTTGCCTCCACTCTCCAGAATCTGTCTCACTCCCTGCACCCCTCTTTACCCAGTTATCGCCTTGGTGCTGAGCACATTCTACACTTAGGTGCCTTAGCCTTAGCCTCCCGATGGCAGCAATCCCGTCTCTCCTGCTCTGTCCCAAGCACCTTGCTTGAAGCCTGCAGTGTAGGAGCGCCCAGGGATGAAAACGATGCTTCTCAGGGACTGAGATTCAAACATACATATAGAAAATCAGAGTAGACTTGACAGAAGACAATCTTCAGGCTACAAGACCGGAAGGAAGAGAGGTTTGAGGTGGACAGATTTATCTGTTAGTTTGACTGGGTCGCAAGGTGCCTAGGTTTTTGGTTAACTAATATACCATTCGTCTGTGGGGACAGCTATGGTTTAAACTCATGTGTCCCTTTAAAATTCAGCTCGCCGAGATGAAAGGTAGGGCCTCCTAGGAGGAGCACTCTGGTTTGGTTGGTTGGTTGGTTTTGGCCTCTCAGCCATCCACCATGGAGGATGGAGCAGGAAGCCCCACCACAGATACAGTGAGCATCCCTCACCAGATGCCTAACCTGCTGGTACCTTTATTGGGAGCTTCCCAACCTCTGAAAGTGTGATTATATAAAATTTCTCTTTCTCCAGTCTCGGGTTTTGTTACAGCAGCACAGATTGGCTTAGAGAGAAACATTTCAGGGTGAGAGAAACATTTCAGCTGGTGTCCCCCCAGTGTGGCTGGACGCCGTGCAATCCTGAGGGTCTGAATAAACAGAGGTCAGAGCAGAGGAAGATGTATGCTCTCCTCTCCTTCTGTCTGCTTCCCCCTCACTCTGCCTATTGCCCTCCTCCTGCCCCCGTCACGACCTACACTATGGGCTCTCCTGGGCCTCAGCTCTGGAGATTTAGAGTAGGATAGAACCATTGCTGTGGGTTCTCCTGGGTCTCGAGCTTGCCGCACCCCTTGCTTGTATAACCACAAGAGCTAACTCCAATCAGTACCACACTGGTTCTGCTTCTCCAGAGTTGCTTTACTAACACAGTGTAGAGAGTGAACCCAGAGCGGATGCAAGCTTGAGAGGTAGAAAGGAGCTGTAGCTTGTCCTCCGAGCCTCCTGAGCCAGGGCATCCTAGTGTCAATTGAATCTCCTAGGAGGCTCTGTGATTAATGAGGATGGATGCTCAGTGTGGGAGTGGTCAGCAGTTGCCCTGAGACCCTCCTATACATCTTCTTTTGCACTCGGAACAAGACTGAGGCATGAGAGCACCTTTGCCTTCATGTGGGATGGGAAAGGGGGAAGCCATCTCTGGCAGAGCTCAGAGCTGCATAGGTAGAATCCAGCCTAAAGTTACAGTGCTCTGAGCCACAGTTCTACACAGGGGGCACTTCTCCGTGAATGTAGAACCGCTCATATTCTGTGGGGATTCCTGGGAAGCCCAAAGGGAAGGGGCCTCTGCAAGGAGAGCTCATCTAGGACTGTTAACAAATTACGTTCCTTTTTGTTCTCCTGGGGACTCGAACCAGGAGAGAGCCCACAAGTACATATGACGTACATCTAATCATCATTTTCACACATGGTGGCAAAGACCGTAACAAGTCTGCATCACAGACATTAGCCAGGATCCTGTGGAAGAAATAGAGGGAGGCAGGAAACATTGCTCGAAATAGCATTCGAGGGTCCTGATAGAAAGACGCACATTGAATTCCAGGTGCTAATGATGGGTATCTGCCGGACCACAGTGGCATCTAATTAGCTGCTTCCGGTGATGAAGACAAGCATTCCCTAACATCTGTACCCTGCGCAGTCAAAATACTTCCTACTGCTCTAAACCGTGAGCATTTAAGGTGTGCATAAATGCTATTGAATGTCTGCGTGGATCAAGAAATTTCACACTTTGCTGAATCTTCGCACCCCAGCCTCCTTAGGTAGCTGGTTCCAGTTTAGAAGCAGATGAACCAAACTCTGGGAAAATAGATGCTATTGACCCAAGCCACAGCTAGTCAGGTAAGAGTGCTGCTTGACTCCAGACCTCTCTCCACCCTACCGTACAATCCCATCATCTCATCCAACCGAGGAAAACACCAGGATCCCAGGAAGTAGCTGGCTCAGCTTGGCCAGAGAACGCACACACCCATTTCAAAGCTCAGGCTGCCAGCTCAACACTTTGTCCCAACCTTAGGCTGGGCGTCAGTGTCCTCTAGGCAGAGACCACAGACACGCCTGTGGCTGAACAGCATGAGTTTGTCACATGTTACAGAGAAGCAGCACACCCACCGTGAGAACTGGGGGCGTGCCAGTGCACAGCATTGGAAAGGACTTTGCATACAAGGGGGCTGGTGGTCTGGGGAAGGCTTATGCCAGTAGGGTTTTGCTAGGGATGGATGATGTCGGGGTGCAAAGATGATTTGGGGGTTCTTAATGAAGACCTAGATGAGGCTAAAGCTGTTAAAAACAGAAAAGAAATATCTCCTTCAATAGCTTTAGAACAAGTTACCACAAGCTTAGCTGTGAAATAGCCACAACCATTATTTCTCCATTTCTACAGGAGACACACCACAGCTGATACTCTCGGGGGGCGGGGTGTCTCTCAGGCTGCACTGGAGCCATCTTCTAAGACTTTGGGGTCCTTTCCATGCACACTGACAACTGGGGAATCCATTTTTGTGTAGCCAAGGGTGACTGTCATCTCTAAGAGATTCCTGCCATGAGGGTCACCTGGGCCCTGGGGACATTTCCCAACATGTAGCTTCCTTTCTTCCAAGGCAGCCAGAGCAAGTCCATGACAGGTATCCCGATGAGGAATCACCTAGGAGGCTGAGGTTTGCCTCTGGGTTTGTCTGTGACAGTGTTCCCAGAGAGACCCACCTTGAATGGGTATGGCACAACCCTGTGGGCTGGGAACCTGAACAAAATAAAGGTGGGGGAAGGAGGAAGCATTCTCATCCCTACGCCCCAGTCTGCTGGTGCGTAAACTGCTCAATCCCACCATGCCCTCGTGACCACAATGGAGCAAATCCTCTGAAATCATAAACCAAGATGTGTAATGTCAGGTGTTCTGCCATAGCAACGAGATAAGCAATTAATATACCGTCCCTCTTCTGTGACTATCGAGAGGAAACTGCTTCTAAAGGGTTCAGGGAATAAGGCTAAGCCCACCTACTCATGGGATCCTGAATTACATTAAGGCAGAGAAATGGAGCTGAGCACAAGCGAGAAATTGCACCCCCACGTACTCAGTTCTCGCTGCCCTTGGCTGTGGACATGACCGACGAGCTGTTTGAAGTTTCTGCTGCCGTGACATCTCAGCTGTCACGGATTGCAACGTAAGAATGTGAGCTAGAATAAACCCTTTCTCCCTTTTATCATAGCAACAGAGAAGGAACTAGAACATGGGTATAAGAGGCTATGCTGGAGGGCGTTGGGGCAACCTCCAAGTCAGCTGAAAATGTGCCCTCTCGGACACGCTAGTTCAGACTTTCTAATGCCATGAGGAAATAGAGCTGGAGAGACAGCTGGGTCACTAGTGTTTACCACACAAGTACAAGGACCTTAGTTTGATCTCCAGAACCCACGTTAAAAAAAAAAAAAAAAAAGCTGGGTCTGGTAGTATCTGCTTGAAATTCCAGCATTAGAGAGCTGGAAACAGGTGGGAGCCTGGGGCTGGCGGCCTGAACCAGCAAGCTCCAGGGGAAAGACTTTGTCTCAACAACAACAACAACAACAACAAAAAGATGGCTCTTGAGGAACAGTACTCAATGTCCCACGGCCTCCACATTCACCTACACACCGGTGCATGAACACGCAAGCACACACACAGACACAAAAACGTCTCGCACTTGTACACAAAAACACATGAATCAGAATGTTGATCGTGATGTAATAAAAACAAAACACAAGCTCCCTCTGCACACCCCAGCCAATGCCCAGCCGCGGGAGGGTGGATGAGTACATGGTCCCACCATCCAACACTGGACTACCCGCGGCGCTTAAAGCTGGAAGCACTAAAGCTGCATCTACCAGCTTCAAATAAATCCCCACAACAATGATGAGAGAAAGAGTGGGATGGTCACAGCAAAAACCCTCTTATCCAAGCATTTAAGACGCAGACAAAACAACACTTTAGAGGTTTTGATGGATACATGGCATATACAGCAAAAAAACAAAAGATCTATTAAAATGTGGACGGAACTGATAAAATCTGAATGCATGAACATGCTCCCTTCTGGGGAGTGTGGGGTTTGGGGAGAAGAAAAGACCCATAAAGGGCACCCAGGAGGCCTAGATGGGGTGTCTGTAATGTGTCATTTCTTTTGAAGAACTCGAAGCCAAGAGGGGCTTACTTAGCGAGATGATGAAGGCGGGTAATGTGTCTGTGGGTGGTTTTGATTGCATTTTCTCCTTTTCATAGCTGTATACTTTGAATCAATAAAGTTTCTCTTTGGCCAAGTAGGGAAAAAGACAAGTTTGCTTTTCCTAAGCGGGGAACAATAGAAACAGCGGGGGAAGGGATCAGGAGAACAAGATTTGACTTGACACTGGGGTGGCTGGGGAGAGGGTAGGAGCAGATCTATACCGCTTCAGGACAACACCCCTCCCCCTCAAACACACCAGGAAAGCTATCCGTGGCCCTACCCCACCTCTGGCCTTAGCGCCAGGCTCTGCCACTTGCCTTTCTCTTCACTGTGACCAAGTACCTCACCCAGACAACTCAAAGGAGCAGCGATTGCCGAGGGTTAGTTTATCATGATGGAGAGGGTTGGGAGGGGCAGGGTGTACAACCCATGGTGGACAGGATGCAGAGAAAAGGAATATAGGAAGGGCTCGGGGCAAAACATAGCACCCAGGATATAGTTCCTCCATGTAGGTCCCACCTCCTACCTTCCGCTGCTTCCCAGCAAGGCCGCTGAATCGATGACCCCATCAAAGGATCCATCCAATCTTCAATCAGAGCCCTGAGTCTAATCATCTCTGCAGACGCCAGTGCAGAGCCACTCAGAGGCATGCTCGACAAGTCTCCTAGGGCATTCGTAGTCAAACCAAGTTGACAGTCGAGAATTAGCAACCACGTTACTGTCTCTGCAAGGCTTTCTGTTTCAGCACCCATGACATCATCCCGTCTGTACACACAATTGATACATGAAGTGGTTCTCCATGGGGGCAGGGCTTCAGATGAGCTCTACTTTCTTTTTCTTTTTTCTTTTTTTCAATTTTTAAATACATGCATGTGTGACACCCAGAGGGTTACTGGAGGGAAAAAGAAAAGTTGCGACTGTCTTCAGTTTCTGATTAAGCAGTTTTGTGTGGACCCTGACAACTTGTCTCACCCCCCCATGTGTGCATGTGTGTGTGTGTGCACGCATGCACGTGTATGCATGCACACACAGATATGTGCACCATGGTGTATATATGGAGGTCAGAGGATAACTTTTGGGAGATGATTCTCTCCTGCCACCATTCGGGTTGTGGGCACCAAACTCCAGTCAATCAGACTTAACCCCTTCATTGGCTGTGCCACCTCCACACCTACAGTGAACATCTCGGATGTGATGTTGACACAATTGGTCTTGCAACCCTTTTTGAGCCTCAATGCCAAGATGTGACCTGAAAAAGTTCCTTACAGCTTTCTTTGCTTCTTTCGGAACACTGATCTCACCATATTCCCAAACACAGAAGCCAAAACACTATGGTCTCACTCATTTTCATAAGGATCCTATGCTTATTCTTTCCAGAACATTCTTCGTCACAACTCCATCTCTCTGCAGCCTTCACACCGAACTCATGGATGAGCACATCCAAGATTCATTGTAACTGTGCCTTCAGTCTCTATTTTTACTGTTCTGGCCTTGTTTGAATAGTCAAAAGTTAAGAAAATACCATATTCAGACCAAAAAGAAAAGCATTTTTATTTATTTTTTTTTGGGTTTTTTTTTTTTTTTTTTTTTTTTTGGTTTTTTCGAGACAGGGTTTCTCTGCAGCTTTTTTAGAGCCTGTCCTGGAACTAGCTCTTGTAGACCAGGCTGGCCTCGAACTCACAGAGATCCGCCTGCCTCGCCTCCCGAGTGCTGGGATTAAAGCATTTTTATTTTAAGACAGGACCTCGTCGGGCTGGAGAGATGGCTCAGTGGTTAAGAGCACTGGCTGCTCTTCCAGAGGTCCTGAGTTCAATTCCCAGCAACCACATGGTGGCTCACAACCATCTGTAATGTGATCTGGTGCCCTCCTCTGGCGTGTGGGCATACATGGAGGCAGAATGTTGTATGCATAATAAATAAATAAATTAAAAAAAAAGACAGGACCTCGTGAAGTGACCCGGGCTGGCTTTAAACTCAGGCAGAACAGAGGGATTGCACTGTCGCAGCAGAACGGTGGGACAGGATGCCCGGAGTACGGCCTGGCAGCGTGAGGACAATGAGCAAGGAACAGCAAGTGTCAAAGCAAGTCTGTAGGGAGTGAGGGGGAGCCCACTTTCACGGGGCGGGAATCGGCCTTCACTCTGCACAGAATACATCTATCTGTGTGTATATGAGAAAGAGAAAGAAAAAGAGGCTTCTTACACAGTTGAATCAAAATAAAGGTTAATAGGCCTTAGGCACAGCTCTGGGGCTAATATCTACCCAAAGCAGAGCTAGGGAGATGGCTCAGTTGGTAAGTTGTTTGACTTGTATCACAATGACCTAGTTCAACTCCCCAGAACTCATTTACACATGTAATTCTAGAATTGGTGAAAGATAGATAGATCCCTGGGGCTGGGTGCTTGCCAGACTAGTCTACTTGACAAGTCTATGAGAGACTCTGTCTCAGAAAAATAACCAAGGTGGACAGCTTCCAAAGAACAACACCTAAGGCTGTCCTTCAGCCTCCACACACATGTGTATGCACAGGCATGCATACATGCACCCACCCCACCCCCTACACACACACACACACACACACACACACAACACCTACCCAGAGACTCAGACCTCACACCTAGAAAGCCAGTCCCTGGAGCTTCTGAGCCCTGAGTCCCCAGACAGCCAGACAAGAAGCATCAGCGCCTCTCGCTACCTGGAACGGCCGGCCTCACAGGCAGCTGCCCTGAAACACCCCATTTCACTCTCCAGCATCTTGGCCCGTACCTCTGTCCATGTGGGAGCACTGATTGTTTCGCCAGCTTAAGTAAACCCAGTGCTCATCCCCCAATCCAGCAGCGGGAGCTCAGGCTGGGAAAGGGACCACACAGACCTTTGGGGGAAAAAGGCAACCATTTTCTCCCGTGCTGTCTATTTTTCTGTTCGATACCATCGGCAGGGATAAGTTACAGTAAAAAGTTATGACTGTCTAAAAATGAGGATTTTTCTCTCTACTGAACTGCTGCTCGCCAGGTGTCTAAAATAGAACCATATCTAAGCTACAAGGTCATATTGCTCACCCAGTGCCTCCTTCGGATTTGCTTCCCTGAAAGGCACTCTCTTAGCTGTGCCCCGGCATAATCAGCCATGGCCTCTCGCTGTGGAGTCTTGTAGCAGGCAGAGTCGCCGAGTTCCCCAAGAAAAGTGAAATGTCTCTCTTGCCACACTCTACTCGGGACAACATTTGTTCCTTCAGAGCGACAAGGAAGGAGCCTTGATAATAACACAAGCAGCTTTTTCAGGAGAGACTTCCTGTCAGTCCCCAGCCCATAGGCGTCATTCAGAGAAACACGAAGCAAGGAGACAAACAGCACGCACCCAAGAAGCACAGCCACTAAAGGAAGGAAGAAGATAATACAAGGAGGGGGAGATTGTGCCAACAGCAGCAGCAGAGCGTTGATGAAGAAAGAACTGATGACAGATGAAACGTGGGAAGATGGGACTGAAGGAGATGGCTGAGAAAGTGTGCGCCTGTGCGCGTGCGTGCGCTTTGCGTGCGCACGCGCTGCTCCTGCAGAGGGCTCCAGAGAGGCTATTTGCTCATAATTCTCTCTGCCTCAACCACACCTACCAAATTCAACCATGGCCACCCAAAACTCAACTATGATCATCTATAGCGCAATCATATTACTAAAGCTTAGGCATTGTCTACTCAAAAGAATCCCTCATCTGGAGAATTCAGAGCTTGATAAAGTATCTACTCATACACGGAAAACAAAGGGTTTTTCCAGGAGGCCCCCAGGAGCAGTAGAGATGACCAAGATCTCTATTCTATGGAGGAAAGCCCAGAAGATGTTGGTGAGACCCAAGGTCCTTAGAATCCACTACAGTGCAGGTAGCACCCTACACTACACAGAACCTACCGGGTTCTGTAGTAGTGAGGAGCTGCGTGCAGGTCTGCTTTTCATCCCGCCCGGCTCCCACATAGCTAGCTTACCCCCGAAATAACAACACACAAACTGAATTCTTTTAAACACTGCCTGGCCCATTAGTTTCAGTCTCTTATTGGATAATTCTCACATCTTTCTTTAACCCATATTTAATAATCTGTGTAACACCACGAGTGGTGTCTTACCGGGAAAGATTCAGCATGTCTGACCTGGCAGCTGGCTCCATCACATCTGTCTCAGAGAGGAGAGGAGGCATGAGCGATTGCCTGAAGCATCTTGCCTCACTCCCAGCATCCTGTTCTGTCTATTCCACCCACCTATGTTTTAACCTATCAGGCCAAGCAGTTTCTTTATTAATAAACCAATGAAATCATCAGATAGAAGACACACCTACATCAGGGTTCCATTTCATCCCACTCTAACACCTTGGCTGTATCTGTTGAGTATCAAAACTTCCGCCCATATATGTCCTCTCCTTCATTACAGTTCAACGTTGCAATAATTGAGTCCAAGCCTAAACTATCTTTTTCCCTACCCTGAAGTCAGAATTCTCCATGCACGTGCATATTTAACAATTTGGGTACTTGAATACACTATATGTAAACACCATACGGAGTTACTTTGCAGATTTCAAAATCTCATTTTTCAATTAGCTTTTTGTTCGTTCAGTTGTGATGCTGAGCTTTGCCATTCTCCCCTCTGCCATTTAGCTCTGCCCATATTTGGATGCTAGTCTGTTCCGTAGTCTGCCCTTCTTTCTGACTGCTAGAAGCCTGCGCCTTCCTTCCCCCTCTTTCCCCTCCAAACTGAGCATCAGCCTTTGAAGGCAGATGGACCCAGCGGTCCCTCCGGTTCCTCTGGTGCTCTGGTGGACCCATCCCTGCAACATTACAGCCTTGACTCAGCTCCATCAGGGTTTGCACTGAGTGGCTGGATTAATGAGAATACCGATACAGTCATTTCCCTGCCATCTTCGTAATTGGTTCTCAGCGGAAGCTGTGTTAGTCATGATCCTTCTCAGTGGGAAGAAGGGGAGAGGGAAAGAAAAGTAGGGATGGAGCTCTGGAAACAACCTGAAACAGGAAATTTGGGAAAAAACAAAACAAAACAAAACAAAACGAGACCTGACTAATCTAACTCAAAAGACCACTAAGATGAGGTAAATACAAAATCCACAGAAAGTCGTGTTTGGGGCATGTTGGGTGCTATGGGGAGGGGATGTTCATTCTCTCAAAAATACTCTATTCAAATAATTAAGCAATCATTACCTGAACATTCATTTGTTAAGAAAACCTTAGGAACTCGACAGTGGCAGATGTTCTGCTCTTGGGACAGACAGCAGGAGAGATGCTTATCAGCACTGCAGCTGTCGGGTCCCTGGATGGGTGACAAGTCTGTTCCTACAGCCAGCACCAGCCAGTTCCACGACAGTGCGATCCGCGTCAGTCACCCCTGATGCCAGCTCCACGACAGTGCGATCCGCATCAGTCACCCCCGATGCCGAGTTCACATCTGATATCCCATTTGTTCAGCGAACTGTTTCATGAGGGGGAAACTAGGGACTGTGAAGTCCAGCTGGCATGTAAAAATCTCCTAGAGGCCGTCTGTGAACAAGAAGGATGGCACCAAGCCGACGGAACTGCCAGTGAGCAGGCTGGACCGATTTGACATCTGCGAGCAGCATGGTGAAGCCAAGCACAAAGACGGCAAGAGCCTTCTGAGGCCAGAACTGGTGTGCGAGGACCAGAGAAGGGAAGGGATTGTCTACCGAACCCCCCCCGCTCTAATTTCAAACTTACCGAGATGTGGCTGTAAGCACCTGGCACGGCTCGTGCAACTGACGTGTTCAGGTTGGGGGTGCAGCAGAATGGCAAAGCACACCCCTGGAAGGGTCAACCTTCAGTAGACCACAAGCAAACAGAAACGGCGACACGTAGGTGAGCGGCTGTAACAGGCCCAGGAGTAAGGCTCTGCTCCTGGTGGGCTTTCCTAGAGAACAAGGCATCTTTCCAAGACAGGGATGGTCCTCCATTTTGAGGAGGGTGTGGGCCAATAAAAGAGGTCCTTTGGTTTGATAAAAAAAAATCATTAAGTAATCAGGAAGTAATCGTGAACACAAGTGATTTCAATATTCTATATACCCAGGAAAAGTTTAACCTGCTTACTTTTCTTCTTCACTGTCCTCCTTCCCACCCATGCTCTCGAAAAACTCTCTGAAATGATTTCAAGTCACTTAGACACCTATTTTGTTACCTCTGGCCATGGGTAGCAAAGATTTGTTCTGGATGTTTTCATTGTTCAGGATCACACCAACTCGGAACCGCTTGCAGCCTTCTGAATTCTAGTAGGGAGAGTCCACTTCCCACTTATCTCCTCAGTCCCCCTCACTCCCACATCCCCCCCTCCAGGTATGACATGACCCAGCGGTGGGAGCTCCGCTGGCCCAGCACACTCATCTTTGCCTTTGAAATGGGAACAAATGTGATGTTGCCTGCAAGTTTAGGCACAACAGAGGAGGGGAAGGAATCAGTGCTTGGGGCAGAGCCAGGCATCCCAGCATGTCTCAGAGGGAGGGCCCGTTGTTCAGAGGTGGGATGGCAACAGTGCTGCCAACCCAAGGCCCACTCTGGACTCGGATGCACTGGTGTTCTGCGCCTTGGTCCTGTTGTGATAGAACTCCGAGAGAAGGCCAGCACGTCTTTGGCAGTCAGCACCACTTTCTAAAGCTTGAATTTATAGAGCCAACGCTAAGGCATCGAGGATTCACAGCAAAGCTTCAGAGCGGATGAGTGACAAACCCATTAAGTCCCCAGAGCGGCAGCACTTGGCGGTGGAGCTTTAAACGCTTCGCTTCATATGCACAAACCCCTAAGCGATGGTAATCATCTTCCTATAAATGGCGGCAGAGCGCACATATCCTTCTGGCTTTCCTCACTCAGTGCTGTGATTATGAGATTTCTTTGGGATGATGCATGCAACTATTTGTTCACTCGGGTTTTTTTGTTTTTGTTATTTTTACTACTGTGGCACTATAGAATACTACTAAGCAGAGGCAGCACAATTTGCACTCCCCCCGTGGACATATGCGTGGGTTATTTCTAATGTTAAGCTAATATATGTAATGTTGCTAGGCATGCCTTTGTGCAAGATTTTCTGAGCAATGGGGTTGTTGAGTCCTATCAATGGGCTTTTCCAAGTAGATTCAGTACTGTCCTAAGGCGTTCACTGAAGCCGTTCTGCCAGCACCAGCCGCCTCAGTGCTTTGTATCAAGAAATCAAGACAATTTCAGGAAGGCCTCCAGATCCAGCTAACTCCATTGTGGTTTGTTCTTTGCTGCTGGGAAATTTCACCTCAACAAAACCAGGTGTAAGCCGGGCAGTGGTGGCGCACGCCTTTAATCCCAGAACTCGGGAGGCAGAGGCAGGCGGATCTCTGTGAGTTCGAGACCAGCCTGGTCTACAAGAGCTACTTCCAGGACAGGCTCTAAAAAGCTGCAGAGAAACCCTGTCTCGAAAAACCAAAAAAAAAAAAAAAAAAAAACCAAACCAGGTGTATTTGTTTGTTACGTCTCTGTTGCTAGGATAATATACAGACAAAAGCCAGTTAGGGAAGAAAGGGTTTATTTTGGTTTTCCATTCCAAAGGGTACTAGGGAAGAAGCAGGAAGTAGGGAGATCCATTTCACCCACACACAGGAAGCAGAGAAATAGGAAGCGGGGTGAAGCTGTAGTTCTCAAAGCCTTCCCCAGTGATGTCCTGTCTCTAGCAAGGCTCTGCCTCACAAAGATTTCAGAATCTTTCCAAAGAGCACCAGCAACTGGGGACCAAGTGTTTGAATGTGTAAGCCTGGTGGGACATTTCTTTTGTTGTTGTTGCTTTACTTTTATTTTATTTTATATGTATGAGCATTTTACCTGCATGTATGTCTGTGCACCATGTGTCTGGTGCCTATGAAGGCCAAAAGGGGATGTCAGCTCTTCTAGGACTGGAGTTTCAGACAGTTGTCATGTGGATGTTAGGATTGAAACTTGGTTCTTTGAGAAAGCATCCAGTACTCTTAACCACTGAACCATTTCTCTACCTCCTAGGGAATTTTTCTTTCAAACACCACACCAAATTTCTGTCTGTTTGTTGAGGTTGTTATTGTTGTTTTGGTTTTTCAAGACAGGGTTTCTTTCTTTGTGTAGTCCTGGTTGTTGATCAGGCTGGTCTGAAACTCACAGAGATTCACCCACTTCTGCCTCCCAAGTGCTGGTATTAAAGGGATATACCACCACTGTCTGGCCTCACCAAGTGTCTGTAACCAACAGAAATAGAAATTTCTATCAAGGACCCAGCAAAGTCTGCCACAGTCTACCCACGACATTAACAGTCCCCTTTTTACAGGTCCAGTTACTGCACCCAGCTCAAAGTCCTCACTGGTGGGTTCAAATGGTCTGCTGCCCTATCAGATAAAACAACATGTGATAAAATTAACCCCACAAACAATGAGAAAGTAGGAGCAAAGTAATTAAATCAAGATTCCGAAATGAGAGGAATGATGAGCCTACAATACACGCCAGGTCCCATGGAGACAAGCAGAGCAGACAGGAGAACCTCAGGTGACCAACCTGGTAGCCCCTGGTTCTGCTCTTGGGATGACCCTCTCCTGTCTGATCTAAGTGACCCCTCATCCTAGCTCCTGGGAGGAGCTTCACTGCCCACCATGTCCAAATAGCCTCTCTGAGGTAGAAATTAAACAGAATACCTGCTGGGCACAGGACCATCTTCACCAGCTGCTTTTTAATTGGCCCAACAATGATTAAGGTTACATTGTCTCGGACAAGTGAATGTCAGACTCTAATTCACCATCAGATTAGAAAAAACACAAAGTTGATATTGAATTTGTTGACAAGGTTGTACGGGTAGTCTTGCTCATGTCTTGCTGATGGGAGCATAAACTTGAATTACTTCAGCGGAGACCAATTTGGCTAAATATATTACTCATGGATATATGAGTAATTTTGCAATATATATTTAGATTCTATCTATACCCATTTGGCTATATTCATACTCATTACTCATGCGTTATCTTTGTCTAACTTCACTTCTAGGAATGGATCATACAAATGTTTTCAGATATAAAAATGACGTTTTACAAGATTATTCATTCATTATTGCAGCTGTGCTTCCAAAGCTCAGAATTGGAAACCTTAAATGTCCGTCAGTCAACAAGGAATGGTTAAATAAAGCATGGTACATCCATACAATGCAATTTGACAAACCTAGGGAAAGAAGGATGTTTATGGAGGTAGAGAAATGACTCAAGCATGGACAGCACTTCCTGCTCTTGGTGAGGACCTGGGTTTGATTCCAGGCATCCACTTCAGGACACTCACCGACAACGAGAACTCCAATTCCAGGGGACCCTATACCAATTTCTGACTTCTGCAGGCACCCACACATACATGGTGCATATAAATCCATGTAGGCACACACACACATACATAATTTAGATAAATAAATATGTTTCTAAAGAGTCTTTTAATTTAGATGTCCAAGGAGCATTGTTGAATTACAAAGATTGAAAGCAGATGAATACCAGTGTCAATGCTATGCTATCCATGTCTAAAAGAAGATGAAGCCATGCTATATCAGACATAAAAGAAACATAAGAGAATTATAAGTGCAGACAGGAATTGGGGGTTCAGGGAATCTGTAGGAGGGAGGTTTTTCACAGGGTTCCAAATTTTGATTAAAGTCAAATAAATATACTCATATCCACTATTTAACATTATAAATGAAAGACCAAATAGTTCTGGGTTGAAGATAGCATCATTCATAGAAGCCAAAGGGAGGAAACCACCCACCGTCCTAAAACAGGCGAATGGATAAACAAAGCACGGTGTATTACACACGATGGCGTCTTATTGAACCGTGAAAAGATTCTGTGTTAGGATCTTTCCATGAGGGTAAGAGTGAGATAGGCGATCCAGAAGAAGAGCACATGCTGCTGGATTTCACTCAGATGAGGTGGCTAGAGCGGTCAAAATCAAGGAAGAGGATACAGTAGAGGTCACAGGGGCTAGGAGTGAGAGGGGCAGGCGTTAGATTCTGTGGGTCTGAAGTTTCAGTGGGAAGAATGAAAAGGTCCTGGAGATCAATAGTGGTGATCGCTATGTATCAGTATGGATATGCTTAATGCCAATGACCTATACATCAATTTTATGCACATTTTACTTTTACTGCAGTAAAAAAAAATTAGCTCAGCAGCCCACACAAAAATCCATGTAATTGTGCACAGTAAGTGGATGAATTGTATCTCAGGAAGGGCATTAAAATAAAAACCTGGGAGTGAAAATTAGCCAAGTGTATTATATGTGTGTATGAAAACGCTATAATAAGACCCATGGTTTTGTACAATTAATGTACACTACTTAATAAAATATTGGGAGGTGTCTTAGGATTTCTATTGCTGTGAAGAAACACAAATGACCATGGCAACTCTCTTTTTTTTTAACACATAAGTATAGATTTTATTATAAACAGGCCCAATAGAAGACCAGACAATGTAAGTATCAGTACAGTCAAGGATGGCCTGGCAAAGACAAAAATAAAATGATTCTTAAATGTGCTGGTCAAGAAACCACATTCTGATTTTCGATTTTTATGTTTTGTTGGTTTTGTTTTAGGTTTTTGAGACAGGCTCTTACTATAATAGCTCTGGTTAGAACTCTCTGGGACCAGGTTGACCTCAGCCTTGCAAGGAGATCCTCCTGCCCCTGCCTCTGGATTACAGCCATGTACCTCCCTATCCCATACTCACAGACTTGGTGTTCAGCTTTGTGTAGAATCATAATTTACTGTCTGGAAGGTCAATGTGGGCTCTACATTCACTAGAGTGTCCAAGATAGAAAATCAGCCCTTCCAAGAAACACCAGGGAGTAGATAAGATTCTATCCACAGAGTTCAAGGTCCAGGGAAGTGAGCCTGAGACTAATTGTCTTCTGTTTTTTTGTTGTTTTTGTTGTTGTTGTTGTTGTTTTTATCTCTTTTTTATTTCTTTCTTTTATTTTTTTTAAAAGAGAACAAACTATCTTTTTTCATTATACACACCAATCCAGGTTCCCATTCCCTCCCCTCCTCCCATTCCCAACACTTACTCCCCCACCCCACCTCCCATCCACTCCACAGGGAGGGTAAGGTACATTGCTTTGGGGAAGGTCCAAGGCCCTCCCTACTATATCTAGGCTGAGTAAGGTATCTATCCAAAGAGAATAGGTTCCCAAAAGCCAGAACATGCAATAGGGATAAATTCTGGTGCCACTGCCAGTGGCCCCTCCGTCTGCCCCAGCCAAGCAACTGTCAACCACATTCAGAGGGACTAGTTTGGTCCTATGCTTGTTCCTTCCAAGTCCAGCTGGAGTTGGTGAGCTCCCGTTAGCTCAGGTAAACTGTCTCAATGGGTGTACCCATCATGGTCTTGACCTCTGTTCATATTCTCATTCCTCCCATTCTTCAACTGGACTTTGGGAGCTCAGTCCAGTGCTCCAATGTAGGTCTCTGCCTCTGTTTCCATCAGTTGCTGGATGAAAGTTCTATGGTGATATTTAAGATAATCATTAGTCTGACTACAGGACAAGGCCAGTTTGGGCCCCCTCTCCTCTATTCCTTAGGTTCTTAGCTGGGGTCATCCTTGTGGATCCCTGGGAATTTCTCTAGAACCAGGTTTCTTGCTAACCCTATAATGGCTCCCTCAATCAAGACATCTCTTTCCTTGCTCTGACCACAGCAACTCATACAAAGGAAAACATTTAATTGGGGCTTGCTTACATTTTCAGAGGCTTAGCCCATTATCACAGGAGGCCTCTAATCAATTCTACTACAGTCAAGTAACAATAGAGAATTCCCACTGAGTCCTTATATTGTGATGGGGAGAGAACACTATGGTGTCATGGAAGGACATGACTCCCTTAGACTAGGGTCTCACCTGTCACCATTGTGAACACATTTGTCTTCCACTAGCCTCATTTGTGGATACAGTCACACTGGTGGTTGGGCTTCATTGTGGGAATTTCAAGGGGACACAATTCCATCCATGTTACACAGTTCCTTCACTGTTCTAATTGCTATAACCAAATGTCTGACAAGAACCAACTAAACAGAGAAAGAGTTTGTTTTGGCTTAGTTTAAGAAGAGTACACTCACACCTTTAATCCCAGTGCTTGGGAGACAGGGGCAGGTGGGTCTCTGTGAGTTTGAGGCCAGTGAGGAACTACACAGAGCTAGTTCCAGAATAACCAAGGCTACACAAAGAAACCCTATGTCAAAAAAAAAGAGTAAACACTATCACCATGGGGAAGGTATAGTGGTAAAGGAATGAGGTAGCTGGTTGTGGTAGTTTCAACATAATTGGCCCACATAAGCTCGTAGGGAATGGCACTATTAGGAAGTGTGGCCTTGTTGAAGAAAGTGTGTCACTGTAGGGGCGGGCTTTGAGGTTTCTTAAGCTTAAGCTATGCCTAGTTCAGCTCACTTCCTGTTGCCTGCAGGATCAAGATGTAGCTCCTTCTCCACTCTCAGCTCCTTCTCTAGCTCCATGTCTGCCTGCATGCCTCCATGTCCTACCGTGATGATAATGGACTAAACCTTTGACCTGTAAGCCAGCCCCAATTAAATGTTTTCCTTTACAAGAGTTGCTGTGGTCATGGTGTCTCTTCACAGCAATAGAAACCCTAAGACAGTAGTCACATTATATCCAAAATTAGGAAGCATTGAATTGACAAGTGAGACCAGTTATCAAGCCCCAAGGCCCACCCCACCCCCACCCCTATCCCCCACCCCCACCCCTGACTCACTTCCTCCAGCAGGACTCCACCTCCTAAAGGTTCTACCACCTTCCAAAGCTATGAATAGTGTAGTGGTTGGAATAAAAATAGCCACAGGGCCTTGATGCAGGGGGAGGAGCTTGGTCTTACCTCAGCTGGATGTGCCATGCTTTGTTTGAGGCCATGGGAGGGCTGCTCCTTTCTAAATGGAGACAAAGGAGGAGTGGATGGGGAGGGAGGTAGATGGGAGTTGGGGGAAGGCAATGGGAGGAGAGGAGGGAGGGGAAACTGCTATCAGTATGCAAAATAAATATAAAAAATGTTAATTAAATTTTTAAAAATAAAAAAAAAATGGCCATAGGGAGCGGCACTATTAGGAGGCATGGCCTTGCTATAATAGGTGTGGCTTTGTTGGAGAAAGCGCATCACTGGGAGAGGGCTTTGAGGTCTCAGGTGCTCAAGGCAGGACCAATGTGTCGTTCTTTCTTCCTGCAGCCTGTGGATCCAGATGTAGAACTCTCAGCTCCTCTCCAGCACCATGTTCTCCTGCGTGCTGCCATACTTCCTGCCGTGATGATTAGAATCAGGATAGACACAGGGATAATTATCAATATGTGTGTACACATGGGAAGAGATGTTTAGATATATATTTTTTTTCTATCTTTGCCTGCTGGAGGTTTTTTTTTTTTTTTTGTTTATGTTGTTTTGGGGTTTTTTTGTCTGTTTGGGTTTTTTGTTTTATTTTTTGAGACAGGGTTTCTTTGTATAATAGCCTTGGCTCTCCTGGAACTCACTCTGTAGACAAGGCTGACCTTGAACTCACAAAGATCTGCCTGCCTCTGCCTCTGAGTGCTGGGATTAAAGGCATGTGTCACCACTGCCTGGCCAAATCTAGATCTGACATGTTAAGTGCTGTGTGAGGCTGCTTCTTTGTTTCCTGGCCACACAGACTCCAGAAATAATCACACAGAAACAATATTATTTGCAATACTGTTTGACCAATTGCTTAAGCATATATCTGGCTAACTCATATCTTAAATTAACCCATCTCCATTAATCTCTGTATTTCTACAAGGCTGTGGCTTATCAGGTAAAGTTCTGGCATCTGTTTCTGGAGGGGCTACATGGCTTCCCCCTACTCTGCCTTCCTTCTCCCAGCATTCAGTTTCTTTTTCCCCAGCCTAGCTAAGTTCTGCCTTGCTATAGGCCAAAACAGTTTCTTTATTCATTAACCAATAAAAGCAACACATAGACAGAAGGACCTCCCACACCAGCTAAGTATCATTTTCCAGTACCTGGAGCCAATGCTCCTTGGAGAACAAGCTGACTCCAGGACTGAGGCCAATCCAGATAAGTCTGAGGATCATGAAGCTGCAGACAGAAAGGACATGCTCAGGAAAAGAAAGGGATGGGTCTTTCCGAGGAATGTAGGAGCTGCTCAAATAGCAGATGTCCAAAGCTGGGACAACTTGAACAACAAGCTGAATATCACAGAATTCAAGTACAACCCAAGTAAATGATCCAGTAAAGAGAGAAACAGAAGAGAAGAAACGGGCTTCCTTACAGACAGGTTCCATAATTGATATAGGTGAGCCTCCCTGCCCGCCCTCTGCAGTCGGCCTGCCCTCCGGCACGCCTACTCCACCCCCGGGCACAGACTGCTTTAAGACCTGCTTGAAAGAACAAAAGTGTGGGGAACACTGCGGACGAAGCATCGCTTTAAAGGAACCGGGCAAACAGTCACCTGTACCAGTCCGTGCCCACAAACCACTTCATGAGCATTTAGAGCACAAATTGTAGGTCATTTCTAAAGAGGTTCATCATGGCTTCAACAATAAAAATAAAATGGGTTTGCTCTGACTCACCGCTTCACTCAAGTCGTCGTCCTTGGTCACTTGACTTCGTGTTTCCAGCCTTGTGGTGCAAAACCCGGGACAGGCATGCCTTTCAAAGGCACACACCCAGGGGCTTCCTCCCACAAGGCCGTCTCCTAGCCATTCGCTCAGCTATGGACTTCTCGGTGGATTAACCCACTGATCAAGTTAGAACCCACATTATCCAATCACCTTGAAAAAGGCCATCAGTTGACCAACACACCCTTAACCCACTATGCTTTGGGGGAAATCTTGGTGTGTGTGTGTGTGTGTGTGTGTGTGTGTGTGTGTATTCTGTGTGTGTGTGGTGTGTTCTGTGTGTGTGTGGTGTGTTCTGTGTGTGTGGTGTGGTGTATGTGGTATGTGATGTGATATGATGTGGTGTGTGTGATATGGTGTGTATGTGTGTGATGTATATATGTGGTATGGTGTGTGTGCAGTATGTGTGTGCGGTGTGTGTGTGGTCTGCGTGGTATGTGTGTTTGTGTGTGGTATGGTGTGATATGTGGTGTGTGTGTGTGGTGTTTGATGTTGTGCGTGTGGTCTGAGTGGTGTGTGTGTGGTGGGGATGTGTGTGTGGTGGGGATGTGTGTGGTATGGTGTGATATGTGGTGTTGTGTGTGGTGTTTGATGTTGTGTGTGTGGTAGGGATGTGTGTGTGGTGGGGATGTGTGTGGTATGGTGTGATATGTGGTGTGTGTGTGTGGTGTTTGATGTTGTGTGTGTGGTCTGAGTGGTGTGTGTGTGTGGTGGGGATGTGTGTGTGGTGGGGATGTGTGTGGTATGGTGTGATATGTGGTGTGTGTGTGTGGTGTTTGATGTTGTGTGTGTGGTGGGGATGTGTGTGTGGTGGGAGCACACACATGCTACAACATGTGTGTGGCAGTCACAGGACAGCATCAGGTGTTGACGTTACCTTCCACTTTTTAAATTTTATGTGCATTGGTGTTTGTCGGCATGCATGTCTGTGTGAGGGTGTCAAATCACTTGCTGACACAGACGTGTAGGTGCTGGGAATTGAATCTGTGTCCTCTGGAAGCAGCCGGTGCTCTTAACCACTGAGCCATCTCTCCTACCACCTTTTCCAAGCCAGGCTCTTCTTCTCGGTTGTGTGTGCCAGGCCAGCTGATCCAAGAGTGTCTGGTGATTCTTCTGCCTCTGTTGTGTATCTTGCCACAGGAGAACTGGGACTGCAGACACAAAAAGTCATATCTGGCTTTCCATGGGTGCTGAGCATCCAAACTCGGTCCTCACACTTGTGTACTAAGCTTTTTACCCACCGAGCCACTGCAGCCCGTTAGGAATGGTTTAAAATGCAGGCAGAGGATAGATCTGAGCTCTTTTTATTCTTTGGACTGATGGCACAGTCCATGCCATCAGAATGTAACCGAATTTGATTGGCTTCAACAATTTCCATCAAGTATAAAATTTGGAATTATTGAGCAAAGCAGCAAGAGCCAGGCTCTGGTGGGTAGTGATAGAGACATGGAGAAATGGGAACAGGGGAGTCATAGAGAGTGTATGACTCACCAAAACCACTCTGCCTTCTAACAGATGCTAAGTCGGTAAGTGTATCACACACGGGAGCAGGAAGGAGGACTCTCAGCCCGAGAATCAGTGCTGAGTGGATTTCTAATTTACTCTTTAGAAAGCAGCTTCCCCTGCTCCTTGGCTGCTCTTTGGGGGTAATTCTAAGATATGGCCGATTGTCATTGATTTCCTTCTCCCCAAGAAGAGAAATAATCAAATGTTGGAGGAAAGACCATCTTTCTCGAACTGAGCTGCTTTGCACCCCAGAGAGATACTGTTGACTTGTCTTCAGTATTAAAATTCACGATCGTGCAGCCCCCCCAGGCAATAGGTTCTAATGACAAGGAACGATAAAGACAAGGCACGCATGGCTGGATACATGAGTGGAGGAAAATGCGCATAGTCTCGAGAGTGGAGTTATGAAACGACCAGCATCGTGAGAAATGCTATTATTGCGTCCCTGATTCAAAAGCTTGTGAATGCTGCCTGCTCTTTTACAGCTGGATTGCCTCTGTGTGGAGAAGTCTTGGAAGGAGGCGCCCATTTCTTGACTTAGCCTATCAAAATGATACGCTGTCTGTGGGTACCATTTGTATGGCTCCAGTTTTCACTGTTCCCACACTGAACTCGAATCGAAATCCTAATACCTAGCCATTCTCAGCACGCAGAAAGCAAGCTGCTACCCGTGAAAGCGACCCTGCAATGGTTCATTTTATCACCTTAGTTCGTCAGGAAAGCCCTAGGGTACTCATGAGGCACACCTTTGGGTATGTCAATGAGAGTATTCCCAAAGACAGTTAATGGAAGAGGGAGACTTGCCCTGGTAGTACATAGCACCATCTCATAGACTGGAGGCTAAGAATAGTTCATTAAGAAAAGGGGCAAAGGATGAAGCCAACACCCTCTCTACTTCCTGCTCCATGGAGATCTTTGGAAACCACAAGGCCAATTCCAACCAATCCAATCCCAACTTCTGTCCTTTCTCTGCCATGATAGTCTGTGTCCCCTTAAACCATGAACCAATATAAACCCCTCTTCCCTTAAGTTGCTTCTGTCAGATATTTTGCACCAATATTGAGAAGAGTAACTGATGGGACCCCAACATCTCTCCATATGCATAGAGACAGAAAGGACAATATCCCTAACACTCTCCTAGATATCGCATGTACCCCACTGGGTAATTTCATACTCTGAGCAGGATGCCCGATGCTAATTGCGTCTTTGCAGTGCCTATGATGTTCACCATGTTTTAAAATCATGTCTCAGTGTCTCTTTAACACCTTCTTTTCCCCCTTTAGCTTTCCTCGGGATGTTTATCTTTAGTGCTTGGCTGATTTGCTAAGCTTCCCATTCTGCAGTGTAATGAGTGCTTCTTTTTCCTACATCACTGAAACCCTGGACAGTGTCTCTGTCATTCTGGGGCTTCTTCTACTCCTACGGCATCAAAATTAGCAGGCTGGGAGTTTCCGAGGTAGGCGGCCGGGCTAGATGCAGAATTGGGGAGAATTCATATGGGACTCAGATTACAGCATATCGGCAACCAGAGAGAAATGATCGCCTGCCATAAAATCCAATTTCTGATTCATTAATTGGACTCACTTGCACTCCTCCTTGAATAGACTGTGCACTTCTTCTTGTCCCGCAGCTGCGTTCTACACGCGCCCATTCTGCATCCCAGTTGCAGCGTTTGTCCCTTTGTTTGTACCTACTGCTTCTGAGCCATCTAAGCCCCCTTTGTAAACTGGGAAAATAGGACAATACATTTTCAGCCATGAATATCACCCTAAGTGTTGCTTTCAAGTTTTCCAAATGGGTTTTGATTGGGAGTATTTACGTCCCCATGTCACTGTTTCTCTTGATGTTATAATACAACGCTGCCGAGACCGGGTGCAGATTTCAGCCCACGCAAATGGCATGCAAATGATACATAAACGCGCTCACCTGAAGAACTGAATTCAGATCACCCAAATGGTGCCGGCGGTGGCATTATAAAGACACATTCACGCAGCACAGACTCGGCCTTTGAGAAGAACAATGAATCTCAAATGATGGCTCAGTGGGTAAAGGCGTTGGTGGCCAAACCTGAAGACTTGAGTTCAGTCTTGAGAAGCCCACATGGAAGGAGAGACTTCATTCCCAAAAGCTGTCCTCTGGCCTCCACACACACTGGGGCACACATTAAATAGGTAAGCAATGGAAAAATAAGTCACAGTCGGACTTGCAAATGTGTGGACTCTACAAGAATACTGTCATTCTACGGGGATTACCTGTTTTCATAATGCCAGTACCTGAGTGAGGGACCTCCGGTAATCAGCGATCTCCTCGCTCTCTGGCCCCTCCCGGCCACTCAGCTATCATTTGTTTCACCTGTGGTGCGGTCTGTTTCAATTTTGCAATGAGCATGCTTTTAGAGACCGGAAAATAGCTTAGTGGGTAAGAGTTCTTGCTATGCTGGCGCGGGACCTGAGTTCAGATCAGCACGTGCCATAACCCCAGCACTGGGATGGCATAGAGGCGAGAAGATCATAGGTTTGGGCATGAGCCTAGTTTCAAGCTCAGTGAGAGAATGATAGAGAAGGACACCCTGCACCTCATCTGGTCTCCCCTCGTGCATGTACATGTAATGCATGAGCACATGCACGTACATGCAATGCATGAGCATATGCACACACACACACACACACACACACACACACGCAGATCCACATAAAACAAAGATTTGGTTTTGCTCCTGGATTTGTTTTGTTTCGTGCTCTAACCATCCTTCAGAATAATATTCCAGTGGCCTACGTAAGAGTTGTAAATTTACATAATCCAGTTTCTCCTAAATCTAAATCGGAGCTCCCGATTCTGGTTTTTATTAGGTTTCTCTTCAAACTGCCAAGTCCAGAGATTTGCATGCCTTTATGTAGGCAAGGTTGGAGGACTCTTATGGACCCTGGGGACTGTAGTTCCTGTGAGCCAGGGAGACCAACTTCAGTCAGACGATACCTAGGCTTCTTGACGAGAGCACCTGAAGGCCTTTCCTTCTCCAGCCACATGGAAAGTGGGGCAACCAAACAGAGAAGCCCCTTAAGGGGACAGGGGTCAGTGGAGGCAGAAACCTATGCCCTCAGGAACAGGGTGCACTGATTGACAGGAAGCCTGGCTCCTCCCAGGTCTGTAGACTTACTTTCCCCCAGCATTCCAGAGAACAGGGTTCCTGCCAGCTCACACCTGTGCTTGGTCTTACACTCAAGGACCCAGACTCCAGCAGAGAGTCTGGTCACATCCTCCCATTAACCCAGCAGAGAGAAGGGAACAGGAAGTCACAACAGTACAGTTCAGCCAATATCTTCTCAGAGTCCCCAGCATCCTGACCGGCTCCCATAGAAATCACCCTTTAAGTTTGTCTAAAACAGAAAAACGTCGCATCCCATGAGAACTATGGGCTTCTCCCTAGCAGAAGAGAAATCCCAAGCCTTGTAACAGGGTGGCCCTGCTCTTCGCTTCAATTCTCTAGACACACACTACACCTACAGAGACAGACTGGGGCCCAGCATCAGTGCTACGCATGGGGATAACTTTACCCATGTGGCTATGTCTTCTGACTTAGCTCAGTTGATAGCTCTATAGTAAGCTGTCATTAAACCGAGAGGTTAGGTTAGACCCCCTCTTCAGAAGTCCCAGAGTCCTTTGTGAGTACCTGTCACATCTAGCAGACGTGGTTTGGTTGATCTTCTGATGTGCTGTCCCCTACCAAGATGTCAGGGATCACGGCTGGAGGCTTTGACCTTTTATGAGCCCTTGGTGCCCAGCATGATGCCAGGCAGAGGGCACAGTCGCAAAATGTGATCTGAGGAATGAAATCAAACCTGTGTCACAGTTTCTAACTCCATTGAAATTCCACCTGACAATGTTCTAAGAACGCTTAATGAGTTCAATTAAAACGTGTTGTTTACATGAAGAATTTTTCATTGCTTGACATGCAGTATTTGCTTTTCACAGCTGTTTGAAAAATCTTTCATCTCAGCACTGGGGAGGCAGAGGCAGAAGGTGTATGAGTTTAAGGCTAGCCTGGGCTACGTATTAAGACCAGGACACACATACCATTTAAGATTATATTATTACCTGGCCTCGGGTTTCTACAGAGAAAATGCCTTTGTCAAGCAATCAGAAACCCTTGCTCATCTAGGCCAGAAGAACTTGTTCACATCAAGTTCTTTGAGCTGCTCCTTGGGGTTGCAAAGTCACACAGCAAACTGGGAAGTAGGTCGGTGCACTGCCGGCAGCAGAGACGGGCGCTTGTCCTGGCAGAGGACCTGGTTGCTTGGCCAGCGGGATCCATTCAGCCAGACTGGTGTCACTCAGTCTCTGAGTAATGCTGGCTTTCCAGCCCATTGCTATGCATTCCTCCCCAAATCCCTTCTCACCTGGCCTGATTAACAGCTGTCGCCTCGCCAGCGGGTCATTGCCACCACACGCTTAGCCCCAGTTGTCACGGTTCACAGACGCTGGGGTAAAAACAACTTGAAAAGGCAAAAGAAGAAGAAGAAGAGAAAAAAACAATTTTGGTGTGTCCAAATAACTAAGTTGGAAGGAAAGGAGGAAACGGAGGGGAGACTTGCTCGGAGTCCATTTTTACTGTTAGCAGAAAGTGTTATTTCATTAATGTAACAAAAAACCTCCAAAATCACTTGGTTTCCTAGGTGATGAGAGCCGAACCTTCGTGGGTGTCTGTCTGTCCATAGAGATACCTCCACTTCAGACCATTGTCAGAGAATATAGCTCTGATCTGCCCACCCCAGGCTCTCTTAGAAAGCCCAGCCGATAGAAGTGATGTTCTACTTCTGACTTCCTTCCTTAAACAACAGAAGCTGTGTTCTTGACTCTCGCTCTCCTTCTCTACATAAGGGAGCCTTGTTCACAGAACTCGCCGGAATTTTCAGCGTTGTTACTGAGCTGGGAAATATTTCCAAGATGTCAGTGAAAGGTGACCCTCCTTCAGTTTTCAGATCTCATTATTTAAGGAAATTCTTCACTAGAAATAACTATATAACTCAGGACAGAGCACCTGCCTGGCATGTACAAGACCCTGGGTTCAATCCCCAGCGTAGTACAAAAAATTATGCAACATTTCTGATGATGATGATGATGATGATGATGATGATGATAACAAAACTCCTACATGAAGCAACATCTGAGAGACTCACAAGTCAAATGAAACTTGTGCCATCAGGGGTCCAGATTCAACAGGGATCTTGGGACACAGAAGAACATTAGTAAGAAACTGGTGATACCCAAAATACCCAAAATGAAGTCTGGGGTTTCGTCAACAATTACCAGTATTAGTTTCTTAGGATGGGGAAAGGTTATGTAAGACGCATGTAGCATCAGGGAATTGGGAAAGGAACATAGACTTCTCTGTGGCTATTGCCATGTTTCTGGAAATCTGAAAACACCTCTTTCCATTATAAAATGCATAAGGAGCTTGAAGCCCAAAAGAAGATGCCTCCCCTAAGAGTCTCCTATGCGTTCTCCTTTTTAACAACAAGTGCCCACAGCTGACTGTCGTTTTTCATTGTACTTTTGCTGCTCAGAATCAGGAGCAGCAAGATGGCTCCACATGTGTGTAAGCCTGGCAACCTGAGTTTGATCCCCAGCACCCACATAAAGGGAAGGTGAGAACCAGCTCCCCAAGGTTGTCCTCTACCTTCTGCAACACACACTGTAGCAGGCACAGCACCCCTTTCAATCCTCCCCCCCACACCATTCACACTATAACAATAATTTTTAAATGATTATTAAAAGCAGAGAGGATGCTCAGAGGCAAATCGTCTGCCGGAGGACATCACTTCTATTATCTCTCGGTGCTATCGTGTTTTCTTGCTTGTTTTTCAAGATCACTGTTTCTCGTTTGCATCAGAAACAAAACCTCACCTTGCTACATTTCTGCTGCTGTCATAAACCAATTCTAATCCTTTTAGGAGGGAGACTCTGCATTAATCATAGACCTGAAAATTGTCCAAAGGAAGGAAGCAAGATCGTGAAGAGTCAGGAAACTGTGGGTCACGATGTGCGGCTGGAGGAGTCAGGTTCCTTTAGGCAGAGAGATGACTCAGGGGAGAAACGATAGTTATCTCCAAAAGGTTGAACATTGCCCTTGAGCAAGCAGAAGAGCTCACTCTGCGCTGCACCAAAAGACCGAATCCCAAGTCTGGATGTGCAGCAAGGGACGGAAGACCTCACCTAGGGAAAGGAAGAACTCCGTAAGCCCTGAAGATGTCTGGGGTGGGGGAGGGTCACATGAGCAGGATTCCAGGTGCGTACACAATGTAGTCCCTGCAGATCAAAAGTCTACATTGACGGCAAACCCCTAGGCCAGACCATCTGACAGAAAGTCCTCCTCGAAGGGATTTAAGTACGGGCTCTCTGGGCTTTTCCAGCTGTAAATTCTGAGACAATCAAGGTACTTCACTGACATTCTGAGTGATGGCCACTAAGTGAAATGCTTTCTCTAGTCTGGGACTGGAGGCAGGGTGCCGTTTGTAGCTATGACCTCTTTAATCCTTCAAGTTGATCCCGCAGGAAAGTTCCAATGCCTTCCCACTGTTCTTGTCTATAATAGAAGACCTGTCAGCTAGTTTCAGCATGACATCCCGGAGGGAGAGCCTGGAGCACTTACTGATGTTTATCCAGGGAGAGTGGTGGGTGACTAAGCCAGGTGACCCATTTAGTCAACAGCCACAGCCCTTGTAACTCACTTCAATGTGTTTAGAAGATACCAGAAGGAAACCACCTTGCCTGAGCATCCTAGTTACAAGAACATCCTCTCCCCTGGATCTAGGTCAATGCTGTATTCTATACCAGTGCCCCAGTGTGGTCCCCACTAGCTACATGACCTGACCTTTGAGTAATCACTTATGTCTACACTTTGTGTTATCCAGGGAAATTCAGAGGTATTTTTGAGGACTCATAGTTAATGCTGTTTATTATAAATGAAGCTGAACCCACACTCCAACAACACCTTAACCTCAATAATAAGTCAAGGATCATTTAAATGCTTTCAAAACAAGGACAAGAAATAATGAGGACTTGAGGTTTAAGTGGGGAGAAGAATGTGAAGGTAAGGAAGAGGAGGGATGGCTAACACTAGAGATGTTTAAAGACTGTATGGTAACCTACTACTGCATAAACTTCCTATATGAGCTACCCTACATGAGATATAATGCTCCCCCCAGAAGCCATAGGCCACCAAATATAAAGCCCAGTGTTCCAGTGAAGGGTGTGGGGGGGGTCTGAGGGATCCCCAAAGCAGTGCAGACTATTGCCTATTGTCTTGGTTTCCCACTAGAAACTGATGGTAAGACCCCACTGCTGAAGTACGTTGATTACAGGGCTGAAATCAAGCTACTACCAATCTGGAAGCTTCCTACCCGCTGGCTAGTCTTTCTAATATCAAAAGGTACTATGCAGGCTGCTAGGGGAGAAAAATCATCGGTAGTCTTATTCAGCTATGAACCCTTTGAGCTACAGTAATGATTGCCCTGGGAAGACATATCAGGAGACGGGATAGAGGCATGGATACCTCTGGAATAACTGAGGAATTTCTAATTGGGCTGAAGTCCCACACCACAGGAGGAAACTCATTCCTGGTACTGTAAATTTGGCCAAGAAGTCATGACTGGGAAGCACACGGGCCTTAAGGGTGAACCTGCTGCTGTGGTTTTGCTAACTGGATGCTGTATCCTGAGTTCTGTGCTCTCCCTTATGAAGTCTTCTGTCACCGGTGATCTTATTTTTATCCTTGGTATCCCCTTGAGAAGCAATTCTCAATTCCCGTTTTTAACATCTGCAGAATGGTTCTGTGGAGTTCACCCAGTGATCTCCTCTTGGGATGCTGGGTCCACCATGCTCAGCTACAGCAGAGCGAAGACAGCCTTGTATTGACAAGTTCTGCGGCAGAAAAAGGGATGGTGTCATTGACTGTTTGAACAGGTGGAGGAAGAGAGGGGTCGATCCTATGAAGAAGCACAATCAAGGTGTCAGAGAAACGGATGCTGGTCACCAAGAGGAACATACACAGTGGGGAAAAGTAATTGATGTCCGCATTTCAGCCAAGTGAGTAATAAGAGGTTTGGCAGTTTGTCCCAGAATGGTCAAGTCCCATGTACAAGATGTTGACGGAGAAGACAAGAAAAAGCAATAAACAAAACACCAGGATTACATGTTATTATAGCATTACAAAGAAATGCATTCTGCTCATAGAAACGTGGGTAAGTTTATTAGACTAGACCTTCAAGACAGCAAGTGTTTTATCAATGAGGCCACAGGGGAAGGAACGGGAAAGGAAGAGATCTGAATCAGAATGGAAAGTTATAAATAAAGACACAGAAGCAGCAGAATTGAAACTGACTTTCTGTAGGATTAGATGCAGGAGATCAGAATGAGAAGGAAGGCTGAAGGGCATGATGCTTACTAAAGAATTTCTGCCTGGCCTGGAGGCACAGAAGGGGTAGAAGGTGGTTCTTCATCCTGAGCAGAAGGCCTCAGGAACACTGAGGAGGTTGTTTGATGTGTGACTCCCCTCTGTGTGCTGTGAATATGTTAATATTGGTTAATAAAGAAGCTGCTTCAGTCTATGGCAGGGCAGAATACAGCCAGGCTGGAAGAGATATAAAGAGAGAGTAGGTGGAGTCAAGGAGACGGCGTGTAGCAGCCAAAGGAGAAAGACCCTGCCCGCTGGAACCTTCCTGGTAAGCCACAGTCTTGTGACAATATGCAGATTAATAGAAATGGGTTAATTTAAGATGTAAGAGTTAGTCAATAAGAAGTCTGAGCTAATAGGTCAGTGTTGTAGTTAATATAGTTTTAGTGTGATTATTTGGGTCAGGGAGGCCAGGAAATAAATGAGCAGTCTCCAGACACAGAAAGGAAACTCTTTACAACTGTTTGAGTTCACAGTGTTAGGGAGTCAGTGAACGTGGGACAGGGAAACTGGAAATGTCCCACTATGGAACTGTCAGAATATTACCAGGGTCTGAGTTCTAGGCTTCCTGAACGTCATGATGGTGACATTAAGAATGGATGCCACGTTCCTCCATCTCCTCATACCCAGGCTACAACAGTGTCCTGGAGTGTCACTACCACCCAGTCTCTTTCCCACCGTCAGCCATTCCACAGCCTCCCTTTCTTCCCAGGCTTAAAGACTTCGTGTAGTTCCTGGTTCAGTTCTTCAGGTTCCAGGAAAGTGATCTGATTAGAAACCATCATTCTACTTCATCAACCCCCTTTCCCATGTGGGCTGTCTTGCCAGCCATGTCCTAGTCTCCAACACAGAGAACCCCTCCCTGGCTGGAGGCTGGCCCCGGTGTCTCCTTGTCTTATCTGTCCTATTCCTCAGCATTCTTTTGGTGGCCCTCACATTCCTCAAGATGCTGCACTATGATTTAAGGAGGCTCATGTTTGGCTTCTGTTCTCTGAATGGTGGCGCACTTTCCAGAGGCCATGGCACCTTAAAGTAGGGCCTATCTGGCAGAAGTATGTCCCCAAGAATAGGCTTTTGAAAGGTTATGGCCTGGGGAATGGAGAGCTGGCTCAGCAGTCAAGAGCATCTTCTGCTGTTATATAAGACCCAAGTTCAATTCTGTTCCCGGCACCCACATCAGGGAGCTCACATCTGGTTATAACTCCTGTTCTAAAGGATCTTATACTAATGGTCTCTGTGGGCACCTGCACTAATGTACACATACCCCTACTCGGATACACACATACACATAACCGTGAATAATATGGATCTTAAAGGTTGTAGACGGCCTTGTGGTCTACCACCCTGCTAGCTAAACAGCGTTGTCTACCATGTACTAAGCAGCTTTGCCACTCCTTCTTTACTGTGATTGACTGCAATCTCCTGAAAGCATGAGCCAAAAGAAATCTTTCCTTCACTATATTACCTGGGTCAGGTGTTTTGGCACAACAATGCAGAAGTAACTAACAGGCCCCACCTTGAAACTCACTTCTGGGGGCAGCTTGTTGAGGGTTCGCGCAACACTAGCTCACAGATGATATTCATGACCTAGGTGTAAGTCCCAGTTTGGACTCCCTAGTCCCCTTTCTCACTGCTGAAAAGTAACAACCCAGAGTCTCTCCCGCATCTCAAGAGGTTCTCTTCTAGCTGGTGTGATCATGGCTCTGTAAATCGTTGGCCCTGCGGATGGTGGAAGATGGAACTCTGCCTCCTGCAGAGGTCTCCACCTCCTCGAGTCTCCGGTTCCATCTTCCTATCTGTCCTCCAAGAAGCTGGCAGAATGGTGTCTGATAGAGTAACCCGCTATCCTTGACAACCACAGGGTGACGGACACTACGAAGGCCAAGATTTCCCCAGCAAAGCAGAGCAAGATAAATCCTGCTGATAAGTCTTGAAACTTCTCTGTGGCAGCTGCTGTTAATGACCTTGGGATCAGGAGATAAGAGACACCAAGCTAAAGATAACCCCTTAGTTTAATTATTTTCTAAGAAGACTTTGTGCATCAAATCTGCCATTCCAAGCTGGCAAGGCACAAAGCAGGCCAGCAGAGGGTTGTCAGGAAGAAAGCAGCATATAAAGAATAGGAAAGACACAACGGATTCTTGACAAACACTAAGGATGGCCCGAGGCAGTTATTAGCCACAGTCCTGTGCCTACTTGCTCCCATTAGTGGTGAGGCTCAGCTGACATCCCATCCCTCCCCAGACTGCCTCTGTTCTTTAGCCACTTAACAGTCACGATAAATTTTTCTGCGGCTCCCTTTAGAACATTATCCCCCTAGGGGGTATTCTAGTTTACTTTGAGCACACTATAACATATTCTCAGCCAAGAGCTGAAATGGCAGATGGGAGAGTCTGCCCAGCCTGAGTAATTCACTACACAAGAGTAGAGTGGGGTAGGGTGGGGTGGGTGGAGAGCCAGGCCGACTCCATCTCTAACTCAGTCCCCTCCCACTTTGAGATGGGCACAGAGTCTCCCAAGTTCTTCCACCCACTCACTATGCCAGACTGGGTCCCTTAAGCCTCAGACCACACACAATGTAGGTGATATTCTCTTCCTTTCTTCCATATTCATCTAGAACAGCCTGCATAGACCTAGTATGTGGCTTCTCCACCACCCGCATCGAGGAAGGGTTTAGATTTCATCTGCGGGCAGCATGACTGGCGTTGGCTGCCAGTTATCAGCTGTTTTGTGTTCCGCCTGAACAAGAGAAGTCTGTGCCACTGAGGCCACACCTTTCCCACACACCTCCCAGCCACAGGCAGTGAAGCACGGGTACAGGGTGACTCGTTTCTCCCCACCAAGGGTTACCGAGCTCCCTCTGCCCCATCTCTAGGAAGCAGCTTCCTATCTTCTTGGCTCATGATGCAAGCCATCACAGAAGGAGGATGGGATACAGTAGGACATCTTCTCACGCTCTTGTACCCATTCACCCACAGCTGGACACAGTCCCCAGAAAATGAGCTGAGTTCCGGGAGGCACTGAGCAATCGTCTGTGAGGACACTGGGAAGTAATGGTCTGGTCCTATACTATGGTGCAGTGAAAACTTACTTTGATTAAAGAAATGGGAAGGGGCTGTGTGTGTGTGTGTGTGTGTGTGCGTATGTGTGTGTGTGTACATATATACATATATATGTGTGTGTATGGGTATGTATCAGGATAGAGCACCTTTCTAGTATATGCAAGAGCAAGACCTAGGTCTCATCCCAACCCAGAAAAACATATACATACATACAAACTAGAGAGGGAATAAGTTTTAAAATTAAGAACCGGGTGTGCTGAAAAGTTATAAGATATTTGGGTGCCAGGCAAGTCTGGCTATACCTGGGGAGGATGCTGACAGGTCGAGAGTTCCTAAAACAGTCCTGACTGGTTCCTGTCTCTCTCTCTCACACACACACACACACACACACACACACACACACCCAGGTCAAGATTAACAGTGTTGCCTTTTGCCATGGCTGTTTGTCTGTCTATCATCCTTACATACATTGAGGGTGAAACGGTGGCTCTTGGTGGTGAGCGGAAGGCACACTGTCCCAGGCCAGCCTGGCGTTTGACTGACCTCTGGGCCAGCCACCAGCTTGGGACCTATGGATGAAGTTCCTGGACTTTTGTTGCTTTGCCTGAAAGATGGAAGTGATAAAACATACCCAGTTCTTCATGTGTGGTTGTTGAGAATACCAATTCAAGTAATGGGAAAGCTCTCGCTGGCTCCCCTTGGTTCAGGCTGCCTCCCAAGAGCGTAGGAAGGTAATTCTCTCTACCCAAGCACCTGGGAATGAACGGCCCTGACCGCAGCCTCTGCGGGCAGGCCACCAACAGCACGCGGCTTCTTTTTATTGCCAATTATAACTGTCATCTCCACCTGCGTCTTAATCCGGGAAATTTGTTTCGCAGGTTCTGCCACCTCTTGGGATAATGGTTGTATAAGCTTCCTTCCTACGAAAGTCCTTTCAGAATTTGAAAAACAAATGTGTGTCCTCTTGATCTCCTGAGCTTACCAGTTCAACGCTATGATCATGTCCCTGCTTCTCCTTCAGCTCTGCAGCCCAAGGCATCTTCCCCTAATGGCAAACCAGCATGTTGCCCTAAACCTCAAGCCCTGCTCAGTCACTGCTGATGTCCAGTGTTATAATTTATCCGAGTGGCTTATGTCTGAGTATGGAGCAGCTTTTACTCAGCTTTGAAGACAGAACGTGGGTTTTAATTTGCGCTGTTGAATGCAGGGCCCACGGAAGCACTAAAAAAAAAAAAAAAAAAAAAAACGCGTAATGCTCTGACTGGATGTTGAAGTTACCACACCTGATTTCGGTTACAGTCTAACGTTTCACCCATGGAAATAAGTGTCATAGAACGGTGCAGAAAAATGTTTGTGTACACCAGTGCCCCATGTAGCCCCTGCTTAAAGCCCTCCAGGGGTGCTGCAGGGGACCCGCGGAGTGGAGTTTATGGCACTTGGACCAACACGTGACCTTAATCAGACCCGACCTGTTGTCCCCACCACTCTGCAAAGCCCCAGCTAGGAAGTCACCTGCTGACTCCCATCCAGGCCTGCCTTGTCACGTCTCCCGGTATTGGCCAGCCTCCCTCCACAGCTGTAGTGCTCCTCTGTCCACTCACTGCCGCCAGTCTCCCCTGTGTCTCACACTTTGAATCCTAGCTTTAAGGAGTGGTGTTTATGACATTTTTGTGGGAGATCTTCCAAAGAAAAAAGTATTTGCGCCGGGTGGCAGTGGTACACGGCCTTTAATCCCAGCTCTCCAGAGGCAAGCAGATCTCTGTGAGTTCGAGGCCAGCCTGGTCTACAGAGCAAATTCCAGGGCAGGCTCCAAAAGCTACACAGAGAGACCCTGTCTCAGAAAGAAAGAAAGGAAGGAAGGAAGGAAGGAAGGAAGGAAGGAAGGAAGGAAGGAAGAGTATTTTCACATATTTTTATTGAATCAAACTTAATCCATCTTGCAATGACCCTAATATTCCACTGAAACCCGTTTCACGCAAAGACAATAAATCTCAGAAATAATGGGATTATGCTGATCCCTCCTCTCCTATGTCTTGAAACATCTTACTACTTTCTTACCCTGGAGATTATCATTCTTCACTGGTCCAGCTGTGCCAGATGTGGCAAAGATAACCTTGTAATAGAAGAATGATGTCATCTCCTGGAAAGAGGACAACACGAGGAGAGAGAACATACCTTGCATTTTTTCTGAGAGTGTGTGTGTGTGTGTGTGTGTGTGTGTGTCTTCATCTATGTGCAGGTAGACAGGTGTGCGTGTATGTGAAGGCCAGAGGACAACCTCAGGTGTTGTCCCTCAGGTGCCATCTGCCTTGTTTTCTTTTGAGACAGAGTCTCGCTGGCCTGGAATTCACCAAACAGGCCAAGTACGATGGCTGGTGAGTTCCAGGGATCTGCCCGTCTCCCCCTCTCGGGTCTGAGATCAAATTCAGGTCCTCAGGCTCGCCCTATGAAAGCTTTAGCAACCGAGCTAAGTCCCCAGCTCGTCCTCCTGCTTTCATCTTGCCAAAAGGATGACGTCATCTTTCATGGAGGTGCAAAAGAAGACGGGAGATGCTATCTTCGTGGTCTGCTTTTAGCCTTCATGGAACACAATTAGCAATTCAGAATTTTTCATTTTCTACCTTGAAAGGCTGAAAAAATGAAAATGGGCAGAGAGAGACTTTTCAAATTATTAGATGAGCCAGACGATAAGAGGAACAGCACTCTCGGTTCTAATAATGGGGGTAAAATGTGCTTTATAAGTAAACCTCAGCCTATGACTCCCCGGGTGACTCCACCTGGAGTGAATTTCTCAAGCAAAAGAATTAGTGCATGAATAATACATATTTGTGGAGAAGGAGCGAATACAGGACATTTTACCCTGCCGCACAACAGGAAGGACTTTGTCATGCTATAATTTGGGGCAATAACCTGGACCATGGCATCTTGCTGAAACCATGTGACCGTTTCACTTTGGACGCTTTTTGCACGTGGAAGTTCACTTGATGCAAAGAAGCCTGGACACTTGAATTCCTACCAAAGTGTCTAATGGAGTTTTGTTCAGTGCCGTCTCTTCTCGGTTCTGTGCGGTCATCATAGAATGACTTGAAATTAAAAAAAAAATGAGTAAATTCTCTGGTGGTCTCTGATGATAGAATGCATAGCAGTGCTGGGGGTTGAAGTCCAGATGTTGTGCTATCTACCTTCTGGAACTTTCTGTGGCTGCTCCGGTCCACATAGAACTTTTACTGTTTCAAGAACCTCAGCCAAGCCGGGCGGCGGTGGCTCACGCCTTTAATCCCAGCACTCGGGAGGCAGAGGCAGGTGGATCTCTGTGAGTTCAAGGCCAGCCTGGTCTACAAGAGCTAGTTCCAGGACAGGCTCCAAAGCTACAGGGAAACCCTGTCTCGAAAAACCAAAAAAAAAAAAAAAAAAAAAAAAAGAAAAAAGAACCTCAGCCCAAACAAAGCTTTAAGGTGAGCTATAGTCTCTCTCCCTCACTTGCTCTCAGTCCAGCTCCCTCACCATGTGTGTGTGCGTGTGTGTGCGTGTGTGTGCTGCACATGCAGAAGCCACAGGAGCATATTGGGTTTCCTGCTCTATTTTCTCTACCTTAGTGCCCTGAGACAGGGTCTCACACTGGCAGCTCCTGGCCTGTCTCTGTCCCACTCTAGCACTGAGGTCAAAGGCCCATGTGGAACCCACGCCGTGAGTTCTGGAGACTTGAACTCAAGTCCTTATGCTTGCGTAGCAAATGCTCTTACCCACCGAGCCATCTTCCCAGCCTTTAACGTCTTGACTTCTTATCTAAGCCCAAACATAAGGCTCTCCAGGCAAAGATGTTAATTCAACAAATGTTTAAGTACCGTGGCTAGGGCTATGACCACCCATGGAGACACAATAGTGGGAAAATTAAACATCATCTCCACCCTTGAACCTCTTTCAAAAAATGAAACTCCTCAGCCTCAGTGTGACAGACTTATCTCTGCACTCTGCCACCCCTACTTCTCTCTACAAGATCTCAGAAAATGTCCGACTCTCTGAGCTGTGTTCTCGTCTGACCGGTGGGGGTCCTGCTTGATTCTTTTGGAGGATGTGTACAGCGTGCACAGTCTGCCATAGCAAAACCCTACAGACTCGGGTAGGGAAACCACAGACCTATGCTCTCACAGTGTCGGGGCCTGAAAGTCCAAGATCAAAGGGTCAACAGAGCATGGCATCCCCCTTCTGGGCTCACGGACACTCTTAGCATGTCCTTGTGGTCTTTCCTAGGCGTGTGTCCTTTCATCTTCATATAAACACCGGCCACATTGCATGCACTAGGGCACAATGCATGACTTCTTTTTTAAATTTGCTTTAATCACCTCTTGAAACTAACTATCTCCAATTACAGCCATATCAGGGGCTAAGACTTCAGTGTGCATGAATTGTCACATGGATAGGGAGGGCCTAAACTCAGTGCACAATAGTGCTACAAAGATTAGAGCATATATATTACATATGTATTAATATATTACATGCATTATACCTTATGTAATGTAATTAGTGCACCACAGATGCTCAGTCTGAGAGTATCTAATTATCGCTTGTGTTGATATCCAAATCAACATTCCCTGTGCAAAATTATTTGAACAAATGGATAAGAGCCGAACGTATTCTTTTGTCCTGCTTGTGAAGACCTTCTCCCACTCTCCAAGCTAACTGCAGCCATTTCTCCATTCAAGTCTTTCCCTCACTCACAAAAGAGATCATAGAAACTGTGAGTCTTGCCTTCCATCCATTGGCTCCATCAGCAAATCTATCCGTATTGGCTCACAGTAAGTGCTTGCCGACTCATACAGCAGTGAACACATAATGAGTACTTAGACGTGTCTGGGGGTGGATGGACTCGGGTTGTTTTTACACCCAGACTTGCAAGGAATAGGAGAGAAATTTGCCAGATTTGGGGTCTAGCAGACTGGATTTAAGTGAGAACGCGGCTGCTTACCTGCCCGCGATCGTGAACATTTCTCAGCCTGAGCCCCCTCTTTTATCCTTGTACTCAGATAACACCTGCTCAGCATAGCTGTTTGGAAGCCTTTGTCTTTGAAATCCACTACTCTGGAACAGAATAGATCAGTTTTGGCCAAATGTATAGGGTTTATCTAAATATGCATCTCTTGGGAAGCGAGGGCCAAAATAAATAACATCATGCTGTGTTTTGACTGGATTCAAATGAACAGTAGATGCAAATTTGAAATGGGAAGATGGGGTTTCCTAGAGGAGTGATATATGTATATTGTATACATATACACATACACATACATATATGTATGTATACACACACATACACACATATATATAAAGGGTTAGACTAGACACTTTGTCCTTGTCTCCACTAAGCCCTCCAGAGTTTTCTAGCATCCATGGAGCACACATACATGGACTCACACACATAAACACACACAAGCAAAAATATTTATTTTGTGAGTCCATTTTTCTGACCCATCCTTCACCACATCCACTGGAATAACGGGGGTGAGGAAGGAATAGATTCATATTGACTCATTTGAGTTCTCTCTTGTGGTTGCCCTCTGAGCTGTGGCACTAAAGGTCATGGTAATTCTTGGATATCTTGTGCCAGAAAAAACACAACGTTCTATCTAAGACTGATAGGATCCGTCTGAGGCACAGGAGTAACTGTCAAATTTGGGGCAATTTGAATAACAAAAAATATTGTACTAAGTGTGTATGACTCATTGAGGATCTAGGGGTGGGATTCATCGCCAGAAATCAAGCCCAGGGCCTCTTATGCTCTTCCACTGAACTGCATCCCTAGACTGCTGTTGTAAGATTTATATACATCTACAGAGCCCATAAAAGTCTGGAGGAGATCATAGCTTGCCTAGTACATATGTAATCTTGGTCTAGATGCATAGCATTGTATCAAATAAATCAAAACAAACAAACAATGTACTTACAAAGAGAGAAGAAGAAAGAAGAAATGAAAAACAGAAGAGAAGCCATTAAGAAACAAGGAAGCAACCAGAAAAATTATCACTCTGCAAATCCCAAGAAAAACCTCTGATTCAGGTGAGGACTCCAGCCCCACTTTTTTTTGAAAATGCTGGCTCCCCAGTTAAGACCACATACTGATCTTGCAAAGGACCTGCTCAGGGCCCAGCACCCACGTCAGGTGGCTCACAACTGTCTGTAACTCCAGCTCCAAGGGAACCAATTCCTTCTTCCAGAAAAAAAAAGCACTTTGAAAGTTATGCAGAAACAAAAGATGCTCACAGTCCCCGAGTTATCGCCTCATGGGTTTCTAAATGACTAGAAAGACATCGTGCTCCGTCACACTGGTCTGTCAGCTACTCCCTCCACGAAGGAGTCGTAACAGCAGTTGCTTACTGTATAACGATGCGAGAAATACAGAATGTCACTTACATAATTGTTTTTGCAAAGGAAAATTTAATATGAATCAAATCAAAATGAAGAAGCTCCCGGAAAATCCATAGTGATGAGCGTTCAGTAAGAAAACTTCAAAAGGTCCCTGTCAAAGCACAGAGTCAAACATGAGGACCGGTCTAGATTTTGATAATTTAAAAAGTGGCCCCAAAATACAATCGATGACAATTGGATCCTGTATTTTTTTTTTTAAATCATGAAAGAAATCTTGGAGACTCATGGAGAGCTTTGACTGTATATGTTGGATCTTAGATGATACTGAATTGTGGTTGATGAGGGTGTAAGGGGGAGGAGAGTGTGGTGATCTTGGTTGGTACCTGACAAGGAGAGCCCACAAGAAACATGGAAACGCATGATTCAACTTTCAAACAGTTGCACTAGCAACGAGTGGGGGTGGGGAGTTGGGAGCAGCCATGATCCAGGTACATTGTATATGCAACTGCATTGTCAGAGAATAATTCTCCTTCAAAGAATAATTCTAAAATATTAATAATAGTAATTATGTGGTGACCACGGATTTTAAAGATGTATGCAATTCTTTGAGCTTAAAATTGATCCTACCAACAGCAATATCAACAGCCTCTGAGGAAGTCCAAAGGATCTTTTCTCATTTTTTAATTTGCGTATAGTTTGAACTTCTTCTCACAATAAGTATGTGTTGGTTGTATAGTTGGAGGGAGGGGGGGGATTCTCATTTGGGAAGAAAATACCATTTCCTGTTCTGTAAGTGATCTTTCCGGCTGAGGGTGCTCCTGGGGCCGTTGTTCTGTGGTGGAATGCTTATTCACTCGGCACACACTTCAGCACAAGAGAGCATCGTATTGCTTGTAAGCACCAACTCTATCTCTTAAAGTCGTCAATTCCCCTTGGCGTGTTCCAGTTTCACTGCATTAAGTGTCACTCTAATAACGTGAAACAAAATTTTGAAAAAAAAAAAAAAACGAAGAAGAAAGAAAAAGACCACTACGCACAAGCTTGCATGCTTATCTCCCACCTGCCCACTTCTGTAAATCCTTCTGAATCTATGCCTCATTGATTTAAAACCATCTGGATGCTGCTCACATTGGGATGTGCCCTTCTTTACGTTCCTACAAACTGCACCGGACAAGCTCAGAGGGGTCCAGAATGGCATCGAATAGCTCGTGACTCATTTTGCGTGCACAGCCCCGGGCACAGTGCCTGGCACCCAGAAGCTTTGTTGCATATGTGTCGATGAACACATAAGAACACACAGAATTATGCTGGCAAAGGAGGCTCGCCTGTGCCCGGTGGAAAGCATACACATGCAAGAAGCTATGGAATACAAATCAGAATGCTCTCACGCTACCCCTGAGCCTCACACAGAGCCCTCTAGTGCCTTCTGTCTCCAGGCAGCAGGGAATTCAAGCAGAAAATTCACTATTAATGGTTCCATAAAACATTCAGGTCCCAGATGCAGCCCCTTGGAGGCCGTGTGACAGTCTAGAATACAGATGTATTTCCTCAGTGGGGAGCCCGTTCTCAGTCAGTACCCTGTGTGTTGTGGTAGGAGTCTAGCCTCCCAGAACCAGTCCTGGGGAATCCTGACCTCTTTAGTGGGCAGCAGATATGAAGATGGAAACAAGCGTCTCTGGGAAAGTTCTTGTCCTCAAGCAGGTGCTAGGCGAGGCTAGGCTGTATTCAACACACCTTCCTTCCCTTTGAGAAGCAACCCCATTGTCTTAACTGACCGTTTGGCTCCTTGTGGATCTTTGGTGCTGTGCTTATGTGTTTCCATGAGTAAATTCTCAAGATGTCAGAGTGCATGCATGAGCAGTAAGTGCCCTGGGATGATGTGGCCCTGTGCCCGTGTGTGCAAGTCTTTCTAAAGCCTGCAGTGGCCCGCAGTGGGAAGAGACCATGGAGGACCAGGAAGGTTGCGATGGTTGCAATAGGATGCTTAAACCATTGACTTTTCACTGAAACAGGAAAAAAAAAATGGACTCTGAAACCTGTTTTGTATTACAAAGGATTGAAACTACTTTGTCTCTCCTTTCCCCAAAAATTGTATTTTGTATTTTCCTCTTCAGAAGCAGGAAATAGCTTGGGGACGATAGTCATCTAGCATGAAGAACCCAATTTTGTGAAATGGCACCATCCCAGCTTTAAGGCAACCGCTGTCTGATGCGACACAGGGGAAGGGAGGGCGAGGACTCTTCCCCACTGAAGCACGGGCGGGTGCTGTAGCCAATCACACCTCTGAAGGGCTGATTGGCGAGCAGAGATTTCCTGATGTAGAAAAAGGAAATATCAAGATATTCAGAGATTTATTTTTCATGTAAAACTGCTTTCAGGAGGCCTAGGGAGCTTTCCATGCAGTCCCTTGACTCTTCGTGTTTTCTAGCGAAATCCTGCGACTGCAGGCAGCCCCTCAGCGCCAGTCACAAACGCAGGCACACCTTCACACTCTCCCCTGCTCTCTCCAGTCAATAAGTATTGTATGCCTAGCTGGATGTTCTAATATATACAGCAAATACTTGCCGTGTTTTCTGTGGCCCAGGAGAAGCCTGGGTCCCGAGGCCACTCCTCCAGGCGCCTGCTGCCTCGGTCAATATGCTTTCTCGGTGGATCTGAGTCCGTGCCTACCTGCTCCCTCTTTCTGTCAGCTCAGATCTCACTTGTTCTTTCAGACCCCACTCACCTCTGCCCCATCCACTGAGCCTTTCCACAATCCCTACGGGAAGGAATCCAAGTCCTTTCAGGGCCCAAGCATCTTTGCAGACACTTGAACCGCCTTACAGTTCTCTGTTCCTTCTAGGCCATCCTCTAAGACGGAGCATGAGTTCTATACCGCATTTTACTGAGTCCTACCCCCATCTATCTATGTTTCGTGTATCAAAAATATGTGGCGCGCGGAGGGTGTAACTCAGTTGGAAGGGCGCTTGCATCTCTGAAGTCATTCTCAGAATCCCCACACCACACAAACCAGGTGTAGTGGCGCAGGCTGATGATCCCAACACTCAAGTCAAAATGGGAAGATGGGTAAGTCAACACCATCCTTCATTCCATAATAGGCCCTAGGGGAGAACGGGATACTAGAAACTCTGACAAATGACACAAGGATGAATTGATGCATTAGATAATATCTGGAAAGGAGGATGAAGGGAGGTGACTTACGTTTTCAAAAAAAAAAATACCATACGGGGCTGGAGCAATTGTTGAGTGGTTAAGAGCACTTATTGTGCTTGCAAATAACCTGGGTTCAATGCCCAACACCCATATGGCAGGTCACAACCATCTGATATCCTCTTCTGGCTTCCACAGGTATGAGGCTCATACACAGTGCACATACACAGACTCAGACAAAATACTCATACACTTAAATCTCTTTTACCTACTATAAACTATAAACCTAGGCTGTGAGAATGTGACTATGGCACAAGAAATATGGACAGGGGTGCGACATCGTTGTAAGCATCAACACTGAATAAGAGCATCCTGAGGACCCTGGGTAATCTGTGAAGGGCCCTGGATAATCTTCTTCATGCCACAAGAATGAAAAAGGGAGGGCTGGAGAGATGGCTCCGTGGTTAAGAGCATTGCCTGCTTTTCCAAAAGTCCTGAGTTCAACTCCTGGCAACCACATGGTGGCTCACAATCATCTGTAATGAGGTCTGGTGCCCTCTTCTGGCCTGCAGACATACACACAGACAGAATATTGTATACATAATAAATAAATAAAATACTTTAAAAAAAAGAATGCAAAAGGGAGTGAGCACTGTATAAAGCTTTCTACTTAACAAAGGAACGGGCAGAAGTGGGGCTCATGTGAACAATGTGGAATGTGTGGCTATTCATGGAAATATACAAAACCCAGGGATGTCAGGAACTCCTCCCTGCATCCCAACCAACTCCATTCCACAGAGTTTTCCTGGGTCCGTGCTCAGACTCTGGCATGGGCAGATGCCATCTTATTCTAAAGACCACCACTCCTAATGCTTTCGTGGTCTTAGCAGTGAAGGTTCATGGTACAGTCTAGGGGCATGGCTAGAGACGGAGCTTAGTGCTACAAAGTCTAGGGTACATACAGCTCTTGTAGTAACAAGACCACTAATATGGAACCATAAGAGCTGTCTGAAGAGCTCCAGGCACACTCTGATAAAGCCAACAAAAGGACCATTGTCACTGTCATAGAGCCAGCAGGCCCCAGCTTGGCATGGGAGGTCCTTCTGTCTGTGTGCTGGTTTTATTGGTTAATGAATAAAGATCTGCTTTGAGCCTATGGCAGGGAAGAACAGAACTAGGTAGGGAAAGCTAGGCTGTATGCTGAGAGAAAGAAGAGCGGAGTTAGACAGATGCCATGGAGCTGCCGGAGACAGACACTGGTTGGAATCTTGCCGGTAAGCCACAGCCACGTGGCGATACACAGATTAATAGAAATGAGTTAAATTAATATGTAGGAGTCAGCCAATAAGAAGCTAGAGCTAATGGGCTAAGCAGTGATTTAAATATTACAGTTTCTGTGTGATTATTTCGGGTCTAAGCTAGCCAGGCAGCCAGGAACCAATAAGTGGCCTCCCTTCTCCAACACCAGCTCCTGTGGATAGAAGAATGGGGGGCTTGTGGGGCAAGCTATAGAAAACTCGCTGACATGCTTTACCCCCATGCCCCACAGTGAACTTCATTCCCTCTCAGTAATTGGATCACCACTCTCTGGTGGGCGTGGTTTCATTTTTCCCATTACAGGCTGAACTACATACCCTCCCCCACTAAATCCCTATGTTAAAGACCTAGCCCCAGTACTGAGAATGTCTTCAAAGTCAGGGCCTTTGAAGAGGTAGTTAAGAGCAAATGTGATCTTTAAAATGGACCTTAGTCCCATAGGGCTGGGGTCACTCTGAGGAGAGGATGACGTGCAAAAGGGACAGCCACGTGAAGAGACAAGGAGAAGAAAGTGGCCAGACAACTCCAGAGGCTCTAGAGCAAAGCAGCCTGAGCTCTGGAATGGTAGGATAATCAGTACCTATGGTTGAAGCCACTCAGTCAGCAGGGCTCTGCAACCGCAGCCCAAACACTGCTACACCCCCTGACCCTGATCCTTAGCTGCGGTGAAGGCAAGCTGGCACCTTTTGGCCCACTGAGAACCTGCGACTGGTCTTCAGCATCCTAACATTTTGATCAGAAATGGAAAACATCGCGTCGTTTCTCTCCCCTCGGGACCTCTATTTCACCGCCATCCTGAACTACAATCGGAGCCTATTGTGGCCCTCGTAACTCTCATCATCCGAGCCACTGTGGAACAGGCTGTGTGGATCAGCACTCATTAGCATAATTCTTGTAGCCCAAGTGAGCCTCTTCCCTTCCCCCACTCACCGCCTGGGTCAAGTCCACGCTTTCAGAGGCTGTCACTGGCTCTTTGCAAGAAAGTTCTACTCACTTAAAATCTAGTCTTTATGTCCTCTCTCTCAGCTAAAATGTCACCAAAAGAGGTGAGGGTGGGGGGCAGACAAAGGAGAATTCACCCGACACTATTGGTGGAAAGTAAAGCCCAGAAAACAGCATTGAGTTTCCTCAAAAAGAAAGAAAGAGAAAAGAAAACAGAATAAATGATGAATGTATGATCCAGCTATTCATTATCAGACATACATCCAATGACACTAGAATCAGTATGTCAAAGAAATAAGGGGATTTCCACATTAAGGGTTCACTAGTCACAATAGCTAAGATACAAAGTGTATGTAAGTGTTAGTGGACCCTTGAATATGTTTTTAAAGTGGTATGTCTCTATAAGAAAGCAATGGAATCCTGTTGCATGCAGCAATGTGTGTAGGACTGTGAGGTATTATATTAAGCAAAAGAAGCTAAGCTCTGAAAAACAACTCCAATGTTCTCCTTCATATAAAGGAGCTTTAAGTATTGAACCTAAGGACTGTCAGAGGCTCAGTGGATAAAAGCATTGGCAATGCAAACCTAGCCACCTAAGTGTGTTCCCTGATCCCATGGTGGAAGGAAAGAATCAGCTCCCCAAAGTAGTCCTATGACCTCCACATGTACACACATATGACTAATAAGTAATAAATAAACACGTTTTAAAAACCTGTTAAATGATTCCATCCAAACATAAAAGAATATACCTTCTTCTCAACACCTCATGAAACCTTCTCAAAAATTGACAACATACTCAATAACAAAACAAACCTCAACAAATACAAAATTTGGAATAACCCCATGTATCTTATCAGATCACCATGGTTTAAAACTAGAAGTCAACAGCAATACTAATTCCAGAAAGCCCACAAACATATGGAAATTAAACAATGCTCATCTGAATCATCAATGGGTCAAGAAAGAAATAAAGGGAGAAATTAAAGACTTTCTAAAATTCAATGAAAATGACCATACAACATACCCAAATTTATGGGACACAATAGAAATAGTGTTAAGAGGAAAGTTCATAGCACTAAATGCCTACATAAAAAAGCTGGGAAAATCCCACACTAGTGAATTAACAGAACATTTGAAAACTTTAGAACAAAAAGAAGCAAACTCAACTAAGAGAACTAGACAGCAGGAAACAACCAAATTGGAGGTGAAATCAACAAGATAGAAACAAAGAAAACAATACAAAGAATCAATGAAACAAAGAGTTTGTTCTTTGAGAAAATCAACAAAATAGACAAACCTTTATCCAAGCTAACAAAAAGGCAGAGAGAGAATATCCAAATTAACAAAATCAGAAATGAAAAGCGGGACATAACAACATACATGGAGGAAATCCAGAGAATCATTAGGTCATATTTCGAAAACCTATACTCCACAAAACAGGATAACTTAAAGGAAATGGATAACTTTCTGGATAAATATCACTTACCAAAATTAAATCAAGACCAGATAAGCAAATTAAACAGACCTGTAACTTCTGAAGAAATAGAAACAGTCATCAAAAGTCTCCAAAAAAAAGCCCAGGACCAGATAGTTTCAGCTCCGAATTCTACAAGATTTTCAAAGAAGAACTAATATCAATACTCCTCAAATTGTTCCACACAATAGAAACAGAATGAACATTGCCCAACTCTTTTTATGAGGCTACAATTACCTTGATACCAAAACCACAGAAATACATTACTAAGAAAGAGAATTACAGACCATTCTCACTCATGAACACTGATGCAAAAATACTCAATAAAACACACATCACAACCATCATCCACCATGATCAAGAGATGCAGGGATGGTTCAACATATAAAAATCTGTCAATGTAATCAACCATATATTCAAACTGAAAAATAAAAACCACATGATTATCCCATCAGATGCCAAAAAAGCTTTCGACAAAATACAACATTTCTTCATGATATAGGTCTTTTTTTTTTTTTTTTGTTTTTCGAGACAGGGTTTCTCTGCAGCTTTAGAGCCTGTCCTGGAGCTAGCTCTTGTAGACCAGGCTGGTCTCGAACTCACAGAGATCCGCCTGCCTCTGCCTCCCGAGTGCTGGGACATGATATAGGTCTTTGAGAGAGCAGGGATACAAGGAACATACCTAAACATAATTAAGGCAATATACAGCAAGCCAACAGCCAACATCAAATTAAATGGAGAGAAACTCCCAGCAATCCCACTGAAATCACAAACAAGACAAGGTTGTCCACTCTCTCCATATTTATTCAATATAGTTCTTGAGGTCCTAGCTAGAGCAATAAGACACCAAAAGGAGATCAAGGGGCTACAAATCAGAAAATAAGAAGTCAAACTCTCACTATTTCCTGATGATATGATAGTTTACATAAGCAACCCCAAAAATTCTACCAAGGAACTTCTACAACTAATACACACTTTCAGTAATGTAGCAGGATACAAGATTAACTTAAAAAAATCAGTAGCCCTCCTGTACACAGATGATAAATGGGCTGAGAAAGAAATCAGAGAAACATCACCCTTCACAATAGCCACAAATAGCCTAAAATATCATGGAGTAACTCTAACAAAACAAGTGGAAGAATTGTATGACAAGAACTTTAAATCTTTGAAGAAAGAAATTAAAGAAGGCACCAGAAAGTGGAAAGATCTCCCATGCTCTTGGGTAGGTACTGTGGGACAATGGTCTATATCCTGTCAATTATATTTTAAATAAATGTTGATTGGCTAGTAACAAGGCAGAAAGTATAGACGGGACAACCAGGCAGGAAGTAGAGGCGGGGTGACGAGAACAGGAGAAATCTGGGAAGAAGAAAGCTCATTTTCTGCAGTTGTGACCTAGCCACAGAAGAAACAAGATGTGATTGTCTCACCGATTAAAGTACTGAGCCACGTGGCTAACATAGACAAGAATAATGAGCTAATATAAGTTATAAGAGTTAATAAGAAGTCTGAGCTACTAGGCTAATCAGTTTATAACTAATGTATACCTCTGTGCATTTCTTTGGGGCTGAACGGCTATAGGACTGGGTGGGATGGAAAACCTCAGTCAACAGGTAGGTAAAATTAAAATAGTAAAAATGGCAATCTTACCAAAAGCAATCTACAGATTCACTACAATGCCCATCAAAATCCCAGCAAAATTCTTCACAGACCTTGAAAGAACGGTCGGTACTCAACTTCATATGGAAAAGCACAAAACCTAGGATAGCCAAAACAATCCTGTACAATAAAAGAACTTCTGGAGGCATCACAATCCCTAACTTCAAACTCTACTACAGAGCTACAGTACTGAAAACAGCCTGGTGTTGGCATAAAAGTAGAGAGGAGGACCAATGAAACCAAATTGAAGACCCAGATATTAATCTACACACGTTCAAACACCTGATTTTGACAAAGAAGAAAAAAATATCAAATGGAAAAAAAGAAAGCATATTTAACAAATGGTGCTGGCATAACTGGATATCAACATGTAGAAGAATGAAAACAGACCCATATCTATCACCATGCACAAAACTCAAGTCCAAATGGATCAAAGACCTCAACATAAAGCCAGCCACGCAGAACCTCATAGAAGACAAAGTGGGAAGTACACTTGAACGCGTTGGCACAGGAGACTACTTTCTAAATATAACCCCAGCAGCACAGACACTGAGAGAAACAATTAATGAATGGGACCTCCTGAAACCGAAAAGTTTCTGTAAAGCAAAGGACACGGTCAACAAGACAAAACGACAGCCTACAGAATGGGAAAAGATCTTCACTAACCCCACATAAGACAGAAGTCTGATCTCCAAAATATACAAAGAACTCAAGAATTTGGACACCAAAAGAACAAATAATCCAATAAAAAAAAATGGAGTAAAGACCTAAACAGAGAACTTCAACAGAGGAATCTAAAATGACTGAAAGACACTTAAGGAAATGTTCAACCTCCTTAGCCATCAAAGAAATGCAAATCAAAACAATTCTGAGATTCCATCTTACACCTTAAGAATGGCCAAAACCAAAAACACTGATAACAACTTATGCTGGAGGAGTTGTGGGGTAAAGGGAACACTCCTGCATTGCTGGTGGGAATGCAAGTTGGTACAGCCCCTTTGGATGTTAGTGTGGCGATTTCTCAGAAAATTAGGAAACAACCTTTCTCAAGACCCAGTAATACCACTTTTGGGTATATATCCAAAGGATGCTCAATCGTGCCACAAGGACATGTGCTCAACTATGTCCATAGCAGCTTTGTTTGTCATAGCCAGAACCTGGAAACAACCTAAATGTCCTTCAACCGAAGAAGGAAATTGTGGTACATTTACACAATGGAGTACTACACAGCAGAAAAAAAAAACAACATCTTGAATTTTGCAGGCAAATGGATGGAGCTAGAAAACATTATTTTGAGTGAGGTAACCCAGACCCAGAAAGACAATTATCACATGTACTCACTCATAAGTGTTTTTTTTAACATAAAGCAAAGAAAACCAGCTCACAAATCACAATTCCAGAGAACCTGGACAACAATGAGGACCCTAAGAGAGACATACATAGATCTAATCTACATGGGAAGTAGAAAAAGACAAGATCTCCTGAGTAAATTGAGAGCATGGGGACCTGGGGAGAGGGTTGAAGGGAAGGGGAGAGAAGGGGAGGGAAGCAGAGAAAAATGTAGAGCTCAATAAAAAGAAATTTAAAAAAAACTGTTAAGTGGAACTTAGCCTGCTGTGGCGGTGCATGCCTGTAGTCTCCGACACTTGGGAAGCTGATGCAGGAGAACCATCTTAGCCTCAGCAATGTAGCAAGACCCCCATCTCAACAACAACATAACTCAAGTTGCAGAAGTAGAAAGGAAAATAGTGATTACCCAAGGATGAGGAAGGAAGAGCAGGAACATGGAAGTTGGCTAAGAGGTACAAAAACACAGGTAGATAAGAGGACTAAGTTCTAGTGTTCTGTAACACCATTGGCAATGATTTCTTGTGTGTTTTAAAATAGATAGAGCCGAGGATTGGGTGTCCACACAGAGAAATGACAAATGTTTGAAGTAGCAAAGACGATAGCTGCGTTCCATGTCATAGACATGAAAAATGACCCCATGATGCTGTGATGACGTTGCTAACGACCATGACTTGGTTATTCCATGTGGTATACATGAATCTCTACCACTCAGAGACCTTAAATATGGATGATTCTTATGCATCAATTAGAAACAAAAGCCCATCTGGGGCTAGAGATGTGGTTCAGAAGTACAGCACCTTCCTGTCATATGCAAGGCCTTGGTCCCATCCTTAGTGCCTGCATCAACAAATAAACAAATAAACGCCGCCAATGGAGGGACCCTACTTCTCAGACGTCTCTGGCTTTCACCTTGCCCTCAATACTTCAAAAGGCCATCCTTTTTCGGACACAGAGCTGTGAGGAGATGTGTCTATTTTTAATGTCCTCCTATATTGTGACTTGAAAGAGTCTTAAAAAACAGGAAGCCGGGTTGCCCTCTTTGGAAAAGCAGAAGCAGCTTTTCCAGCCAGGACCCTGCTGTTGCGGTTACTAAGGAGACCAATTGGCTGGAAGTGCCTTAATTCATCAGTAAATCCTGGGTGGCCACATACCTGGGAGGAAGGTGCTCTGGGCCTTGGGAGGGGGAGATAACTGGGTAGGTGGAGGCCGGTGGAGGTGTCCAGAAGTGGCAAGGTTCTGAGCACTTTCTCTCCCCGCCTCCCCCGCCCCCCCCCCCCCCCCCCCCCCCCCGCCCAGTTCCTCTTGAGTGGGGCTGATGGCCCGTTCTAAAAGTCTGCTCCATTTGCCTCAAGACTCACCTGTGGGGACCATGCTCCTTAGTTACTGCCTGCTGCAGTCCTCAGCTTGGGTCCTTCTCCTGGGAGAGGAAAACCAGCAAAAGCAGGAGAGATGAGGTGAGGTGGCCTCCCTCATCAAGTGCATTGGCGACTTTCTCGTCGCTGCTACCGAAAGCTGGCAGAACCACATAAGGGAAGGTGGGCTGGCTCTCCAGAGGGCAGTAGTCCATCATGGCGCCAGTAGCCTATGGTGAGCATCCCTCACAAGATGGTCAGCAACCAGCCCCTCCTTTTTTTTTTTTTTTTTTTTTTTTTTTTTTTGTTTTGTTTTTCGAGAAAGGGTTTCCCTGTAGTTTCTAGAGCCTGTCCTGGAGCTAGCTCTTGTAGACCAGGCTGGCCTCAAACTCAGAGATGCGCCTGCCTCTGCCTCCCGAGTGCTGGGATTAAAGACGTGCGCCACCACCGCCCGGCTAAGCCCCACCTTCTAAAAGCTCCTCAGCCTTCCAAACGGCAGAAGACTGAATATTCAAAACAGCCTATGGGGGACGCTTAGGACTCAAAACCAGAATATGATTGTGTGTGTGTGTGTGTGTGTGTGTGTGTGTGTGTGTGTGTGTGTGTAAAACAAAGAACAACCACAGCATCAATCATCGGTCACCAACCACCTTGTTTTGAGACACAGTCTGTCATTGTCCCGGTACTGGTGTTTGCCAAGTAAGCCATGCTGACTGGCTGGCTAGGCCCAGCGACTATCTGACATCCTTCCCCAAGGCCGGGATTAAAAGTGCATGCCACCATGACTGGCTTTTTTTTCTTAATATAGGTTCTGGGGTGTCAAATTCAAGTCACCATGCTTACAAGGTAAGCCTTTTACTGAGCTGTTTTCCCAGGGTGTCTGTTCAGTCAGGAAAACAAAGACGAGCTTGTGACTCTCTAACCAGTCACCATGCTGTGCAACAGGAAAGACAAGGACCCCGCAGCATGATGAGTCTGTAGCAAGGTACACAGAAGAAAACCATCATAGAGTGACAAACGTGTACTCTGCTTTCTGAAGGGTGTGTTCCCTCCCTGGGCTCATCCCACCCCTCCCCTCTATCTCAGAAATAGCCTGATGGGACACACATCTCCATTTGACTCCCAGAAAACCTCCAGGTGGCTGGCTTCACCTCTCTCATTTGATAAACGAGAAAGAAAACATCAGAGGAGGTGACTCCTCATGCTCCCTTTTTTTTTTTCTTTCCTTGGCTGTGGCATAGGAAAGTATTTAGCTCTCTCAACATTCTTTTTTGGTTTTTTTTTTTTTTTATATTTGTAACCGGGTTTCTCTATGTAGTCCTGTCTGTCCTAGAACTCACTCTGTAGACCAGGCTGGCCTCGAACCCAAAGATCCACCCGCCTCTGCCTCCCAAGTGCTGGGATTAAAGGTGTGCGCCACCACCACCAGCATCGCTCAACATTCTAAGAATGAATGGCAGGAGTGTTATTCAAGGTATTCCCCTGGGCAAAACATAAAATCCAAATCAATGGCTTAAACAAAAGTGTGGACTGGCTCTCACTGCTGTCCCCTTTTTGTCTTGTGACTGTAGTGTCTAGCCTGTCCTGGACAGCGAAGACATTCTGCCGCAGTCGCTGTGAGATGGTGTGTGCTGGGGACTATGGAGAGTTCAGGAAAGAAAGAATTCAGCAGGAGAACTGAGCCAGCCCCTGAAAACAGACTTGCAGCTGGGTGCTGATGAGTGAAAGCTTCCCGCTGAGGCCGGAAGAACTTCCCTGCTGAGCCCCACCTGAATCCTCAGTCTGTAGAATCATGAGCCAGGCACGGGTTGGCTCTGTTGCATTAAGCCTCCACCTTTGGCATTAAACGTAACACAGCAACGTATAACTAACTGAACCCTTGATGACGTTGAAAATAAAGTTTTGAGGGTTTTTTTCCCCCCTTCAAAAGGTCTGATCGTTGGAAATCTAGGATCAATATGGCAGGTTCATGGCCATGGGAGACCCAGAACTGTCTTCTTGACGTTGAACCACCTTTAGCCTATGAATTCTGCGATGGATAATAGTGTCAGCTCGATGGGATTTATAACCATAGAACCAAACCTCTGGGTGTGTGTGTGAGTGAGCTTCTCAACTAGGTAAACTGAGGCAGAAAGACCCATCCTAAGTGTAGGTAACAACGTTCGTTTGGCTGGGGTCCCAGACTGAACAAAAAGAAACGAAACTGAGTACCCAGCATGCATTGCTCTCTGCTTGCTGAGTGTGACTGCAATATGACCAGCGGCATCAGACTCCATCCATTCTTCCCACCGTGGCAGACTGTACCCTCAAACTGTGAGCCAAAATATGCCCTTCCCCTTGGTTTGTTGAGTATATGTTTCTCAGCATCAAGAAAAGCAGCCGGTAACCATACGGCTTTCTACCGCGAAGTTGCCTGAAGATCCAGGAGAGCGGCTAGAGCTCTGGCAATCATACATGTGTTCCAGGAAAGGAGGAACAGGGAGAGAGAAAGCCTCCACTGCCTGAGTGGACACCTTAGAAAGAACTTCCTCCAAACCCCACCCAAAGACCAGTGGTTTGACTCTCACTGGCTGCCTCAGCTGCACCAAAAGCCGGGGAAATGCAGAGTTTTAGCTGAGCAGGCTGTCACTTTGAATAAAATCAAACCCCTGCTCAATAAGGAGTAACAGGGGATGGGAACATATTGGGCAGCCAGCCAGCAACATCTGCCACAGCACATATGAGATGAGGCTCCATACCCGGGACCCCAAAGTACAGCAAGATGCAAAACCGCCCCCCCCTCCACATCCAATGCCATACAGAGGTCATGCTGGGGTCTGGAAGAGGTTGTCCTGGCTGCTTTGGCCCGTGGTGAGGAAGTGGACTTCAGAGATCTCAGTGCTGAGTGGGCAAGCTGGTTGCCTGGACCTTCTCACCGGGAATATACACGAGTGGGGGAATTTTATTCTCAGGATTTGTTCTTCACCTGGACAAGTGCTTGCTGTTTGCTTGTTGTTGCGCTATAATTTCAACAGGACAACCGCCGCCACTCAAAAGCACGTTTCCGACGCATTTAAACCCTGTGCCCATGAGCGGTCAGGGCAAGCGCTTCCCTCCACCCTTCTCTGCCAAGCCCCCAGTCCACCGAGACCTAGATGTGCGAATGCTTGCTCTCATTGGATGATGAAAGCCTTGCATCCCGGAATATTTTAAATCTTAGGAGAATGAAGCACAGGGTCCCGGTGCAGTTCTCCTGGACCAAGGAAAGGGGATCCATGGGGTTAGGCTGGACTCTGAGCTGCCTGTGAGCCACCTGTCTGCAGCATGCTCCCTGCCTGAGCTAAGAAGGAAATTGGGGTTCTGCAACAGGGCTGGGGTGGCTTCAGCAGCCTCCAATACCCTAAGGTGCGGCAGCAGCTTAGAAACCCCCTGATGCTGATGTAAGACCTCAGGGGGCACCAACTCGAGGGACAAGACCGTGACATGGGGGAGAAGATTTGCACTAGCATTTACTAAAGGCCTGCACGTTCCAGATACAAACAGAATCTCATCACTCTGCTCCCAGCTTGGGAGTCGGTGCACCCATTCTACAGAAGGGAGTCTGAGACTCGCAGGTCTGAGACGCACCTGCTCTGAGGGAGAAAGCTGAAATCTCAGGGCCCCTGCCGAGCTCTTGATCTGCGGTGTGTACTGTACCATGCTGTGGGCACCTGTGGAAAATGCCTCCAGGGCCACCCTGGTGTGGCCTGGCTTGCCACCCCAGTGGGGTCAGGACTGAGGAGGGAGCTCAGCTCACCCCTTCTCTGCGCCAGTGGGGGGTGGGCACGAGTTCCCCCTCTCTCCGGTGTGCTGCCTGAGCCTCACTCCTCAGGCAGAGAGGGTACTGAAGAAGACTACAGGATTTGGGGTCTGCCTCATCCCTTATCATCAGGAGCCTGTTTTTTTCTGAGTGATTTGCCAGCTCTCCCTGCCTGGCCATCCTCACATTGGCTCTGAAAGCAACCGGAGAGGCAGCTGAGGGATCCTGGCTGATCCGGACTCCAGGTGAAGCAGGCTAGAGGCTGGATTGATGGGGAGGTTGGCGTGTCACAAGTCTGAATGCAGAGCAGGGGAGGGGGCCAGTCAGGCAGGATTTCGTTGGGTTGTTCGGTTGATGAAGGGGGTCAGCGTAGGCATGTGTCATCGTCGAGGTAGGCAGGGAAGGGGAGGGCTGTGCGTGGGGGGGGGAGGATATATATGCTGGTGTGGCTGACACAGAGGAACAAGCCTCACATCTGAGAGAGCCCTGTGACAGACAGCGTCAGGTAGGCAATGCATGTGGCACCAACACCAGCCGGCCGGCACTATCTGCCTGGAATCTCTGGGGAAAGCAGGAAAGCCTGGCCGGCCCCTCCACCTCTGTCTTTTGTCCACTGTGGCTGCTTGCTGGCCTCTTGTGAGATTATGGCTTCATTCATCTTATTCTCTGTGTTCCGATGGTAGAGAAGGGGGAGGGCGGAGGGCTGGCTAAGCTCAAAGAGAAATGCGAGAGAAAGCTAAACTTGGAAATGAGGAAAAGTTTTGCTTTCCCAGTTGTGGCCCCTACCGGGTGACAGATACACATGGAAGAGGTGGCTACAAGAGAGAGGGCAGACCCTGGGAAGGGGTTTGCCATTCAGAGCAGCCCTAGGAAGCCCCCGGCACACCTTATGGGGATCTTTCATTCTGTGGCTTCCTGCCCTTTGTGTAAGCTGCCGCTCTGGTGTCGTTGGATCTGATGTCATTCTGGTTGGAGTTCTCTTACACCTTAATGGAAATTGTTAACAATATGGAGAAAAGACAGACCCGAGGGCTGAGCTTCACCTGTGTGCATGGCTGAACGCAGTCAGTCTCTGGCGGGGTGGATTTCCTGGGCATTTCCCAAAGCATGACCTTGGTCCTCTGGATCCGGGCTTGTTTCGAGGTATCCTTTCTCTTTTGACATCTTTCTCTCCACTGCCCATCTGTCCCATCCGAAGGTCTCTCTACCCAGGTCGCATGGAACTCTCGCACACGTCAGAGCATCTGAACTCTCTCTGCCCTCTCTCAGCCTTCTCTTTCTCCTCCTCCTCTCTTTGTGAGTCTCGCCCCCCCCTCCCTTCTCTACCCATCGTCTCCTCTCCCCCATCTCCCTTTGGCAAGTTCGGAGGGGGATTTCAAGTCAGGCAGGATGATTTGGAAAGGGGGCTATTTAAAGCACGCTGCTTTGGACTTGAATACCCCAAGCCTGGGCTTAAACATCTGTGTTTAGCTTCCTCCAGCAGCTCATAATTGCCCCAATTATAACCAATAACATTGTTCAGCAGACTAACAAAAGCTGAGCTCCACACGGCATTTGCTAGCAAGCCCAAACGAGAGTTTTCATCGCAGAGGGAGAAAAGTAACTGCCCGGCTTCATATCAAAACCTCACAGAGAGAATGCTGTGATTTCTCGCTGCCTGTGGGTGGGTGCTGCACACACCCTCCTTTTTCTCGTTTATGGAGCCTAGCAGGGAAAAGTGCCATGATACCTTAACAGAAAGGATTTGTATTCCTTGGGCTTGCTGAGTCTTCGGCAGGGACAACGGCCCCCAGACATCACCTGCGTAGTAAGAGGAACAGCCGCACTTTTCCAGGTGACAGCCAGCGCTGTCTGTGGAAGGTGCTCTCTGGTGCCGCTGAGGGTCGTCTTCTTCAGGTACAGCATCCCTTCCTTATCGGCTGAAGTCGGAGGGCACTTAGGGCTGCAGTAAACTCAGCAGGTTTTGCATTGCCAGTGAAGAGAGTAATTGCAGGATTAGGCGTTAGCAGAGCCTGAGAATGGAACTGTCACCAAGCAATTCCATCTTCAATCAATCAGGTATTTATCAGCTACACCCCACCAGGCAAGGAGAGGCACTGGGGCTCTATAGATTCAGCAGAGGTGCTAATAACAGCACTTTACTTGGTGCAATGATTTACGCACTTCACACCCATTATCTCCAGCAGCAACCCTGGAAGGCAAAAAATCATTATCTCAGAGTTGCAGGAACAAGACCCCCAGTGCAGCAAGCAAGCCCAGCCCAGGGCAGCCGTCCTAGGTCTGGTGCTCGCTGCCCTTAAGGTCTGTGGTGCTCGGGAAATGAATAGCAGGCACACAGCACAGACGGACAGGAAGCAATTCGAGATAATGGGATAATACAGGACTGGGTGGGATCAGTCCTGCACTTGTGGTCCAGAGAGTCAATGTTGGAGGACCTTGAGGAAGGGTATCTTCCTCCAGGGACTGAGGCCAGTGGAAAGACGGATGGAATCAGGATGGACCAGAGGTCTGAAGGCAGTAGGACAAAGGCACAAAAGAAAGGCAAAAGAATTAGCATTTCTTGAAGTCACGAAAGGCAGGCAGTAAGATAAACTTGGCTATCTACTTATTTCACACACACTCACACACACACACACACACACACACACACACACACACACACACACACACGCGCGCGCGCGCGCGCGCGCGCGCGCGTGGCAATAATAAGAGGCTCTATCCTGTATTGTGTACTTGCAATGATGTGATTCTCAGACCCTCCCCCGACTCCTCAGCTCACACAGACCATAAGGAAATGTCTAAGTCTCCTGTACTCTGGGTCATTAGGTATTTTAGGAAAGGATGAACTCATCTCAGAAAATGAGAGGCTTCAACACCTCAGCTTTTGGGGGTTTGGGTTCTTGGGAACTCATTAGACAAATGGGATCTTTGAAACACTTCTCTTTCGATGCTCACAGCTACTCCCACCATCTCATATAGACCATGTTATTCTAACCACAAACTCTAGCTGTGAGGTCCGGGGCACACCAATTTTTTTTGGGGGGGGGGGAAGGGGACACAAGTTGATCTTCTGAGCACTGTCTCCCTCCATAGGCTACAATCACTTTAATCATCGACTTTGCATGGTCCCGGGTCTGTCAAAATCCTGGCAGCTGCTTAGGCATTGCAGCAGCATAGACCAGCCAGGTGGGAAAAGCTGGACAAGCAGCCAAGGCTCTGCAGCCTACAGCGTCATAGTCAGCCTCCCTTCTCCTCATGCCAGTCCTGTGATCTTCCCCCACCGTGTCACCCCATTCATCCTTTCATTCATCCAACTGGGAACGTGCGTAGTGTCCCTGATAGGAGCTGAGCAGTGCGTGTGCCCGTAGTGCAGAACTGTCCGTCATCAGCTTCCTCCCACCTCACAGCAAAAATCTCAAAATGTGAATGAGCCCAGACCAGTGGTCTCCAAAGGGGCTTACCCACCCAGATACCTGCTAGGTTACTAGAAATTGAGATGTTAAATTATTTTTTTATTTTGACACACACGTGCACACAACACACACATGCACATAAGAATACTTTCTCCTGCAGTCTTCACATGTGGAAGCCAGAGGTCAACATCAGGCTATTGTTCTCCACCTTATTTGAACAGAATCTCTCGCTAAACCTGGAGATCCGGGTTTGGCTAGACTGACAGGAAGCAAGCCAGCAGCATCCACTTGTCTCTGCCCCCAGCCTCAGCACTGGGGTTAGAGGCACACAATGCCACTCCTGGATTTTATCGGGATTCTGGGGTTCTGAGCACATGTCTTTACGCTTGTGCAGCAAGCATGTTATATACTGAGTCATCACCCCACCCCCCAAATCTTACCTTACTTAATTTGCACGTTAGTGGATTTTATATAATATATGTAACATTCATGGAGAGGTTGGGAATGTATATCCAAAACTGGTTCCTTGTGTCACCATGGTTAATAACAATTAATTCTTTATTTCAAAATAACTAGAGGATTTAGAATGTTTACTACACAAAGGAATCGTAAATGTTCAAGGCAATGGATGTACCAACTACCCCAATCTGATTGTTACACATTGCACACATGTGTGGAAATAACACACTGTACTTCCATAAATAGATATAATTGTGTCAATTAAAACTTTCTTTAAAACTGGTTGCTAGAGATAGATAAATTAAAGATTATATGAGTCTAGATTCGTCATTCTCTTCATATCTGGGTTTTCTGATCATTTTTTAAAAGAACCTGGAGTGAATTTATAAAAGTAAACAAAGGCTTTAAAAGTCCATCTAAACTATGCTGACAGAGTACGTGGCAGCATTCGCCAGGATCAGGAAGGTGAACATTAAGAACACTCCTTTGCGATGTGTGACAGCCTAAAGGACATGCTTCTGGCTTCCCTCCTGGCCCTTTGTGAGGGCCAGATGCACCTTCATGACCTTCATTTGGGATTGTCTGGAGCCACTACTCTGTGATCTCCTCCCCTCCCCTCCTTCTTTCTTCTCTTACGGGTAGAGGGCAATCCTGGCCATTCATAAAATCAAAGGGTATTATTAACCATCTCATGCAACTGCCTGCTTTATAGAAAGAGAAATTGAGGCCCAGGAAAAGACAGTGTCATGCCTAAGATCTCACAAGTAGCAACAGAACCAGATCTAGAACCCAGGACCTTGTCTCCAAACGCAGGGCTCTTTCTCATTTACAGCTATGCCTGAGCACCATTGGTCCACATAGTGTAGATGGGGGCCTTGGTCCACACAGGGTAGACAGGGGCCTTGATCCACATAGTGTAGGCAGGTTTCTTGGTTCACATAGTGTAGACAGGGGCCTTGGTCCACATAGTGTAGACAGGGGCCTTGGTTCACATAGGGTAGACAGATGCTTTGTGCCCTAACTCCCTTGTTCTTCCCCTTCTCTCTGAGTGGAAATTGAGAGCAGGAGAGAGACCTTTTAAGAGTAAATGCATCCATCACAGGAAAGAAAAACAGCAGTCTCCCTGGGTAAAAGCAAGCCATATCTATATGGAAGTTTTACTGTTGTTACCCCCAGAGTTTTGTTTCCTGGGCTATGCAAACCCTGTGACTCTTTGATGTTTCTATTAGAAAATGAGGGTGGGACTCCTTCCTCCTCGGAGCCTGTATGGTCACTTCCTTTCCATCAGTGCCATATGTGGAATATCATTCTTTACAGGTTATGGATGACCTTTCTATACGTCTCTAACCCTGTAATCTGGTGGTAACGTAATCTACCTTTCTGGGATAAATGTGCGTTCATAGCGGTTAAGCAGTTTGCCTGGTTAATAAATAGCAGAGTCCTGCCTGTGGCAGATCAGAGAATCAGGGGATGAGGAACACCCTGCACGCCCTGATGATGCATAGCCGGGAGGGTGTAAGTGCCTCTTGTCAAACCAGGAAGAGGGACTGAGCCAGTCCTCCAAATGCATTCGCATGAAGACAGAACATCAGAGGTACCCTCAAAACATAAGCTTGGGGGGTCCAATCCCAGTTTTGCCACTTCACAGTGCCTCCCTTCCAGCCTCAGTTTCCTCAACCATGAAATGAAGTGGGCAGCGCTTAGCCATAGGGTGGAACCTCACAAAGCCATTGGCTCTTTGCAGCTTTCAGTCATGGGGATTCCTTCCCAGCAAGATTCCATCACATTTTGTTACTCTTTTCACATCACAAACCTTGTACAGCATTTCTGGGCAGTCAGAACACAGGTTCAAATACCCGAGTTTAAGTCCTAACTCTGCTATTTATCATCTGGATCACCTTAGGCAAACCACTTAATCTTTGTGAATTGATGTTTATCCAAGAAAGGTGGGTAAAATTACCCCAAAGTGATAGGGTTGTAGATGAAAATAAATATCATGTACAGCCTGTAAGGAACAGTGTTCCCTGTGTGTCACTGATGGAGGTGAGCCCCTTTCCCCTCTTCACCAGTAGTGCCGGGGTCACAGGCTTTCTCCTAGGTCAGGAAATGAAACAGGAGTCTCTTTTTAGCTCTCCTTGCACATGTTCTAATCCAACAGAAAAGCGGCTAATTATGTTGCCCTTGGAGGCAAGAGTACATGCAAGTAGATTAAGACTAAATCATAGTGGTATCTTATCTTTATAAACAGCAAGATGCAATCAAATTTATAAGGTGCCATTACTTAAATAAAAGGTAATTAAACCTTTCTTTACTCATTACAAAAGAGCCTGATTATAGGATTGCCACAGTGAATGGCTAATAGCTCCAGGCTCGTTTATGAAAAGGAAGCCATTAAAAACTCAAACATCCTCAGGTCCATTGTGCTTCCTGATGGCCAGTCACCGTTTCTGGATGATGAACAAATGGGGTGGGGGGGATGCTTCATCTTCAGATGGGAGAAAATTCATCTTCACCTTGCAGCTGAGAAGACAAAGGCTCTGGGGAGCAAATTCAGTTGCCTCAAATCACACCTTTACAAAGCATATGGCTTAAGCATAAATATGTCTTCAGAATTAGCTAACCTCTCTGGTTTTCTTCTCCTGGACACCAGTGTATTGCACAGCACCACACCAGTGCACAGGTGGAGTCTGGGCTTATTTTATTTGTTATTGGGGTGGGAGAGAGAGAAAGAGAGGGGGGGGAGTTTGGGGGATAGAGTCTTACTCTGTAGCCCAGACTGGCTTCAGGCTTGCAGCAATCCTCCTGCTTCAGCCTCCCACGTGCTGGGATTGCAGGCATGTGCCACCATGCCAGACATGTTGTCCAGACTTGTTAAAAATCAAAAGAATGTTTGGAGTTGGGGCTGTAGCTCAGCTGGTGGAGTGTTTGCCTAGCATGCGCAAAGTCTCGCATTAGACTCCAAGTACCACATAAACTGGGCATAGTGGCGCATGCCTGTAACCCCAGCACTTGGTAGGTGGGGGTAGGAGGGTCAAAAGGTCAAGGTCATACTCATAATAAAGTTCAAGGGCAAGCTGAGATCCATGACCTACTGTCTCAAAAATAAAATAAATCATTGCTTTAAATTTTTAAAAACTTCTACTAGGCTTTCTATTTTTAATATAATTTTATACAGCACACAACTGGATATTATGAGGAGACAGAAGAGCAAGATGTCCACTTTGTGATGTATTTCCACAGGTTTTTGCACATTTGTTTACACTGATCATACCTAAGAGCTGGCAAGCCACCTGTGAGATGGGATCCTGTTGTCGTTCCTAGCTCATGGCTTTCTTGAACTTGCAGAAAGGAATGAATACCAGCCAGTTATGGAAGAAAGGGTCTTATTTAGTAGCTGCAGCTGCTCGTTAAAGGGGAGGGTACAGGGGTGGTGGGGCACCCCTCTGTGATTCCGGATGGTGAAACTGAGGCAGAAAGAAAGTGAGATGGAAGCCAGCAGGGCTACATAGTGAGACTGTCTCAAAGAGGAGGCACTGCGCACCCCCTTAACCCCTATCTCAGGGTGCAGAGGTAGGAGCATCTCTGTGAATTTGAGGCCAGTCTGGTCTACAAGGTGACCTCCAAGTCAGCCAAAGCTGCATAGTGCATAGTAAGACCCTGACTCAAAAATACAAAAATAAATAGATAGATAAATGGGGAGAGCATGAGAGAGAAGGAAGAGAAAGGAGGTGAAGGAAAAGAAGAAAGGAAGAAGTACAGAAGGAGGGGGAAGAAGGAGAGGAGGAGGAAGACGAAATTGAGGGCGGAAGCAAGGCCATCAGGTATAGACAGGACGAGGGTCTGACCAAAGCCAGGGAGATCTGAGTTCTCACCAAACTCCACCCCCAAAGGGAGCCAGCTGCAGAGGCTAATTGCCTCCGGACCACACCCCTAAATTCCATTTACCACAAATTGTGAATGCCAAATATCAGCCAAATCACCGACACGGCCTGCCCATCAAGTTCCTGGTGAAGTCCGTGAGTACCCTCAGCTGGGGCTTCTCATTAACACCTGTCACCGCTTATCAACTGGGCAAAGACTTGTATTAAACATTCCAGGCAGGAGCTAAAGGAAATGGCCCAGACCCTTTCTTCTGCGACATATGGCCACTGCCATCATGTGGCAATAAAGGGAACGACTGTGTGGTTCTGAATAAATCCTACAAAAAAAAAAAAAAGGGTTTCTAACAGAAACACAAAAGCAGACTTTCCTATGAACACACACAGAGAAGCAATTATCAGATAATAATTGAGAGATAATAATGAGAGTCACAAAGACATGTTTAAGACTGCTTTGTGTTCTAGAATATTTATTTTGCCTGATAGCTAATGAGCTGCATTTTCGGCTCAAAGAAGCATTCCCATCGCTGGTCTGCCCACTCCTACTCAACCCTCGCAGACCTAGCGTGGGGCACAACCCCATGTGGCCAGTCATGTAGCAGACACGCATCAGACTGTCTGCTTAGGATAACCTCTTACCTTACTAGGATGGCACAAAACTAGCCCTCTCTTCTCCCTGCTCAAACAGGACGATTCGCTAGTAAAGACTTTGTGGGTGGTTCGGGTCATGAGCACGCTGGACCCCCAATGAGGCCGTGACTCCAGAGTATTCCTCGGCCCCGCATAAGGTGGTCCCAGAGATCTTCTGCTGTCTTTTGTCGATTTTTCCCTGTGCAGATCCTAAAGTTTGTGTCCTAGCCTGGGTACCTCACAGACAGAGAGAATGATGGGACAGGATCTCAGTTCCCCAAGAAGCCCTAGGCCCATGGGCGAAACAGAGAAGTGCGAGGTTCTAATGGATTTACTAAGTGTAGAGCCGAGGTAGTAAGGCTATAGTGACCTTACAGGGTGAGAGCTGTGCTCCAACTTTCTTTTATGAAGTGTTCTCCATATGTTGGGTACTGTTTTAAATGTTTACAGACATGAACCCCTGATGCTAGTAGGATATAGTTCCCAAGATGGCCCTGCTTTTACAATGAGGAACTCAGAGATTGCATACAGAACCAATTATCTGAAAACAGGACTCCTCTCCCCAGATGATCAGAAGAGAAAACTCTTATTATGCAACTCTACAGGACCATTCTGATTAGCCCATGTGACTGATGGGGCCCTGAGCCCCACTTGTTTCTCATGATAACACATTGCCTTGGGATGCCAGAACAGTGGCAAAGACTGGTCCAGCTCAAACCAGTCTAGTGATGACTTTCTGGAAGGAGATATTCCTGACATGGGGATACGGTATTCTGACGAAGGAGACAGTCGGTGGCGAGGCATAAAAACATTAGCAAACTGATATACATGAGAGTTGTTCTCTGGACCTGAAGCCAGGATGAGTAACCAGGGACAAGGCAAGAGCCAGTGGCCCGCTAAGTCCTTGGAACATCTGACAGCCATAGACATTATAGAATTATTTTAAGAATGAAGTGGTATCATTCAATGGCTTGGAGGGAGGCCAGATCATTAGGTAGACTAATTAGGAGACGATTACAATAATAAGGCAATAAATCTCAACTAGATGCTTGTTGTTGGGATAAAGAAGGGAAAAAATTGCATTTGAGAGACACTCATGGATACAGATGTCTGAGCGCTTTATTTATTAGCCCAAGACATCCCTCATCTAAAGATAAAGGACAAGACCTGCTCCATCTGGACCTGGTCCCCTTACAGCAGGTGCTAACCTTGAAGAATGTGGGCAGGTTCCCCAGGCTACCTGTCTGCTCACCACACTCACAGGCTATGATCCCAGGTCTCCTAGGGTCACCGTTACCAAACACTCGTGTTTCACATGCACTACAAATGGAAACTCACTTCGACATCTGCTAAGGACTGGGAATATAGCTCGGTTGATAGAATGCTTACCTAAGAATGAAGCCCTGGGATTGATACTCAACACTGTACAAGCTAGGCTTAGTGGTGTACACTGGAGCCCCAGACCTTGGGTGGTGGAAATAGAAGGATTGGAAGTTATTTACAGCTACATAGGGAGTCTAGGGATAGCCTGGGCTACATGAGACTCTTTCCAAAAAACAAATCTATTGAACAGCCTTTGATCATCATTCCCTAGGTCTGAAACACTTCTTGATCTACCAATGTGGCTCCCTGGCAGTTTCTGTTCCATGTCCTCTCCTTACTCCTATGAACCTGCTCCTTCTCACCCACATCTCTCAAGCTTTGCCATGCAGACAAGTCACCGAGGAATATTACTAATAACACAGATCCTGAAGTGATAGTTGTGGGTAGGGCCCAAGACTGTCTGTTTCTCGGAAGAGCCCAACAGACAGCCTTAGGAAGGCAAATGCTTAGATTTCTCAGAATCATCTGACGATAAAGTGATGAGAAGAGTTGTTTTTAATCCTCTATGCAGTAAAGCCACATATAGTAAAATGCACAGACCCTAAATCTATAATTTGATGGATTTTGGAAAATATATATACTCCTTTCTGGGCAGTGATCATGCACACCTTTAATCCTATCACTCGGGAGGCAGAGGCAGGTGGATCTCTGTAAGTCTGAGGCTAGCCTGGTCTACAAAGCGAGTTCCAGGACAGTCAGGGCTACACAGAGAAATCCTGGAATGTCAGTATTTCTAGAAAGTTTCTACTCAACATTAACTTCTGTATGTGCATGTGTACATATTTATATTTTATACATGTATATATTATATGTGTATATGTATATATGATATATTTACACAGAGACCAATAAAGAATGTCAATATTTCTGGAAAGTTTCCAATCAACCTTCATTTCTGTGTTTACACACACATACACACACACACACACACCTGTGGCCCAATAAAGAATGTCAATATTTCCGGGCAGTAGTGGCGCACGCCTTTAATCCCAGCACTCGGGAGGCAGAGGCAGGCGGATCTCTGTGAGTTTGAGGCCTGCCTGGTCTACAAGAGCTAGTTCCAGGACAGGCTCCAAAGCTACAGAGAAACCCTGTCTCAAAAAAAGTCAACATTTCTAGAAGTTTCCATTCAGCCTTCATTTCTGTTGCAATGACAAAATACCCTGACACAAAAAAATTTCAAGGGCTGGAGAGTTAGTTCAGTGATTAAGATCACTTGTTACTCTTTGCTTCTCAACACCCATGTCAGAGAGCTCACAACTGCCTGTAATTCTAGCTCCAGGAAGTCCATTGCCCTCTTCTGGCCTCTGGAGGCACCACCATCCATGTGGCACATGCACAGAGGAACACATACATACACGTAAATGAAAAGAAAATATTTTAAAAGCAACTTCTGTAGCTTACAACCCCAGGTTGCAGTCTTTCGCCGCAGAGAAGCCACAGCAACAGAGGCTTGCAGCAGCCAGTCACCTAGTCATCTAGAGCAGAGGGGGACAAATGCACCCTTGCTACTTGCTTGCTCTCAGTTGGCTTTCTCCTCTCTTATACTGATCAAGAACGCTTGCCCAGGGAATGGTGCTGCCCACAGTGGCCTGGGTTTTCCCACATCAATTAATACTCAAGGCAATCCCACAGACATGCTCCTGGGCCAGCCTGATCCTCACATTAGAACTCTCTTCAGGGGTGACTCTAGCTGTCAAGTTAACAGTTAAAACAAGTTTCCTGTTCCTCTTTCCATTCAATCCCAAGTAAAGATGGTTCAACCCAAAATGTCATAGTCCAAGGGAATAGTTTTTTTTATTCAAGAGGTTTGATCTAAGGATGTTGTATTAGCATTTTCTAGAGGAACAAAACTGATAGGATGAATATATACATATATATTCACATATATAAATATATATGGAATTGATTAAAGTGGTTTACAGGCTGTGGTCCAGCCAGTTTAATTATAGCTATCTACCAAAGAAAAGTCCAAGAATCTAGCAGTAATTTGGCCCATGAGGCTAGATATCTATCTCAGTTGGTCTTCGGTATAAACCAGGGGCATGTGACCTACTTCTTCCAAATAGATCCCACCTGCTACCCTTCACTAGTTCCCAATAACATCGTCATCGTATGCATTTACCAAGAGATTAGCCTATTCATTATGTCTGCATCCTCAAGAGCTCAGTCTTTCTAGAGATGTCATCCCACAGGAACCAGAGGAGTAATTTACTAATATTCTACATGATGTCGTGTGTGTGTGTGTACATAGTGTATGGGTGTGTTTGCCCCAAGGTTGACTTCAGATATAGTCCTTAATTATTAACTAGACTATATATGGAGAAGCAGGTCTCTCGCTTAGACCTGGAGTGCACAAATTCAACCATTTATTTGCCCACCCTGTCCTGGTGACTCGCTGCCATCTCCAGCTCCCACTGCCTTGGTGTTGCAGGTGGTCCACCAACCCCACTCGGTGTTTGCTGAGTGGGATCCGAACATAGTAAGCACTTTACCCACTGAGCCATTTCCACCACCTCCTTCTCCTTGTTTTTAGTCTGTTCAAGCTGTCTGCCAAGATTTGCCATCGTAGATTTCAACATACGGTCTCTGAGAAGACACAAACAGTCAGACAGAAGCAGGAGCTCAGCTCTGACGGGTGACAGGCAGGGAGCATGTGAGAGCTCCCTGAAAGGGAACTGAGGGATAGCATTCCTGGCCAGGCCAGAGAGGATGAGAGGAAGCATTTTAGTCATTCATCTGCCTGCCTCTGCCTCCCAAGAAATGGGATGACAGATGTATGCCACCACCTTCAGCTGCTCATTGGCTCCTTGAAAACCTTGGCCCTTACAGGTCACCTCTCATCTTCCTAACAGGCCTATGGTAAGACATAGGCCATGCTTTCTCTTTTATGGTTATGGAAGCTGAGTTTTAAAGAGGCTGATTTAAATGCATACATTAATCAGCTAGGAAGCAACACCTCTGGCCTCCAGGAAAGTTGTTTCCTACCCCACGACTCTTTCTGGAATGGCAGAGGCCAGTCAAATGACAGGAATCACAAGTGCTCGCTAGGGATCCAGACTACACACAGACTACGAACGAAAGCGGTTCTGGATGGCAGGACCAGGCCACCAGCACTCTCTACAATCTATTCCTTGCCAGGTGAATCTCCTCGCTGAGGAATGATGCTTGCCTCCCTGGGTCATGGTCCCCAGGGCGGACTAACCCTCTCCCTAGACGATACTAACTGGCATGTGTCCTCTGTGTGTTTCAGCCTCTTGCTTCCCACTGCTGCACCATGAAAATCCTGTTTAGTGACGTTCTGCTGCTCAGCCTGCTCTCCAGCGTGTTCAGCAGCTGTCCCAGGGACTGTCTCACCTGCCAGGAGAAGCTCCACCCAGACCCTGGCAGCTTCGACTTGAAGGTATGTCCAGAAGGTCAAGGGATTACCCTCTTCCTTGCTCTCTCCTCCCTTTGACTCCAAAGCAACTGCTAAATGAGACATTCAAGTCTCCCCCAGAGGTCACAGGATTTGTACAGGGTCGTGTGACTAAGAGGAAACAGGTGGAGCTGAGCTGTATCTTCCGACTATGACCCCTGTGGTCCTCCCTCTCTACCACCATACCCCTGTGGTCCTCCCTCTTTACCACCATACTCCTGTGGTCCTCCCTCTCTACCACCAAATCCCTGTGATCCTCCCTCTCTACCACCAGGTCCCTGTGGTCCTCCCTCTCTACCACCAGGTCCCTGTGATCCTCCCTCTCTACCACCAGGTCCCTGTGGTCCTCCCTCTCTACCACCATACCCCTGTGGTCCTCCCTCTCTAATATCAGATCCTTGTGATCCCCCTCTATCACCAGATCTCTAAGGTCTTCCCTTTTTACCACCAGGCCCCTGTGGTCCTCTCTCTTTACCATCAGATCCTTGTGATCCTACCTACCACCAGGCCCCTGTGATCATCCCTACCACCATGTCCCTGTGGCCCTCCCTCTCTACCACCAGACCCCAGTGATCTTCCCTCTCTACCACCAGATCCTTGTGATCCCCCCCCACACACAAGATCCCTATGGTCCTCCCTTTTTACCACCAGACCCCTGTGATTTCCCCACTCTACCACCAGACTCCCGTGGTTCTCCATCTTTATCTTCCAATAAATACCTGTTCATGATGCCCCTGTCCCAGTGTTATGCATACTACATGTATATAAGGAAAATTAAAGTCTTCTTCAACCCCATGAATTAATCCCTTTACTCTATGCCATGACAAAAATCTTTGAGACTTAAGGAAGGGTTTATGTTGGATGACAGTCTAAGAGCACAGTCCACCATGCAGGAGACAGCATGGAGGCAGGAACTTGAGGCAGCTGGTCACAGTGTGATAACAGTCGGGGAGCATAGAGATGAAGACTGGGGCTCAGCTCACGTCTTCTTCATCCAGGCTCGGACTCCAGCTCTTGGGGTGGCGCTACCCAGACTCATGGTGGAGTTCTCAGCCTCAGTAGAATCTCTCTTGAAACACCCTCATCAACTGTGTCTCCTATACAATCCTCAACTCCTCAAGTTGACAATAAAGATCAGCTGTTATATTATATTATATTATACTCCAGAAACCAGAGAGAATCTTACTTTTCTTACTTTCTGTAGTGTCACAGGGTTAATATTCTCATGTTATTATAATTATTTCAAGTGATTTCTTTCTATGAATATATAACTTACTCTCCATTCCCTGTCTGCAGAACATGTATAGTATCATCCTTTTTTTTATACTGCAAATAATTCTACAATGAGCATCCAAAAATGCTCTCTTGTGTTTTAAATTTCCAGCTTGAAGTACAAAACATTAAATTATTATTCATTAAATGAACTGCTTTCTTACTCTTTTAATTTCAGCTTAGATAGCGATTCTCTCCTATGAAATGTAGAATAATTCAATTACTTTTTCCCCTTGAAGTCAATAAAGTTGCTTTCAAGGCACAGCGCTTCAAGCCCCTCAGCCTTTCGAAACCAGCAAGTAATTACTGTTCCTTAAGGCAAATAGGCAGACACAAAATCCAGTGTCGCTGGTACCCAACACACCTTGCTATCTCCCGGCTCCAGGAAGAAACATGGCCTCAGTGCCAACAGACAAGCAGTACACTCTTGCGGGCCTGGTCACACCTATCATCTGGGCAGGAAGGCACAGTCAAGCAATCGGGAAGGGCAGCCCAGATGAACCCTGGAAGGGATGTGTTTCTGATGTTCATCCATCCTATCTTCCTCTAGGCATCTGTCTACCCAGAGGGCGTCTCATCCTTCAAGAGCCATCTTCTTACCTGGCTTTACCTGGCCTATGGGTCTCTTCCCTCTACCTACTCTTTCCCAGCCTTTTATATTGGCCTCTGTTTCTCTGCTAAATCCCTCAACGGGGATGGCAAGAAGCTTGTTTCTTGCCCCTCTGTCCCTCTCCTTCTGAGATGGCACTACTTACCCTGGTTTTTCTCTCTCAGGCTGCAGGTAACTGTCAAAGGGGCCCCTGACCCTCTCTCTTGGGCTCAAGCCTAGATCCAAGGCACTCTTTACTGCTCCCAGGGAACCCTTTCTTTGCTGTCTTGCCACCTTGCACCTGCCTCCCCCTTCCCCTACCCACTAAACCTCACTTAGTCTTCAAAGCCAAAGCCAAGCTTCATCTCATAACAAACATGCTGTTCACTCACAAAGGCAAAGGTGAGGATCTAGTGGAGTTTGGATCTGAAAATACACAAGAGAATCAGACAGAGATAAAGCTAAGCAGCACACAGGAAGAAGGAAAGAGAGGCGTCTAGGAGACAGGAAGTTCAGGAGGGTGAGGCCAAGGTCAGGACCAGCCAGAAAGAGCTGCAGAGATGGAGTGGCCAGCTTGGTGGTCTCCGCTAGACATGGTGGTGCTTGGAGAAACAGCAGCAGCAGAGTTCCTGGCTCTCTGGGGTCTGGTTTGGGCACGAGAATGAGCCCTACAGGGTAGATTGCATGTGCAGCCCCATGAACGTCCAAACTGCCTATATCCAGGCCATGGCTGTAGATCACACACTGATAGGGGTGGCCACTGTACGTAGGCTGAAAATTAAAACCACCAGGTTTGTTCTCTCCACAGTGACCTTTATTTTTAATATACATGCAGACTTAACCACCTACTCCCACACCGTCAGTTTCTTTAACCAATCTGACCTTGAACTTCATGAGGAAATAAAATAAAATTCTTCTTCTTAGGGCTGATGCTCATGGGTTAAACTTATTCTGTCTCTTGGTGCTATGTCGTCCCCCTCTTTCCCTGCCACTCTTTGGCTAAGGTATGAGTTCCTTTGCTAATCTAACTAGGTATCCCAGCATGGGGCCCTGTGTATGGCCCATAACAGGGCTCAGGCAGCCTGCCTTGTGGAAATTGTATGATTCTGAGACCGTCAGGCTCCTTGCTGGGCATACCCCGGAAGCCACTATAAGGTCTCACATTTGGGTCTGTCTCGGGTGGTGGAAAATTGGAAGTGTGCTTCTGTCCTCTCTCCATTAGCATCTCAGGTCTTTGGGGTCCAGACAATACTCACTTTACTTCCTAGAAACAAGTCAGAAAATGGATTGGTAAAAGCCTCACAGTTGGAGATAAACGCTTTGCAGTGCCTGCTGGCCCCCCAAGGATTCTGTCGCTTGCTTTTTCTCTTTCTAGTTCCTATTCCCTTTTAACCCATTTTAAACAGAACAAAATTCCAAAGGCATAAGCAACTGTGTCTCATTTTCTGAGCCTGCAAATCTTGCCCATGTCTGCTTTGATGAGGGGAATGATGGAGGGGACACACATTTCAGCCAGGGTCACCTACCAGTCCCTCTATCACATTATATAATCCTGACTTGCTCCCAGGATCCTCAGGACACTTGGCTCCATCAGAAATTTTTCTATTTCTACTCCTGGTAGGTGGCCCAAATATGGTTGACTTTTTGTTAGACTATAATTTTGGTCAGCAAATGACTCACCCACTTAGTGTCCTCTGGTTCTTCAACTAATTGTCGGTGGTACTTATTCCATCAGTTCAAGTAGAAGAAACTAAATTCACAGAGTTATTTCAGAGTCCAAGATGAAAACAACACACTCTCAGAAAACATTTTAGGGAATTGCATCTAAAATTCCTACACCTGTTGCAACAGAAGCTGCCTCCTGGCATCTCTGCCTGTAGCTAGAGAAGATCCTTTGTGGGTGATTTTCAGTAGGAGCTCTTCTAATGGATTTTTTCCCATAGTGTTCACCTGCTGCCCTGGATAGTGTCTGCCTATGAACACACACATATTCAATAATATATATTATTGAATAATAATTATTCAATAAATATAATTATTGGATTATATATATGAGAGGGGGTATATACACACAGTTGCCCATAGAAGTCAAGAGTGGTATCAGATCCCCTGCAGCTGGAGTTACGGGTGGCTGTGAGCCACCCATAAGTGCTAGGAACTGAAGTTGGGTCCTCTATGAGAGCAGTATGGGCTCTTAACCACTGAACCATCTTTCTAGCCTCTGAATTTATTTTTCTAAATTTTGCAGTGGTTAACGATTGTTAACTGCGACTCTGAATGACCAGGCAGGTGTGTTATGACTTAGTTACATCCCTAGCCATGCCTTTGAATGTTTTGGCAAAACTTCCTAGAACAAACAGCTCCTAAGTATGGCTTAGCCTGAAACAGAGATTAAACCACGAAGTAGTTGTCTTCATTCCTCTCAAAGGACTAGTGTATCTGTCTTGTTTGGTATGCAGTGGGAAGCTAGGATGTAGGTCTGACCTCTGTGGCTGGGTTACACCCTCAGCCTGTACCCTGACCTTTGATCCAGACATCCAAATGGCCCTTCGCTCAGTCTCTTCAGAAGCCCAGCTTTACAAATCAATTTGGCACCAGTTTAGTACTCCAGATGCTCCTGCAAACTCTGGCTTAATATAGCACTGTCATCATCATGGCTGAGAAAATGCATCCAGCTCACTTAATAAGCCACTAGCCCATCCCTGGGAAGCAGCTGATGAGGACCCCGGACCAGGGTCTTCAGCATCAGGCTCCTGTGTCCATCTGGCACTAAAAACACGGTTGTACATTTAGACAGCCCAGATTGTCCTCAGACCTTCTAGAGCGACCGTCGTGATGATGTGGTCAGTATCTAATTCATCTGGCGCTGTGTTGAAGCTCAGTAAAGACTGTGGCATCTGGTTCGATCACAAATTTTCATTTTCTCTCACTGACAAAAAAATCCAATAACCATCTGGAATTAGAAGACCAAGAGTGCTCAGCTCCAGTGGCCTCTAGACGTGTCTCTTCCGCCTGCAAAGTTGGAGGCGCAGACGATTCAGCAAGCATTGAGGGTTCCTTCTCTGCACAGGAACCAAGGGAACCCAAAGGTTGAGCTTCTTCTAGCCCCACCCTGGGATTCAGTGACCATCCAGTCTAGCCTAATTGTGAGCTCCAAGCCAGTGAGAGACCCTGCCTTGAAGGAACTGAACAGCATTCCTGAGGATGACACCCAGACTGTTCTCTGGCCTTCATACACACATTCATACACACACACATGCACGTTAAAAAAGATACACGTTATGACAGCCAAATGTGTTCATGCACTAGAGTGACCAGAACTTAAAAGAATTTAATTGATTGCCTGCCTACTAGTCACTAGAAAGAGCAGATACTTACCCAGAACTCAAATATGAATAAGATGTGCCCCTAATTTTTTAGATTATGCTTCATAAAGTATTATGGATATATCTATCTATCATTAAAACATCCCCCTGGGGCTGGAGAGATGGCTCAGTGGTTAAGAGCATTGCCTGCTCTTCCAAAGGTCCTGAGTTCAATTCCCAGCAACTACATGGTGGCTCACAATCATCTGTAATGAGGTCTGGTGCCTTCTTCTGGCCTGCAGACATACAGACAGAATATTGTATACATAATAAATAAATATTTTTTAAAAATAAAAATAAAAAAATAAAATAAAACATCCCCCTAGGTGGAATGCAAAGTTGGGTGGGAACAACAGAGGCAAGACAGAGCAATTCTTCCCGAAAAAACAAAAAAAAAAAGATAAGATAAAGAGATAGAATTAGAACATGGCCAGGTCCATGAGGACAGTGCAAAAGTGTCATTCCAACTGAGAGCACATGGTGACAAAGGCAGGGAGGTGTATGAGGTATGGGAGAAGCTCTGTGTGCCCAGGGGACTGTGAAGGAGAAGGACTTGGAAGTGTGACCTACAGGTAGGCTGGGCCACATGGTACAAGCACTTCTGTGCCCTGGTCAGAATTCTGGAGATGTTTTGAAGACAAGACAAGGTACCAGGCAGTTGTGGGCAGGGTATGATGTGATTAGAATAATTTGCCTGGACCCGCCAGGGCCCTGGCATAGATTTGAGTGGCAAAAAGAGAGATGGGGAGATCCGTGGGAGGCTTCTGTCTTCTAGAAGCACTTACACGGTGGCAGAAGGAATGGAAAAAGAGGCAGGTGCATGTACTGCATTGATAGGAGGATAGTAGGCACAAATGTACCCAGAGTTTAAAATCTCAGAGCTGGAGAGATGGCTCATTGGTTAAGAGCACTTCCTACTCTTCCAGAGGACCTGAGTTCGGGTCCCAGCACTCACATCTAGCAGCGTACAAATGGCTGTGACTCCAACCTCCAGGGGTCCTCTGCTGGCCTCTAGAGGCACCTACACACATATGTGCATACACACAAAAAAATAATTTTTTTTTAAAATTCAACTTTGGAATAACAAACCACGCCCAGAGAAAGCCAGAGAAGACGAGTAAAAGGGCAGACTAAGCTGGTGTGATAATTAACTTTGTCAGTTTAACACAAGCTGGGATCACATAGCACAAGGATCTCAATACAGGATAGGCTGTATGGGGTTGGCCTGTGAATATGTCTGTAGGGGATTGCTTTAACAGATGTGAGAAGACCTAGCCTACTGTAGGCGGCACCATTTCCTAGGCAGGGGCTCCTGAACTATATAAAGGTTGAGCACAAGTGAACAACAAGCAAAAAAGCCTGCAAGCATTCATGTCTCTTGCTTTTGACTGTGGATGTGATATGACCTGTTGTCTCAAGTTCCTGATGTTGTGACTTCCCTGCAGTGATGGACTGCAACCTGGAGTAAGACATAAACCCCTAAGTTGCTGTTTGTCAGGATATTTTACCACGACAATAGAAATAAAAGTACAGGACTGTAGAGCTGAGTCAGGAGTTAAGGGCACTGGTTATTCTTCCAGAGGACCTGAGTTCAATTCCCAGCAGCCACATGCAGGCAGAATACTGTATACATAATAATAAATAAAATCTTTTTAAAAAAGAGAAAAGAAAAGAGAATGCCTTCATAAAATAGGGCTGGAGGCAAGCCTGTAGGGCATTTCTTAACTGGTGATTATTGTGGTGCCATCCCTGGGCTGGTGGTCCTACATATGGGTTCTATAGGAAAGCAGGCTGAGCAAGCCATGAGGAGTAAGCCCGTAAGCAGCATCCCTCCATAGCCTCTGCATCCGTTCCTGCTTCCAGGTTCCTGGCCTGGCTTTCTTCTATGATGGACTGTGATGTGGCAGTGTAAGCCAAATAAATCCCTTCTTCAAGTTGCTTTGGTGATGGCATCTCATCACAGCAATAATAACCTTAACTAATACATCAGTAAAGTACTTGCTAGACAGGCATGAGGATCTGTGTTTGATTCCCAGAACACAGGTAAAAAGCCAAGCATGGAAGCACACACCTGTGATCCCAGCACTTGAGAAGCAGAGACAGGAGGATTGCTGAGACTTGCTGACCAGCCAGTATAGATCAGCTGGCTCAGGTCACCCAGGTCAATAACAGACCTGGGCTAAAAAAATAAAGTGGAGGGGCCAGCGAGATGGTTCATGGGGTAAATATGCTTCTATTCAAACCCAGTGACCTGAATTTGATTCTTGGAAGCCACATAAAGGTAGAAGGAGACTCCGCACAGTGTCCCCTGACCCCCACAGTCACACGCAATCATAATATTATTGTTGTTATTAATGAATAATTTATTATATAATAATCATTACTGTAAAGGGAAATGATATTGAAAATCAAATGGAGAGTGCTAGAGGAAGATAAGCAATATCGATCTCTGGCCTCCACACACGTGTGCATACATACATGTGCACCCCCACACATACATACACTGCTGCACATCACTTGAGAACTAGCACTTCAGAAGCACATGACTCGGAACAGCTATAGATGATCCTAGCTCATCCCTGGCTCTATCCCCTTTTCTCTTTCTCCTGCCTGTGTTTTTGCAGGTATGCATCCTCCAGTGTGAAGGAAAGGTCTTCCTCCGTCCTCTCTGGACTGCATGTGCCAAAGTCATGGCCAGTGCCCCTGGGCAGCTCAACCCTGCGGACCCAGAGCTCGTGACAGCTGCTCTTTACCAGCCAAAAGCTTCGGAGATGCAGCATCTGAAGCGAATGCCCCGGGTCGGGAGCTTGGTGCAAGCGGCAGATACGGAGCCTGGCACTGATGATGCCGACGAGGTGGAACAGAAGCAGTTGCAGAAGAGGTTTGGGGGCTTCACGGGGGCCAGGAAGTCGGCCCGGAAGTTGGCCAACCAGAAGCGGTTCAGTGAGTTTATGAGGCAGTACCTGGTCCTGAGCATGCAATCAAGTCAGCGCCGGCGCACTCTGCACCAGAATGGTAATGTGTAGCCAGAAGGAGCCCCTCCCAGCTGCACCGGCCACTGCAACCCATGAGTGAGTTGGGCACCAATTAGCAGGGGGCAAGAAATGACCTCATATACCCAACTGTCCCAGGCCTAAAAACATATTAGCCAGACCCAAACACACACACACACACACACACACACACGCACGCACACGCACACGCACACACACACACACACACACACACACACACGGACACCACTCAATCCCTCTCCCTTTTCCCTACACACATCTCAAGGACTCCAGCTCTTTGGAGGCTGGATTGGTGCAGAAATTCACATCTCTGCCTCCTCCCCATTTCTCCAGGGAGAAAGATTTTTCCCACCATTCTCCTTGAGGCTGACCACTCCCATTCAGAGACTGGTTACCATGGGGATAATAGTAGTATGTTAAGATAACTAATTCCTTTATAGCTCTCCAGGAGCTTAGTTACTATGGGGACAGTTAAGTGGACCAATTCTAACAGTCAGTTACCATAGCAACCATTCAGCTCACCTTTCCTCGGAGACTTTATCTGCAAAAAAAAAAAAAAAAAAAAAAAAAAAATACCCAATAGCCAGCCCTCCTCTTAGCCATTTGCAAAAAGGCTGATTACCGCTCTACTTCAAAGAGAGCTTATCCATCTCATCCTACATCTCAAGGTGGCTAAACTCCATGGAAACCATTAATATTTCCCATTTCCCCCTGCCAAAGACCTTTGTTGGGCCCCAGAGTCATGTTTTTTGCTCTTATTTCTTCCACTAACAATTTGGTCGTCCTGCACTTTCCCAAAGAAGGACCAGTATTGTGGTTTTTTAATGGCATCCTTGCTGAACCAGGACTACAGAATTTGGTCCAATGGAGCTAGTAGGTGTTAGAATAAGTACTAAGGAATAATGAGTCTTCTTTTTCTTCAGTTTTTTGGACTCATCCCAGGATGCCTCTTGTGTTCTCTTCCTTTGCTCCCTTCCCACCCTCTGGTACACACTTACACAGTCCTACAAAGCCTCGGAAAACACACAGCAAAAACCCAGTGACTGCCGGATGATTCCAAATCCAACTCTCCCCTGCCATCACCAGTGCATAACTAGGGAATGGCATTAGGAATCAGCACAGTGGATTTAAGAGAGAGTCCAACTGTTGTCTGTGCCCCCTCCCCGTCCATACATGCCAATGTGAACCTGAACAGAGCCCCACCCATCTCCCGAGACAGCTTGGAAACACAGCCTCATACAAAGCGCAAGTTAGCTGACCATATGATCCTGTCCCAACAGAAGCTAATTCCCGTCTCTGATGCAGAAAAGAAAAACACATGCATCCTCTCTTTTCTCTTCCCACGCACCCAACATAATCATGTCATTCATGGTCCTCTTTCCAGATAGAGTTATCCAGTGCTAATCTTTGGTGCCCACACTCTGACACAGGGTCAGCCCCCAGGGCCCAAGCTGCTAGGTCCCTTGTTTGCAGCAAGTTTATCCCCAAAGTTGGTCACATTTTTTAGGTTGTGGGAGAAGGCCCTGAATTTGTCTTAACAGAATGGTTCATCTCCAAAGACCCTGAGTGAACTTGCACTCTGTCCTTGACAAGCACCCGATTTCTTTCTAAGTCAGACCTGTCTGATATCTAGTAGTAAATCTTCCAGAAGTAGCACGGATTTTTCTAAGTCTTAATGGCATTCTCTACAGGAGCTCCTAAGGGACACCAAAGCCCGTATGTAATTCTAAACCACAACAATATTCTTTAGCTAAAGACAGTTTAAGATCAGCCCCATTAGCAAGAATCAATTCATTTGAAAGAAGAAAAACTGAGCCAGTCAATTGACTTTTCTGATTTTCTATTATACTTCCAACTGAGAGGTGCTCTAACAGGGCTAA